>NC_137506.1:6927500-7418176 GCF_041902795.1 Electrophorus electricus
GATTCTTTATACCACATAATTCCTACAGGATCTATAAAATATAATATATATAGTACTATACATATATTAGTATCACTTTTATTGGAGCCTAAAGGCTAACATTCATTATTAGTTATGTTAGTATTATTGCATTTTCATAGTACTTACTCTTGATGGACCTGTTATGCTCCTCCTCCTCCTGCTGTTTCTGCAGGAGCTCTGTCTCCTCCTGCTGCTTGTGTTTTAGCATCTCCTGAAGAACCTGCAGCTCCTTCTGCTTCTGCCACCTGAACTCCTTCAGCTGCTCCAACAAACTGTTCTCCAACTCCTCCTTCTCACACCGCAAACACTCCAATCGGGCCACAGGCCCCACTACTGACACAGAACCACACACACACACACACACACACACACACACACACACACACACACACACACACACAGACAAACAGAAAGACAGACAGACATATGAAATTAGAAAGCCATATAGTGTAGAAATAGATTGATGTTATTCAGGGACCTCATTTATAAAACTTTGTGGATTCCTAAGTGAAAGTGTGTGTATTCTGCACAAATAACAGGAAATGGCATATACCCCCCCAAAAATTAGATTTCTAAAGCCTCGACTATGAATTATTGGGAGATAGAGGCAACAATGCAGCGCTAAAGACAAAAAAGGAATTTTAACCGCAGGTATGAGTGGTAGCAGCAGCAACCGCAGGTGTGAGTGGCATTATATTCACATTTACCCTCCACATCCTTTGTGTCTGTGTATTCGTCCTCGATGCGTCCAGCACACCATCTCCAGAAACGCCTCATTTTTCCTCTGTCCTCTTCAGTGTCTTTCCACAGACTGATCTGTAAAGGTGTTGATGGGATTGCCCTCACGTGTGACATTGGGCCACAGGACATATGGGGTTCTAAAGTTCCAAGAGTGTAGATGAGTTGTTTTTCTTTGAATTTCCTAATTTCATTGCTGCCATAGCAACAACTGGCAATGCAAACAGATGTGTCATTAATGCAGTGACTCTACCTCAACCTGGATTGATTAACCATGTACGGCTCACCGGAGACTGTGATACATATAACATCCCAAAGTGTACTTAATTCTGAGCAAAATCTAACTAGCCTCATTACTGCTGAACTATGAGGGGCCATTTAGGGAGAAATCAGGGAAACACTACTTGTACATACATATGAAACATTTTCACATAAATAGCCTACTACTTACATTTGTGTATAATAATTTAAACGTGCATATATACGCACTTGCCCACTCAATCTCTGGTGCGTAAACATAAAGTTGCACTATGCTTATGTTGGTATGGGGGTGTCTGTGTGTATATAACAATTTTCAGTGCGCCCGGAAGTCATTTCATTGTAATTTGAAGGCAGATATTTCCCATGTGTACAGTGCGTATAATAGACAGAGGAAGACTGTTGAACTATTAATATTAGGACAGTTATTGACATTTGTGTAATAAGTAGTGCTTGTCTCAATGACAAATGTAACTGTTTTCCCATATAGAATTGTGTGCTTTATATTGTTTGGAAGAACTTTTTCTTCTCATTTAGAAATATGTGGACTAAGTGCTCAGATTGTCTTATTATTTATTATGCTCAGTCTCACCATTTTTGGCAGATTTCACCACGTTATTACGAACGTGGATACGTTATCTTCTAATTATAAGCAGTGTGAGCTGTGAAGCTAAGCGAAGCACATGTGCAGAATTTCTAACAATAGCCTGTTTTGTATAGCCTGGCTAACTGACCAATCAGTGAAATTAAATGTGGTTGCTGAGCTTGTTGCAGCTGGGTCAATTTAATTTGATTTCATTGTGTTTCATTTTAAACTCAGCTGCGTGCCATGAGACACAAGTTAATCTGAGCATTTTTTGTTTTAACGCCGACTTAACCTAGCCATTTTTTAAAGTTATCTTGAAATAATTGAGGTTCATCGCTAGAGGGCGCTGTTCTTTTTTTTTCTTTTCTTTTTTTTGTATTATTGATCAGGAAAAAACTAAAATAGATGAGGTGGACGTTTTCTATGTATCATATGGAATTTGAGTATATGAGTGAATGTTACTATGTAAATGTAATAGAATTTGTGGATAAGATTATTATGAGATTATTTATAATCAAACGACTACACTATACAACCAAATCTTCCTTTTATTTACATATACAGATATTTATATTTTATTTACAGGGCAGCTCCTCATTGGTTCGGCTCAGAAGCTTCTTTCGATGTCCTCTTTGTCCAGGTACTCCTGCAGAATTTGTAGATAAGATTATTATGAGATTATTTATAATCAAACGACTACACTATACAACCACATCTTCCTTTTATTTACATATTATACAGATATTTATATTTTCTTTACAGGGCAGCTCCTCATTGGTTTGGCTCAGAAGCTTCTTTCGATGTCCTCTTTGTCCAGGTACTCCTGCAGAATTTGTAGATAAGATTATTATGAGATTATTTATAATCAAACGACTACACTATACAACCACATCTTCCTTTTATTTACATATTATACAGATATTTATATTTTCTTTACAGGGCAGCTCCTCATTGGTTCGGCTCAGAAGCTTCTTTTCGATGTCCTCTTTGTCCAGGTACTTCTGCAGGTTAGGCATCTCCTCTGCCAACCGCCTGAGGGTAGAAGAGACGTGGTGTGAAGCGTAGCCTGCTGTTAAAGGCTACAGATATAGTACATCTGTGAGGCTAACAGCGCTTATTATATGAAGCCTTATAGAGGTCATATGGAATTATCTCATTCGATCAACCCTAATGTAACCCTTACAAACTTTCATGAACTCATTTGAATAACACTTCCATAGCCCTTAAGAACTTTCTTAAAATGTTTTAGGATGTTCTGAACAGATTATCTCTTAAAGGTTAAATCCCTTGCAGGTCTTAGTCCTGCTCATCCCACATGCTGATGTGTGAGTAAAACAGTGCATAGGTGTAGAGACCTGGACTTGGCGAGATGCAGGCCTATCCTCGCATTTTGGTGCTATTCTGTTACTAGAGGACCTGAACACGCTTCTCCAACAGCACGTTCTTCTGGGCCTGATGACAACGCACACACACATGCACACGCACACACACGGGCACACATACAGACATACAGATACTGTTTAATTTCTTCACATCTGTAGATACACTAGCATAAGTTGATATATATGTTTATGAGTTTGATTATGAGCTGATTTCAACTTGACACGTAAAGAGTATATAGTATACATAGAGAGCGCATTGTTTTACCAGATTGAGTGCTACAGATTCTTGTGATGAAAGGTGTCAAACCCAGCCATATGAAGAAAACAAGTACTAGGTTAGTCCCGTAAAGGTTTAAAGGAGTCTCCCTTAAAGGTCTTAGTCCTGCTAACACCACATGCTGATGTGTGAGTGAAACAGTGCAGAGGTGTAGAGACCTGGACTTGGCGACATGCAGGTCTTTCCTGGCAATTAGTGCTGCATTCTGCTGCAGGAGAACCAGAACATGCTTCTCCACACACACACACACAGGGGCACACATACAGGTGCGCACATATACACAGATACACATTCTGTTTAATTTCTTCACATCTGCAGACTAGAGTAAGCTGAGGATATAGTGTTAAATCAGGTACTACATAAACAGTATATAGTATATATACAGAGGATATTGTGTTAAACCAGGTACTACATACAGAGTATATAGTATATAAACAGAGTATATAGTTTTACCAGATGATCGTGCTGATCTTTGATCTCCTGGTTCTTTATCTCCAGAGCCACTTTCAGACTCATAATGTCCTCCTCTATGGGCTGGTATAACACACACACACACACACACACGCACACACACGCGCACACGCGCACACGCACACACACGAATCATCACTAGAGCCAGTACCATGGAAAGGTGGGAATGTGTACTGAATGTGTACTGCTGCTATAAGTGAAAGGTGGAGGTACTGGTGGATGTGTACTGACACTATAAGGGATCTCTACCTGCAGTGACAGTCTGAGCTTCTCAAGTTCTTCCTCCAGAGATTTCTTCTGTTCACAAGCCATTTTCATATCTGCCAGAGCAAGTATCATTACTGCTGGATATATATATATATATATATATATAGAACACAGATTCTTTATACCACATAATTCCTACAGGATCTATAAAATATAATATATATAGTACTATACATATATTAGTATCACTTTTATTGGAGCCTAAAGGCTAACATTCATTATTAGTTATGTTAGTATTATTGCATTTTCATAGTACTTACTCTTGATGGACCTGTTATGCTCCTCCTCCTCCTGCTGTTTCTGCAGGAGCTCTGTCTCCTCCTGCTGCTTGTGTTTTAGCATCTCCTGAAGAACCTGCAGCTCCTTCTGCTTCTGCCACCTGAACTCCTTCAGCTGCTCCAACAAACTGTTCTCCAACTCCTCCTTCTCACACCGCAAACACTCCAATCGGGCCACAGGCCCCACTACTGACACAGAACCACACACACACACACACACACACACACACACACACACACACACACACACACACACAGACAAACAGAAAGACAGACAGACATATGAAATTAGAAAGCCATATAGTGTAGAAATAGATTGATGTTATTCAGGGACCTCATTTATAAAACTTTGTGGATTCCTAAGTGAAAGTGTGTGTATTCTGCACAAATAACAGGAAATGGCATATACCCCCCCAAAAATTAGATTTCTAAAGCCTCGACTATGAATTATTGGGAGATAGAGGCAACAATGCAGCGCTAAAGACAAAAAAGGAATTTTAACCGCAGGTATGAGTGGTAGCAGCAGCAACCGCAGGTGTGAGTGGCATTATATTTACATTTACCCTCCACATCCTTTGTGTCTGTGTATTCGTCCTCGATGCGTCCAACACACCATCTCCAGAAACGCCTCATTTTTCCTCTGTCCTCTTCAGTGTCTTTCCACAGACTGATCTGTAAAGGTGTTGATGGGATTCCCCTCACGTGTGACATTGGGCCACAGGACATATGGGGTTCTAAAGTTCCAAGAGTGTAGATGAGTTGTTTTTCTTTGAATTTCCTAATTTCATTGCTGCCATAGCAACAACTGGCAATGCAAACAGATGTGTCATTAATGCAGTGACTCTACCTCAACCTGGATTGATTAACCATGTACGGCTCACCGGAGACTGATACATATAACATCTCAAAGTGTACTTAATTCTGAGCAAAATCTAACTAGCCTCATTACTGCTGAACTATGAGGGGCCATTTAGGGAGAAATCAGGGAAACACTACTTGTACATACATATGAAACATTTTCACATAAATAGCCTACTACTTACATTTGTGTATAATAATTTAAACGTGCATATATACGCACTTGCCCACTCAATCTCTGGTGCGTAAACATAAAGTTGCACTATGCTTATGTTGGTATGGGGGTGTCTGTGTGTATATAACAATTTTCAGTGTGCCCGGAAGTCATTTCATTGTAATTTGAAGGCAGATATTTCCCATGTGTACAGTGCGTATAATAGACAGAGGAAGACTGTTGAACTATTAATATTAGGACAGTTATTGACATTTGTGTAATAAGTAGTGCTTGTCTCAATGACAAATGTAACTGTTTTCCCATATAGAATTGTGTGCTTTATATTGTTTGGAAGAACTTTTCTTCTCATTTAGAAATATGTGGACTAAGTGCTCAGATTGTCTTATTATTTATTATGCTCAGTCTCACCATTTTTGGCAGATTTCACCACGTTATTACGAACGTGGATACGTTATCTTCTAATTATAAGCAGTGTGAGCTGTGAAGCTAAGCGAAGCACATGTGCAGAATTTCTAACAATAGCCTGTTTTGTATAGCCTGGCTAACTGACCAATCAGTGAAATTAAATGTGGTTGCTGATCTTGTTGCAGCTGGGTCAATTTAATTTGATTTCATTGTGTTTCATTTTAAACTCAGCTGCGTGCCATGAGACACAAGTTAATCTGAGCATTTTTTGTTTTAACGCCGACTTAACCTAGCCGTTTTTTAAAGTTATCTTGAAATAATTGAGGTTCATCGCTAGAGGGCGCTGTTCTTTTTTTTTTTCTTTTCTTTTTTTTGTATTATTGATCAGGAAAAAACTAAAATAGATGAGGTGGACGTTTTCTATGTATCATATGGAATTTGAGTATATGAGTGAATGTTACTATGTAAATGTAATAGAATTTGTGGATAAGATTATTATGAGATTATTTATAATCAAACGACTACACTATACAACCAAATCTTCCTTTTATTTACATATACAGATATTTATATTTTATTTACAGGGCAGCTCCTCATTGGTTCGGCTCAGAAGCTTCTTTCGATGTCCTCTTTGTCCAGGTACTCCTGCAGAATTTGTAGATAAGATTATTATGAGATTATTTATAATCAAACGACTACACTATACAACCACATCTTCCTTTTATTTACATATTATACAGATATTTATATTTTCTTTACAGGGCAGCTCCTCATTGGTTTGGCTCAGAAGCTTCTTTCGATGTCCTCTTTGTCCAGGTACTCCTGCAGAATTTGTAGATAAGATTATTATGAGATTATTTATAATCAAACGACTACACTATACAACCACATCTTCCTTTTATTTACTTATTATACAGATATTTATATTTTCTTTACAGGGCAGCTCCTCATTGGTTCGGCTCAGAAGCTTCTTTTCGATGTCCTCTTTGTCCAGGTACTTCTGCAGGTTAGGCATCTCCTCTGCCAACCGCCTGAGGGTAGAAGAGACGTGGTGTGAAGCGTAGCCTGCTGTTAAAGGCTACAGATATAGTACATCTGTGAGGCTAACAGCGCTTATTATATGAAGCCTTATAGAGGTCATATGGAATTATCTCATTCGATCAACCCTAATGTAACCCTTACAAACTTTCATGAACTCATTTGAATAACACTTCCATAGCCCTTAAGAACTTTCTTAAAATGTTTTAGGATGTTCTGAACAGATTATCTCTTAAAGGTTAAATCCCTTGCAGGTCTTAGTCCTGCTCATCCCACATGCTGATGTGTGAGTAAAACAGTGCATAGGTGTAGAGACCTGGACTTGGCGAGATGCAGGCCTATCCTCGCATTTTGGTGCTATTCTGTTACTAGAGGACCTGAACACGCTTCTCCAACAGCACGTTCTTCTGGGCCTGATGACAACGCACACACACATGCACACGCACACACACGGGCACACATACAGACATACAGATACTGTTTAATTTCTTCACATCTGTAGATACACTAGCATAAGTTGATATATATGTTTATGAGTTTGATTATGAGCTGATTTCAACTTGACACGTAAAGAGTATATAGTATACATAGAGAGCGCATTGTTTTACCAGATTGAGTGCTACAGATTCTTGTGATGAAAGGTGTCAAACCCAGCCATATGAAGAAAACAAGTACTAGGTTAGTCCCGTAAAGGTTTAAAGGAGTCTCCCTTAAAGGTCTTAGTCCTGCTAACACCACATGCTGATGTGTGAGTGAAACAGTGCAGAGGTGTAGAGACCTGGACTTGGCGACATGCAGGTCTTTCCTGGCAATTAGTGCTGCATTCTGCTGCAGGAGAACCAGAACATGCTTCTCCACACACACACACACAGGGGCACACATACAGGTGCGCACATATACACAGATACACATTCTGTTTAATTTCTTCACATCTGCAGACTAGAGTAAGCTGAGGATATAGTGTTAAATCAGGTACTACATAAACAGTATATAGTATATATACAGAGGATATTGTGTTAAACCAGGTACTACATACAGAGTATATAGTATATAAACAGAGTATATAGTTTTACCAGATGATCGTGCTGATCTTTGATCTCCTGGTTCTTTATCTCCAGAGCCACTTTCAGACTCATAATGTCCTCCTCTATGGGCTGGTATAACACACACACACACACACACACGCACACACACGCGCACACGCGCACACGCACACACACGAATCATCACTAGAGCCAGTACCATGGAAAGGTGGGAATGTGTACTGAATGTGTACTGCTGCTATAAGTGAAAGGTGGAGGTACTGGTGGATGTGTACTGACACTATAAGGGATCTCTACCTGCAGTGACAGTCTGAGCTTCTCAAGTTCTTCCTCCAGAGATTTCTTCTCCTGTTCACAAGCCATTTTCATATCTGCCAGAGCAAGTATCATTACTGCTGGATATATATATATATATATATATATAGAACACAGATTCTTTATACCACATAATTCCTACAGGATCTATAAAATATAATATATATAGTACTATACATATATTAGTATCACTTTTATTGGAGCCTAAAGGCTAACATTCATTATTAGTTATGTTAGTATTATTGCATTTTCATAGTACTTACTCTTGATGGACCTGTTATGCTCCTCCTCCTCCTGCTGTTTCTGCAGGAGCTCTGTCTCCTCCTGCTGCTTGTGTTTTAGCATCTCCTGAAGAACCTGCAGCTCCTTCTGCTTCTGCCACCTGAACTCCTTCAGCTGCTCCAACAAACTGTTCTCCAACTCCTCCTTCTCACACCGCAAACACTCCAATCGGGCCACAGGCCCCACTACTGACACAGAACCACACACACACACACACACACACACACACACACACACACACACACACACAGACAAACAGAAAGACAGACAGACATATGAAATTAGAAAGCCATATAGTGTAGAAATAGATTGATGTTATTCAGGGACCTCATTTATAAAACTTTGTGGATTCCTAAGTGAAAGTGTGTGTATTCTGCACAAATAACAGGAAATGGCATATACCCCCCCAAAAATTAGATTTCTAAAGCCTCGACTATGAATTATTGGGAGATAGAGGCAACAATGCAGCGCTAAAGACAAAAAAGGAATTTTAACCGCAGGTATGAGTGGTAGCAGCAGCAACCGCAGGTGTGAGTGGCATTATATTTACATTTACCCTCCACATCCTTTGTGTCTGTGTATTCGTCCTCGATGCGTCCAACACACCATCTCCAGAAACGCCTCATTTTTCCTCTGTCCTCTTCAGTGTCTTTCCACAGACTGATCTGTAAAGGTGTTGATGGGATTCCCCTCACGTGTGACATTGGGCCACAGGACATATGGGGTTCTAAAGTTCCAAGAGTGTAGATGAGTTGTTTTTCTTTGAATTTCCTAATTTCATTGCTGCCATAGCAACAACTGGCAATGCAAACAGATGTGTCATTAATGCAGTGACTCTACCTCAACCTGGATTGATTAACCATGTACGGCTCACCGGAGACTGATACATATAACATCTCAAAGTGTACTTAATTCTGAGCAAAATCTAACTAGCCTCATTACTGCTGAACTATGAGGGGCCATTTAGGGAGAAATCAGGGAAACACTACTTGTACATACATATGAAACATTTTCACATAAATAGCCTACTACTTACATTTGTGTATAATAATTTAAACGTGCATATATACGCACTTGCCCACTCAATCTCTGGTGCGTAAACATAGAGTTGCACTATGCTTATGTTGGTATGGGGGTGTCTGTGTGTATATAACAATTTTCAGTGTGCCCGGAAGTCATTTCATTGTAATTTGAAGGCAGATATTTCCCATGTGTACAGTGCGTATAATAGACAGAGGAAGACTGTTGAACTATTAATATTAGGACAGTTATTGACATTTGTGTAATAAGTAGTGCTTGTCTCAATGACAAATGTAACTGTTTTCCCATATAGAATTGTGTGCTTTATATTGTTTGGAAGAACTTTTCTTCTCATTTAGAAATATGTGGACTAAGTGCTCAGATTGTCTTATTATTTATTATGCTCAGTCTCACCATTTTTGGCAGATTTCACCACGTTATTACGAACGTGGATACGTTATCTTCTAATTATAAGCAGTGTGAGCTGTGAAGCTAAGCGAAGCACATGTGCAGAATTTCTAACAATAGCCTGTTTTGTATAGCCTGGCTAACTGACCAATCAGTGAAATTAAATGTGGTTGCTGATCTTGTTGCAGCTGGGTCAATTTAATTTGATTTCATTGTGTTTCATTTTAAACTCAGCTGCGTGCCATGAGACACAAGTTAATCTGAGCATTTTTTGTTTTAACGCCGACTTAACCTAGCCGTTTTTTAAAGTTATCTTGAAATAATTGAGGTTCATCGCTAGAGGGCGCTGTTCTTTTTTTTTTTCTTTTCTTTTTTTTTGTATTATTGATCAGGAAAAAACTAAAATAGATGAGGTGGACGTTTTCTATGTATCATATGGAATTTGAGTATATGAGTGAATGTTACTATGTAAATGTAATAGAATTTGTGGATAAGATTATTATGAGATTATTTATAATCAAACGACTACACTATACAACCAAATCTTCCTTTTATTTACATATACAGATATTTATATTTTATTTACAGGGCAGCTCCTCATTGGTTCGGCTCAGAAGCTTCTTTCGATGTCCTCTTTGTCCAGGTACTCCTGCAGAATTTGTAGATAAGATTATTATGAGATTATTTATAATCAAACGACTACACTATACAACCACATCTTCCTTTTATTTACATATTATACAGATATTTATATTTTCTTTACAGGGCAGCTCCTCATTGGTTTGGCTCAGAAGCTTCTTTCGATGTCCTCTTTGTCCAGGTACTCCTGCAGAATTTGTAGATAAGATTATTATGAGATTATTTATAATCAAACGACTACACTATACAACCACATCTTCCTTTTATTTACATATTATACAGATATTTATATTTTCTTTACAGGGCAGCTCCTCATTGGTTCGGCTCAGAAGCTTCTTTTCGATGTCCTCTTTGTCCAGGTACTTCTGCAGGTTAGGCATCTCCTCTGCCAACCGCCTGAGGGTAGAAGAGACGTGGTGTGAAGCGTAGCCTGCTGTTAAAGGCTACAGATATAGTACATCTGTGAGGCTAACAGCGCTTATTATATGAAGCCTTATAGAGGTCATATGGAATTATCTCATTCGATCAACCCTAATGTAACCCTTACAAACTTTCATGAACTCATTTGAATAACACTTCCATAGCCCTTAAGAACTTTCTTAAAATGTTTTAGGATGTTCTGAACAGATTATCTCTTAAAGGTTAAATCCCTTGCAGGTCTTAGTCCTGCTCATCCCACATGCTGATGTGTGAGTAAAACAGTGCATAGGTGTAGAGACCTGAACTTGGCGAGATGCAGGCCTATCCTCGCATTTTGGTGCTATTCTGTTACTAGAGGACCTGAACACGCTTCTCCAACAGCACGTTCTTCTGGGCCTGATGACAACGCACACACACATGCACACGCACACACACGGGCACACATACAGACATACAGATACTGTTTAATTTCTTCACATCTGTAGATACACTAGCATAAGTTGATATATATGTTTATGAGTTTGATTATGAGCTGATTTCAACTTGACACGTAAAGAGTATATAGTATACATAGAGAGCGCATTGTTTTACCAGATTGAGTGCTACAGATTCTTGTGATGAAAGGTGTCAAACCCAGCCATATGAAGAAAACAAGTACTAGGTTAGTCCCGTAAAGGTTTAAAGGAGTCTCCCTTAAAGGTCTTAGTCCTGCTAACACCACATGCTGATGTGTGAGTGAAACAGTGCAGAGGTGTAGAGACCTGGACTTGGCGACATGCAGGTCTTTCCTGGCAATTAGTGCTGCATTCTGCTGCAGGAGAACCAGAACATGCTTCTCCACACACACACACACAGGGGCACACATACAGGTGCGCACATATACACAGATACACATTCTGTTTAATTTCTTCACATCTGCAGACTAGCGTAAGCTGAGGATATAGTGTTAAATCAGGTACTACATAAACAGTATATAGTATATATACAGAGGATATTGTGTTAAACCAGGTACTACATACAGAGTATATAGTATATAAACAGAGTATATAGTTTTACCAGATGATCGTGCTGATCTTTGATCTCCTGGTTCTTTATCTCCAGAGCCACTTTCAGACTCATAATGTCCTCCTCTATGGGCTGGTATAACACACACACACACACACACACGCACACACACGCGCACACGCGCACACGCACACACACGAATCATCACTAGAGCCAGTACCATGGAAAGGTGGGAATGTGTACTGAATGTGTACTGCTGCTATAAGTGAAAGGTGGAGGTACTGGTGGATGTGTACTGACACTATAAGGGATCTCTACCTGCAGTGACAGTCTGAGCTTCTCAAGTTCTTCCTCCAGAGATTTCTTCTCCTGTTCACAAGCCATTTTCATATCTGCCAGAGCAAGTATCATTACTGCTGGATATATATATATATATATATATATATATATATATATATATATATATATATATATATATATATATATATATATATATATATATATATATATATATATATATATAGAACACAGATTCTATATACCACATAATTCCTACAGGATCTATAAAATATAATATATATAGTACTATACATATATTAGTATCACTTTTATTGGAGCCTAAAGGCTAACATTCATTATTAGTTATGTTAGTATTATTGCATTTTCATAGTACTTACTCTTGATGGAACTGTTATGCTCCTCATCCTCCTGCTGTTTCTGCAGGAGCTCTGTCTCCTCCTGCTGCTTGTGTTTTAGCATCTCCTGAAGAACCTGCAGCTCCTTCTGCTTCTGCCACCTGAACTCCTTCAGCTGCTCCAACAAACTGTTCTCCAACTCCTCCTTCTCACACCGCAAACACTCCAATCGGGCCACAGGCCCCACTACTGACACAGAACCACACACACACACACACACACACACACACACACACACACACACACACACACACACAGACAAACAGAAAGACAGACAGACATATGAAATTAGAAAGCCATATAGTGTAGAAATAGATTGATGTTATTCAGGGACCTCATTTATAAAACTTTGTGGATTCCTAAGTGAAAGTGTGTGTATTCTGCACAAATAACAGGAAATGGCATATACCCCCCCAAAAATTAGATTTCTAAAGCCTCGACTATGAATTATTGGGAGATAGAGGCAACAATGCAGCGCTAAAGACAAAAAAGGAATTTTAACCGCAGGTATGAGTGGTAGCAGCAGCAACCGCAGGTGTGAGTGGCATTATATTTACATTTACCCTCCACATCCTTTGTGTCTGTGTATTCGTCCTCGATGCGTCCAACACACCATCTCCAGAAACGCCTCATTTTTCCTCTGTCCTCTTCAGTGTCTTTCCACAGACTGATCTGTAAAGGTGTTGATGGGATTCCCCTCACGTGTGACATTGGGCCACAGGACATATGGGGTTCTAAAGTTCCAAGAGTGTAGATGAGTTGTTTTTCTTTGAATTTCCTAATTTCATTGCTGCCATAGCAACAACTGGCAATGCAAACAGATGTGTCATTAATGCAGTGACTCTACCTCAACCTGGATTGATTAACCATGTACGGCTCACCGGAGACTGATACATATAACATCTCAAAGTGTACTTAATTCTGAGCAAAATCTAACTAGCCTCATTACTGCTGAACTATGAGGGGCCATTTAGGGAGAAATCAGGGAAACACTACTTGTACATACATATGAAACATTTTCACATAAATAGCCTACTACTTACATTTGTGTATAATAATTTAAACGTGCATATATACGCACTTGCCCACTCAATCTCTGGTGCGTAAACATAGAGTTGCACTATGCTTATGTTGGTATGGGGGTGTCTGTGTGTATATAACAATTTTCAGTGTGCCCGGAAGTCATTTCATTGTAATTTGAAGGCAGATATTTCCCATGTGTACAGTGCGTATAATAGACAGAGGAAGACTGTTGAACTATTAATATTAGGACAGTTATTGACATTTGTGTAATAAGTAGTGCTTGTCTCAATGACAAATGTAACTGTTTTCCCATATAGAATTGTGTGCTTTATATTGTTTGGAAGAACTTTTCTTCTCATTTAGAAATATGTGGACTAAGTGCTCAGATTGTCTTATTATTTATTATGCTCAGTCTCACCATTTTTGGCAGATTTCACCACGTTATTACGAACGTGGATACGTTATCTTCTAATTATAAGCAGTGTGAGCTGTGAAGCTAAGCGAAGCACATGTGCAGAATTTCTAACAATAGCCTGTTTTGTATAGCCTGGCTAACTGACCAATCAGTGAAATTAAATGTGGTTGCTGAGCTTGTTGCAGCTGGGTCAATTTAATTTGATTTCATTGTGTTTCATTTTAAACTCAGCTGCGTGCCATGAGACACAAGTTAATCTGAGCATTTTTTGTTTTAACGCCGACTTAACCTAGCCGTTTTTTAAAGTTATCTTGAAATAATTGAGGTTCATCGCTAGAGGGCGCTGTTCTTTTTTTTTTTCTTTTCTTTTTTTTGTATTATTGATCAGGAAAAAACTAAAATAGATGAGGTGGACGTTTTCTATGTATCATATGGAATTTGAGTATATGAGTGAATGTTACTATGTAAATGTAATAGAATTTGTGGATAAGATTATTATGAGATTATTTATAATCAAACGACTACACTATACAACCAAATCTTCCTTTTATTTACATATACAGATATTTATATTTTATTTACAGGGCAGCTCCTCATTGGTTCGGCTCAGAAGCTTCTTTCGATGTCCTCTTTGTCCAGGTACTCCTGCAGAATTTGTAGATAAGATTATTATGAGATTATTTATAATCAAACGACTACACTATACAACCACATCTTCCTTTTATTTACATATTATACAGATATTTATATTTTCTTTACAGGGCAGCTCCTCATTGGTTTGGCTCAGAAGCTTCTTTCGATGTCCTCTTTGTCCAGGTACTCCTGCAGAATTTGTAGATAAGATTATTATGAGATTATTTATAATCAAACGACTACACTATACAACCACATCTTCCTTTTATTTACATATTATACAGATATTTATATTTTCTTTACAGGGCAGCTCCTCATTGGTTCGGCTCAGAAGCTTCTTTTCGATGTCCTCTTTGTCCAGGTACTTCTGCAGGTTAGGCATCTCCTCTGCCAACCGCCTGAGGGTAGAAGAGACGTGGTGTGAAGCGTAGCCTGCTGTTAAAGGCTACAGATATAGTACATCTGTGAGGCTAACAGCGCTTATTATATGAAGCCTTATAGAGGTCATATGGAATTATCTCATTCGATCAACCCTAATGTAACCCTTACAAACTTTCATGAACTCATTTGAATAACACTTCCATAGCCCTTAAGAACTTTCTTAAAATGTTTTAGGATGTTCTGAACAGATTATCTCTTAAAGGTTAAATCCCTTGCAGGTCTTAGTCCTGCTCATCCCACATGCTGATGTGTGAGTAAAACAGTGCATAGGTGTAGAGACCTGGACTTGGCGAGATGCAGGCCTATCCTCGCATTTTGGTGCTATTCTGTTACTAGAGGACCTGAACACGCTTCTCCAACAGCACGTTCTTCTGGGCCTGATGACAACGCACACACACATGCACACGCACACACACGGGCACACATACAGACATACAGATACTGTTTAATTTCTTCACATCTGTAGATACACTAGCATAAGTTGATATATATGTTTATGAGTTTGATTATGAGCTGATTTCAACTTGACACGTAAAGAGTATATAGTATACATAGAGAGCGCATTGTTTTACCAGATTGAGTGCTACAGATTCTTGTGATGAAAGGTGTCAAACCCAGCCATATGAAGAAAACAAGTACTAGGTTAGTCCCGTAAAGGTTTAAAGGAGTCTCCCTTAAAGGTCTTAGTCCTGCTAACACCACATGCTGATGTGTGAGTGAAACAGTGCAGAGGTGTAGAGACCTGGACTTGGCGACATGCAGGTCTTTCCTGGCAATTAGTGCTGCATTCTGCTGCAGGAGAACCAGAACATGCTTCTCCACACACACACACACAGGGGCACACATACAGGTGCGCACATATACACAGATACACATTCTGTTTAATTTCTTCACATCTGCAGACTAGCGTAAGCTGAGGATATAGTGTTAAATCAGGTACTACATAAACAGTATATAGTATATATACAGAGGATATTGTGTTAAACCAGGTACTACATACAGAGTATATAGTATATAAACAGAGTATATAGTTTTACCAGATGATCGTGCTGATCTTTGATCTCCTGGTTCTTTATCTCCAGAGCCACTTTCAGACTCATAATGTCCTCCTCTATGGGCTGGTATAACACACACACACACACACACACACGCACACACACGCGCACACGCGCACACGCACACACACGAATCATCACTAGAGCCAGTACCATGGAAAGGTGGGAATGTGTACTGAATGTGTACTGCTGCTATAAGTGAAAGGTGGAGGTACTGGTGGATGTGTACTGACACTATAAGGGATCTCTACCTGCAGTGACAGTCTGAGCTTCTCAAGTTCTTCCTCCAGAGATTTCTTCTCCTGTTCACAAGCCATTTTCATATCTGCCAGAGCAAGTATCATTACTGCTGGATATATATATATATATATATATATAGAACACAGATTCTTTATACCACATAATTCCTACAGGATCTATAAAATATAATATATATAGTACTATACATATATTAGTATCACTTTTATTGGAGCCTAAAGGCTAACATTCATTATTAGTTATGTTAGTATTATTGCATTTTCATAGTACTTACTCTTGATGGACCTGTTATGCTCCTCCTCCTCCTGCTGTTTCTGCAGGAGCTCTGTCTCCTCCTGCTGCTTGTGTTTTAGCATCTCCTGAAGAACCTGCAGCTCCTTCTGCTTCTGCCACCTGAACTCCTTCAGCTGCTCCAACAAACTGTTCTCCAACTCCTCCTTCTCACACCGCAAACACTCCAATCGGGCCACAGGCCCCACTACTGACACAGAACCACACACACACACACACACACACACACACACACACACACACACACACACACAGACAAACAGAAAGACAGACAGACATATGAAATTAGAAAGCCATATAGTGTAGAAATAGATTGATGTTATTCAGGGACCTCATTTATAAAACTTTGTGGATTCCTAAGTGAAAGTGTGTGTATTCTGCACAAATAACAGGAAATGGCATATACCCCCCCAAAAATTAGATTTCTAAAGCCTCGACTATGAATTATTGGGAGATAGAGGCAACAATGCAGCGCTAAAGACAAAAAAGGAATTTTAACCGCAGGTATGAGTGGTAGCAGCAGCAACCGCAGGTGTGAGTGGCATTATATTTACATTTACCCTCCACATCCTTTGTGTCTGTGTATTCGTCCTCGATGCGTCCAACACACCATCTCCAGAAACGCCTCATTTTTCCTCTGTCCTCTTCAGTGTCTTTCCACAGACTGATCTGTAAAGGTGTTGATGGGATTCCCCTCACGTGTGACATTGGGCCACAGGACATATGGGGTTCTAAAGTTCCAAGAGTGTAGATGAGTTGTTTTTCTTTGAATTTCCTAATTTCATTGCTGCCATAGCAACAACTGGCAATGCAAACAGATGTGTCATTAATGCAGTGACTCTACCTCAACCTGGATTGATTAACCATGTACGGCTCACCGGAGACTGATACATATAACATCTCAAAGTGTACTTAATTCTGAGCAAAATCTAACTAGCCTCATTACTGCTGAACTATGAGGGGCCATTTAGGGAGAAATCAGGGAAACACTACTTGTACATACATATGAAACATTTTCACATAAATAGCCTACTACTTACATTTGTGTATAATAATTTAAACGTGCATATATACGCACTTGCCCACTCAATCTCTGGTGCGTAAACATAAAGTTGCACTATGCTTATGTTGGTATGGGGGTGTCTGTGTGTATATAACAATTTTCAGTGTGCCCGGAAGTCATTTCATTGTAATTTGAAGGCAGATATTTCCCATGTGTACAGTGCGTATAATAGACAGAGGAAGACTGTTGAACTATTAATATTAGGACAGTTATTGACATTTGTGTAATAAGTAGTGCTTGTCTCAATGACAAATGTAACTGTTTTCCCATATAGAATTGTGTGCTTTATATTGTTTGGAAGAACTTTTCTTCTCATTTAGAAATATGTGGACTAAGTGCTCAGATTGTCTTATTATTTATTATGCTCAGTCTCACCATTTTTGGCAGATTTCACCACGTTATTACGAACGTGGATACGTTATCTTCTAATTATAAGCAGTGTGAGCTGTGAAGCTAAGCGAAGCACATGTGCAGAATTTCTAACAATAGCCTGTTTTGTATAGCCTGGCTAACTGACCAATCAGTGAAATTAAATGTGGTTGCTGATCTTGTTGCAGCTGGGTCAATTTAATTTGATTTCATTGTGTTTCATTTTAAACTCAGCTGCGTGCCTTGAGACACAAGTTAATCTGAGCATTTTTTGTTTTAACGCCGACTTAACCTAGCCGTTTTTTAAAGTTATCTTGAAATAATTGAGGTTCATCGCTAGAGGGCGCTGTTCTTTTTTTTTTTCTTTTCTTTTTTTTGTATTATTGATCAGGAAAAAACTAAAATAGATGAGGTGGACGTTTTCTATGTATCATATGGAATTTGAGTATATGAGTGAATGTTACTATGTAAATGTAATAGAATTTGTGGATAAGATTATTATGAGATTATTTATAATCAAACGACTACACTATACAACCAAATCTTCCTTTTATTTACATATACAGATATTTATATTTTATTTACAGGGCAGCTCCTCATTGGTTCGGCTCAGAAGCTTCTTTCGATGTCCTCTTTGTCCAGGTACTCCTGCAGAATTTGTAGATAAGATTATTATGAGATTATTTATAATCAAACGACTACACTATACAACCACATCTTCCTTTTATTTACATATTATACAGATATTTATATTTTCTTTACAGGGCAACTCCTCATTGGTTTGGCTCAGAAGCTTCTTTCGATGTCCTCTTTGTCCAGGTACTCCTGCAGAATTTGTAGATAAGATTATTATGAGATTATTTATAATCAAACGACTACACTATACAACCACATCTTCCTTTTATTTACATATTATACAGATATTTATATTTTCTTTACAGGGCAGCTCCTCATTGGTTCGGCTCAGAAGCTTCTTTTCGATGTCCTCTTTGTCCAGGTACTTCTGCAGGTTAGGCATCTCCTCTGCCAACCGCCTGAGGGTAGAAGAGACGTGGTGTGAAGCGTAGCCTGCTGTTAAAGGCTACAGATATAGTACATCTGTGAGGCTAACAGCGCTTATTATATGAAGCCTTATAGAGGTCATATGGAATTATCTCATTCGATCAACCCTAATGTAACCCTTACAAACTTTCATGAACTCATTTGAATAACACTTCCATAGCCCTTAAGAACTTTCTTAAAATGTTTTAGGATGTTCTGAACAGATTATCTCTTAAAGGTTAAATCCCTTGCAGGTCTTAGTCCTGCTCATCCCACATGCTGATGTGTGAGTAAAACAGTGCATAGGTGTAGAGACCTGAACTTGGCGAGATGCAGGCCTATCCTCGCATTTTGGTGCTATTCTGTTACTAGAGGACCTGAACACGCTTCTCCAACAGCACGTTCTTCTGGGCCTGATGACAACGCACACACACATGCACACGCACACACACGGGCACACATACAGACATACAGATACTGTTTAATTTCTTCACATCTGTAGATACACTAGCATAAGTTGATATATATGTTTATGAGTTTGATTATGAGCTGATTTCAACTTGACACGTAAAGAGTATATAGTATACATAGAGAGCGCATTGTTTTACCAGATTGAGTGCTACAGATTCTTGTGATGAAAGGTGTCAAACCCAGCCATATGAAGAAAACAAGTACTAGGTTAGTCCCGTAAAGGTTTAAAGGAGTCTCCCTTAAAGGTCTTAGTCCTGCTAACACCACATGCTGATGTGTGAGTGAAACAGTGCAGAGGTGTAGAGACCTGGACTTGGCGACATGCAGGTCTTTCCTGGCAATTAGTGCTGCATTCTGCTGCAGGAGAACCAGAACATGCTTCTCCACACACACACACACAGGGGCACACATACAGGTGCGCACATATACACAGATACACATTCTGTTTAATTTCTTCACATCTGCAGACTAGCGTAAGCTGAGGATATAGTGTTAAATCAGGTACTACATAAACAGTATATAGTATATATACAGAGGATATTGTGTTAAACCAGGTACTACATACAGAGTATATAGTATATAAACAGAGTATATAGTTTTACCAGATGATCGTGCTGATCTTTGATCTCCTGGTTCTTTATCTCCAGAGCCACTTTCAGACTCATAATGTCCTCCTCTATGGGCTGGTATAACACACACACACACACACACACGCACACACACGCGCACACGCGCACACGCACACACACGAATCATCACTAGAGCCAGTACCATGGAAAGGTGGGAATGTGTACTGAATGTGTACTGCTGCTATAAGTGAAAGGTGGAGGTACTGGTGGATGTGTACTGACACTATAAGGGATCTCTACCTGCAGTGACAGTCTGAGCTTCTCAAGTTCTTCCTCCAGAGATTTCTTCTCCTGTTCACAAGCCATTTTCATATCTGCCAGAGCAAGTATCATTACTGCTGGATATATATATATATATATATATATATATATATATATATATATATATATATATAGAACACAGATTCTATATACCACATAATTCCTACAGGATCTATAAAATATAATATATATAGTACTATACATATATTAGTATCACTTTTATTGGAGCCTAAAGGCTAACATTCATTATTAGTTATGTTAGTATTATTGCATTTTCATAGTACTTACTCTTGATGGAACTGTTATGCTCCTCATCCTCCTGCTGTTTCTGCAGGAGCTCTGTCTCCTCCTGCTGCTTGTGTTTTAGCATCTCCTGAAGAACCTGCAGCTCCTTCTGCTTCTGCCACCTGAACTCCTTCAGCTGCTCCAACAAACTGTTCTCCAACTCCTCCTTCTCACACCGCAAACACTCCAATCGGGCCACAGGCCCCACTACTGACACAGAACCACACACACACACACACACACACACACACACACACACACACACACACACACACAGACAAACAGAAAGACAGACAGACATATGAAATTAGAAAGCCATATAGTGTAGAAATAGATTGATGTTATTCAGGGACCTCATTTATAAAACTTTGTGGATTCCTAAGTGAAAGTGTGTGTATTCTGCACAAATAACAGGAAATGGCATATACCCCCCCAAAAATTAGATTTCTAAAGCCTCGACTATGAATTATTGGGAGATAGAGGCAACAATGCAGCGCTAAAGACAAAAAAGGAATTTTAACCGCAGGTATGAGTGGTAGCAGCAGCAACCGCAGGTGTGAGTGGCATTATATTTACATTTACCCTCCACATCCTTTGTGTCTGTGTATTCGTCCTCGATGCGTCCAACACACCATCTCCAGAAACGCCTCATTTTTCCTCTGTCCTCTTCAGTGTCTTTCCACAGACTGATCTGTAAAGGTGTTGATGGGATTCCCCTCACGTGTGACATTGGGCCACAGGACATATGGGGTTCTAAAGTTCCAAGAGTGTAGATGAGTTGTTTTTCTTTGAATTTCCTAATTTCATTGCTGCCATAGCAACAACTGGCAATGCAAACAGATGTGTCATTGATGCAGTGACTCTACCTCAACCTGGATTGATTAACCATGTACGGCTCACCGGAGACTGATACATATAACATCTCAAAGTGTACTTAATTCTGAGCAAAATCTAACTAGCCTCATTACTGCTGAACTATGAGGGGCCATTTAGGGAGAAATCAGGGAAACACTACTTGTACATACATATGAAACATTTTCACATAAATAGCCTACTACTTACATTTGTGTATAATAATTTAAACGTGCATATATACGCACTTGCCCACTCAATCTCTGGTGCGTAAACATAAAGTTGCACTATGCTTATGTTGGTATGGGGGTGTCTGTGTGTATATAACAATTTTCAGTGTGCCCGGAAGTCATTTCATTGTAATTTGAAGGCAGATATTTCCCATGTGTACAGTGCGTATAATAGACAGAGGAAGACTGTTGAACTATTAATATTAGGACAGTTATTGACATTTGTGTAATAAGTAGTGCTTGTCTCAATGACAAATGTAACTGTTTTCCCATATAGAATTGTGTGCTTTATATTGTTTGGAAGAACTTTTCTTCTCATTTAGAAATATGTGGACTAAGTGCTCAGATTGTCTTATTTATTATGCTCAGTCTCACCATTTTTGGCAGATTTCACCACGTTATTACGAACGTGGATACGTTATCTTCTAATTATAAGCAGTGTGAGCTGTGAAGCTAAGCGAAGCACATGTGCAGAATTTCTAACAATAGCCTGTTTTGTATAGCCTGGCTAACTGACCAATCAGTGAAATTAAATGTGGTTGCTGAGCTTGTTGCAGCTGGGTCAATTTAATTTGATTTCATTGTGTTTCATTTTAAACTCAGCTGCGTGCCATGAGACACAAGTTAATCTGAGCATTTTTTGTTTTAACGCCGACTTAACCTAGCCGTTTTTTAAAGTTATCTTGAAATAATTGAGGTTCATCGCTAGAGGGCGCTGTTCTTTTTTTTTTTCTTTTCTTTTTTTTGTATTATTGATCAGGAAAAAACTAAAATAGATGAGGTGGACGTTTTCTATGTATCATATGGAATTTCAGTATATGAGTGAATGTTACTATGTAAATGTAATAGAATTTGTGGATAAGATTATTATGAGATTATTTATAATCAAACGACTACACTATACAACCAAATCTTCCTTTTATTTACATATACAGATATTTATATTTTATTTACAGGGCAGCTCCTCATTGGTTCGGCTCAGAAGCTTCTTTCGATGTCCTCTTTGTCCAGGTACTCCTGCAGAATTTGTAGATAAGATTATTATGAGATTATTTATAATCAAACGACTACACTATACAACCACATCTTCCTTTTATTTACATATTATACAGATATTTATATTTTCTTTACAGGGCAGCTCCTCATTGGTTTGGCTCAGAAGCTTCTTTCGATGTCCTCTTTGTCCAGGTACTCCTGCAGAATTTGTAGATAAGATTATTATGAGATTATTTATAATCAAACGACTACACTATACAACCACATCTTCCTTTTATTTACATATTATACAGATATTTATATTTTCTTTACAGGGCAGCTCCTCATTGGTTTGGCTCAGAAGCTTCTTTCGATGTCCTCTTTGTCCAGGTACTCCTGCAGAATTTGTAGATAAGATTATTATGAGATTATTTATAATCAAACGACTACACTATACAACCACATCTTCCTTTTATTTACATATTATACAGATATTTATATTTTCTTTACAGGGCAGCTCCTCATTGGTTCGGCTCAGAAGCTTCTTTTCGATGTCCTCTTTGTCCAGGTACTTCTGCAGGTTAGGCATCTCCTCTGCCAACCGCCTGAGGGTAGAAGAGACGTGGTGTGAAGCGTAGCCTGCTGTTAAAGGCTACAGATATAGTACATCTGTGAGGCTAACAGCGCTTATTATATGAAGCCTTATAGAGGTCATATGGAATTATCTCATTCGATCAACCCTAATGTAACCCTTACAAACTTTCATGAACTCATTTGAATAACACTTCCATAGCCCTTAAGAACTTTCTTAAAATGTTTTAGGATGTTCTGAACAGATTATCTCTTAAAGGTTAAATCCCTTGCAGGTCTTAGTCCTGCTCATCCCACATGCTGATGTGTGAGTAAAACAGTGCATAGGTGTAGAGACCTGGACTTGGCGAGATGCAGGCCTATCCTCGCATTTTGGTGCTATTCTGTTACTAGAGGACCTGAACACGCTTCTCCAACAGCACGTTCTTCTGGGCCTGATGACAACGCACACACACATGCACACGCACACACACGGGCACACATACAGACATACAGATACTGTTTAATTTCTTCACATCTGTAGATACACTAGCATAAGTTGATATATATGTTTATGAGTTTGATTATGAGCTGATTTCAACTTGACACGTAAAGAGTATATAGTATACATAGAGAGCGCATTGTTTTACCAGATTGAGTGCTACAGATTCTTGTGATGAAAGGTGTCAAACCCAGCCATATGAAGAAAACAAGTACTAGGTTAGTCCCGTAAAGGTTTAAAGGAGTCTCCCTTAAAGGTCTTAGTCCTGCTAACACCACATGCTGATGTGTGAGTGAAACAGTGCAGAGGTGTAGAGACCTGGACTTGGCGACATGCAGGTCTTTCCTGGCAATTAGTGCTGCATTCTGCTGCAGGAGAACCAGAACATGCTTCTCCACACACACACACACAGGGGCACACATACAGGTGCGCACATATACACAGATACACATTCTGTTTAATTTCTTCACATCTGCAGACTAGCGTAAGCTGAGGATATAGTGTTAAATCAGGTACTACATAAACAGTATATAGTATATATACAGAGGATATTGTGTTAAACCAGGTACTACATACAGAGTATATAGTATATAAACAGAGTATATAGTTTTACCAGATGATCGTGCTGATCTTTGATCTCCTGGTTCTTTATCTCCAGAGCCACTTTCAGACTCATAATGTCCTCCTCTATGGGCTGGTATAACACACACACACACACACGCGCACACACGCGCACACGCGCACACGCACACACACGAATCATCACTAGAGCCAGTACCATGGAAAGGTGGGAATGTGTACTGAATGTGTACTGCTGCTATAAGTGAAAGGTGGAGGTACTGGTGGATGTGTACTGACACTATAAGGGATCTCTACCTGCAGTGACAGTCTGAGCTTCTCAAGTTCTTCCTCCAGAGATTTCTTCTCCTGTTCACAGGCCATTTTCATATCTGCCAGAGCAAGTATCATTACTGCTGGATATATATATATATATATATATATATATATATATATATATATATATATAGAACACAGATTCTATATACCACATAATTCCTACAGGATCTATAAAATATAATATATATAGTACTATACATATATTAGTATCACTTTTATTGGAGCCTAAAGGCTAACATTCATTATTAGTTATGTTAGTATTATTGCATTTTCATAGTACTTACTCTTGATGGACCTGTTATGCTCCTCCTCCTCCTGCTGTTTCTGCAGGAGCTCTGTCTCCTCCTGCTGCTTGTGTTTTAGCATCTCCTGAAGAACCTGCAGCTCCTTCTGCTTCTGCCACCTGAACTCCTTCAGCTGCTCCAACAAACTGTTCTCCAACTCCTCCTTCTCACACCGCAAACACTCCAATCGGGCCACAGGCCCCACTACTGACACAGAACCACACACACACACACACACACACACACACACACAAACAGAAAGACAAACAGACATATGAAATTAGAAAGCCATATAGTGTAGAAATAGATTGATGTTATTCAGGGACCTCATTTATAAAACTTTGTGGATTCCTAAGTGAAAGTGTGTGTATTCTGCATAAATAACAGGAAATGGCATATACCCCCCCAAAAATTAGATTTCTAAAGCCTCGACTATGAATTATTGGGAGATAGAGGCAACAATGCAGCGCTAAAGACAAAAAAGGAATTTTAACCACAGGTATGAGTGGTAGCAGCAGCAACCGCAGGTGTGAGTGGCATTATATTTACATTTACCCTCCACATCCTTTGTGTCTGTGTATTCGTCCTCGATGCGTCCAGCACACCATCTCCAGAAACGCCTCATTTTTCCTCTGTCCTCTTCAGTGTCTTTCCACAGACTGATCTGTAGAGGTGTTGATGGGATTCCCCTCACGTGTGACATTGGGCCACAGGACATATGGGGTTCTAAAGTTCCAAGAGTGTAGATGAGTTGTTTTTCTTTGAATTTCCTAATTTTATTGCTGCCATAGCAACAACTGGCAATGCAAACAGATGTGTCATTAATGCAGTGACTCTACCTCAACCTGGATTGATTAACCATGTACGGCTCACCGGAGACTGTGATACATATAACATCCCAAAGTGTACTTAATTCTGAGCAAAATCTAACTAGCCTCATTACTGCTGAACTATGAGGGGCCATTTAGGGAGAAATCAGGGAAACACTACTTGTACATACATATGAAACATTTTCACATAAATAGCCTACTACTTACATTTGTGTATAATAATTTAAACGTGCATATATACGCACTTGCCCACTCAATCTCTGGTGCGTAAACATAGAGTTGCACTATGCTTATGTTGGTATGGGGGTGTCTGTGTGTATATAACAATTTTCAGTGCGCCCGGAAGTCATTTCATTGTAATTTCAAGGCAGATATTTCACATGTGTACAATGTGTACAAAACAATAGCCTGTTTTGTATAGCCTGGCTAACTGACCAATCAGTGAAATTAAATGTGGTTGCTGAGCTTGTTGCAGCTGGGTCAATTTAATTTGATTTCATTGTGTTTCATTTTAAACTCAACTGCGTGCCATGAGACACGTTAATCTGAGCATTTTTTTTGTTTTAACGCCGATTTAACGTAATCCTCTTCGCCATTATCTTAGCTAGCTAATAAAGGTAAGCTAGTTAGCCAGCCTGGCTAACTAACTGATATGTTTCAATGTGGAGACGCAGTAAGAGTGTCTCTAATAATTTGAGTTTGTTTTCAGTCGGTACGTACACTCAAACGGTGTCATACAGTTATTGAATAAATCAGCAGAAGCTGTTATTAAAATAATTTTCTGCGTCCTTTCGAGGTCTTACCTTGGCATTGGGGAAGCTTAGCAGTGGTAACCTACATACGATTCACATTAAAGAAATTAAATAAATAAAAAAAACATCTTTCTACGGTCAACCGAAAAGTCCATGTCTTTGTGAAATTTATTCTATGAGAATAATTTAATACTACTTGCTTTGGAAAAAGCAAACACTTCATGCCAAACGTAGTGTGCACGGCACAGTAATTGCTGTAGAAGACACATGCATGTATTTTCACAATACACAGGCTGTTTATATCTGTTCAGTACATATATATCATAAAATCAAACACAATGGGTCGTGTGTTGTTTGCTATTTGTTTATTTTTTAAAGAACTGTACATGCGGGCGTTTTAAATAATCTTCATGGAGAGGTGTCCGTTTTAAAATCAGGTGCGGGACTCGAATTTCCTCCGTTGTTCCAGGCGACCAGGGTGCGGTTCTGCTCACAAATCACTGCACCAGGTAGGTACCAGTCAAAATACGTGGTTGAAGATACCGTGAAGTTGTTGGTTTTTGACGGTACTGATGGAAAGGTCAACATGGCACCCGGAATAATGGCGTTTTCCTCCACAGGTGTTCTTATTAGGCCTCTTGGAGAATTAATTGTAGAAGTGCCTCATCTTCGTGCTGCGAACCTCCAGCTTTGGTCACGTTCTGCCCAGAAATCTATCCGCTTCAAGATTGGTCTAATGGGCCAGTCATTGCTCATCCTCCGCCGCTCTTGTTCAGTCGGCAGAGGGTGGCTTTTCATCCTGCTCTGTCTCTGTCCCATTGTCAAATGCGCTAACATTTGCTGAACTTGAATCTTATTAATTCTGATGTCAGCAGGGGTAACATTTCAGAACTGTTGTCAGTGTAGATCATTTGAATAAACGACTGTCCTGTTTGTCTGCTACGAGCTGCCATAGCTGCAGGTGTTTGTTGACTAGACCAGTCAGCATGCAGCAGTCTTCCTATGTTCAGTTAGAACAGGCATCAGTAAGACAAGACTCGCTGTACTCACTCATTATCTTAATACTGTTCATTAAATTAAGTCAGCGGTTTATATTGAGTTTACGTCATTTGGTACGACGAATCTACAGCCTTGAATTGATTTCTGCAGTGTAATATGGATATAAATGTTAAAATGTTCTATTACAGAACACGACACCTGTTGCGTTTTATATTGGTAAATCTCTGATATGACCGCTGTAACATAAAGTTGCGGTTATAAGTGTGTGAAACATTTTGATCGACTGAAATGTAGATGTATGTACATGTAATATATTTGTGATTGTGTAAATCATACAGCTATTCTTATTCTTATGGATAGCTAAATAGATTGCAATTTCGTCGTCTTCAAGGCATGGCATGGTGTTTATTCATTCGTTGGCATACAAAATGACGCCTTTTCACGTTGTGGAACTACAAATATGGCGGCCTTTTTTCTTTAGCATTTTAATGACGTAAAAGCAGAGTCTCACCTTAAAGTCGGGCATGAGGATCTGGACTCATTTATTTCTTCGTATCTTCCCCCATCTAGCGGTCAATAACGGGTAGTCTTGAATTGATTTCTATCGCGTAATACTTTGGATATAAATGTTTACATTTCCTGTTGCAGAACAGACAAAGTATAGTCAACCAGTTCTAACCTTTTGATAAAAACTTGAACTTCAAAGTAGGTGAATCTATTTCCTTAAACCAATCAGATCACAGTTCATTTATATAACATCAATGCTTTGAGTGCCTTAGATATGAGAACATCACAGTGATCTTTCTGCTCACACATCAGTCAGTCTATAATTCTGTATTATGTGTTTCTATAGCTTCCAACTTTCATGAGTTCATTGAATCTGTGGAGAAAAGTGCAGACCAATGTAGTTTCTTATTTGTGAACATTTATACAATTTAATTTATTTAAAATGTAATTTATTTATCATTTAAATGTTTTATTACTTTTAGTTTATAGACATAAGGACAGAGAAAACAGTTCATATACTGAATGAATTGTTACAAGGTAAAATTTTCTAGACTGTGTTTACCATATGTTTTTATTTCTAAACGTTAATGCAGTGTGTTAATCTGTCACACCGAGGCAGAAGGGGTGAATCTGATATACCCCTCTTCCATTGTCAACTATTCAGATTCCTCCAGTGGAGCTCATACAACTAAAGAAACACATACAGAGGTCACTGGAGGTTCTAAGTTACATCTAAAGTGGTCTAGTTGTGACGTTGCGAGGATAAGCAGGATGCGGGGACGAGGCACGATGAAACGCACTTTTATTTTTGCAAACATTCAAAACATACAACAAAGCTCAAACACTATGCACATCTCAAACACCAACACACGTACTATGACACACGAGACATATATACACCCAAGCCAATTACACATAACAGAGAACAGGTGAACGACACGAGAGGGTGTGGCAACACAGATGAACACACACACACCAAGATGTTTGAGGAGGGGGCGGGGCCACAACATGACACTAAGCCTATACACACTGTTCCAACACTACCCTGTAGGGCACCATCTCCATGGAAGTATATTTTTAAAAGCATGTTTGATAACCATATTTATACTGGAACAATTAATCAAATGTGTTGAGTTTTTTGTTCCTCTCTAAGACCTTTCGGACGCCGATATACAGATTTGAGTCTGAGCAAGTTGAGAAACCCACTATGAGGGTTTCTGGGTGCTCTGGAGGAGCATCCAGAAGTTGTACACCTGCACCAAGCCTGAGACCCCTCTGGCACTGACAGAATTGCCCAGGAATGTGCGCATGTACCTAGACTATGAGGATGGGCAGCTGTCTTTCTATATCGTGCTAACATATCTACATATTTATCGGAAACCTCCGGGAGAAGAAGCTGTATCTCCTCTTTGCAATGCTGGACAGACACACTCATGACACTGTACTCATCAAAAGCAGCACCAGAGATGCACTGAGTCATGTCCCGCTACACACCTCTCAGGCCAGCTTGTTTGCACATTTTGTCATAAAACTTAAGATGTAATTTGTTGCTGTTATATATAAAATTACCAAATTAAAAAATAAATAAATCAAAAAATACTTGTGGCTAGAGAAACACAGTCAATCAAATAAACAAGATATAATGTCAGTAATGTTTGCGGCAGGTGTTTCAAATGTGCCCAGACTTATATTAAAAAATATCCATGTTTTAACAGTTTGAGGGTGGCCATGACACTAACGGTCTGGTGGAAATTCCACAAGATATCAAACTCCACACTCACACAAACTAGTCATTCTCCCATTTGGAACAATCCAGAATTTACCATGAACAAAAATATTAAACTTTACATCTTGGATAGAAAAAGGCATTACACACCTTAAACATATTTATCATAAGACTTCTTTCATGTCCACAACTAGCCCCAAAATACGGTATAGAAAGCACCCAGTTCCTACAATACCATCAGCTAAGATCACCTATGTGTTCAAAAATCAATTCCGATACCTACATCCATATCAGAATTTCTAAACATTCCTAATACAAAAAATCTATTATCTAAGATACACAAAATAATAGTGAAATCAAATCTCACAGTTACTCTCCCATCGAGACAATGGGAGGAAGATTTATTACTAGCCCCCGACGCCACAGTTTGGATTAAAATGTGTAATAATCATTACCACATGACAGCAACACTAACCTACAATGCATTCAGTACAAAATAATACAGAGTACATTATACTACACATTGGATGTTTAAAATTGGTTTCACAAGCTCAGCAATCTGTACATACTTTACTCCAAACACAGCTGACGATTACATTCATGCCACATGGCAGAGCACACCTATCAAGCAATTTTGGCAAGTCGTCATCACCAACATATCCCATGCTTTAAATAACCATATCCATCCAACACCATCTTTATGTCTCCTAGGAGACATATCATCAACCAAAATGACAGGATACTATGTATAACATTATTATATTGATATAATAAAAATATTATTGCAAAAAAACAACAAACAAAAAAAACATACTCATGAACTGGAAAACAAAAAATAATATTAGTGTCACCCAATAGAAAAATCTATTGATAGACTATATATCAATAGAATAATTCTCAGAATTAATCAATAACAGAACCAATAATCTAGACTGGACACCTTTGATAAAATCCATACAGAGCCAATCCATAAACGATAAATATCACACTCTAATACATGTACATATACAATCCAACATACATGCACTTGCACATAACCCCATATATATATACATACATACATACATACATACACACACACATCATTCCTGTAATGGTGCAGATGGCGAATACTTAAAAATATTCTATATACATTTTGCGTTTGTCTGTTCATCTGTCTGTCTTATTTTTAATAATAAAGCTCTAAAGGTCCTCTGATGAGGGGTAGTAAATTAATATATTTATTTCTCCAGATTTCTATCTCTGAGAGAAAAAAAAAAGTCCTTTTACAAATTGCACCTCGTTGTGGACCTCGGCTAGGTTTACATTCCAGTTTATTATTTTAGAATTCAAGGGGAGGAGCTGCAGAAGTTGGAAGAATTAATTAGGAAAAAAGAAGTTATCAGAGCAATAGAGGAATTAAACACACACAAGACTCCAGGAGCCGATGGTTTACCTGCTGAATTTCATAAGGTGTGCGTTAGTGAAATTGCTGATCTTCTAGCTGATGTTTTTAATGAAGCATTCGATGGGGGGCAATTGCATGATTCATTTTATCATAGTGTGATATCATTAATATATAAAAAAGGAGATCCTTGTAAGTTGGATAATTGGAGACAGGTTAACCCTATTGAACTTGGAGTACAAAATTTGTGCAAAAATAATTGTTAATAGGATGTCAGAAATATTGAATGATATCAGAGAGTTGGAATAGATATGTGCGATAAGAGGAAGATACATGTGGGATAGTTTAGGAGTAATAAGGAGTTTGGTTACTGAAGGGTCTGAAGGGTTATTTTATATAATAGGACTGGATCAGAAAAAGACCTTCGATTATATTTCTAGAGACTACTTATGGTGTACACTGGAACATTATGGTTTTCCAGAGAGGTTTGTAAATATGATTAAATTATTGTATAGTAAATCAAAAGTACAAATTAATGTTAATGGTGTGTTAACTGAAGATTTTAAAATACATAGAGGGGTTAAACAAGGATGCCCATTGAGTGCTGCATTATATGTCATCGCTATTAGCCCACTATAATATAAAATTAAAAATGATCAGCGATTACAAGGTGTTCAAATGTTAGTTATGGAAAGATGGAAAATATCTGCTTACGCAGATGATGTGATGGCTTATGTCAAGAATCAAAATGAGTTTCATATAGTTAAGAGACACTTTGAAATGTATGAAGTTGTGGCTGGAGCGAAATTAAATGAAAGTAAAAGTGAAGGGGTATGGATAGGAGCTGGACAACCTGTACCAATAAATGTAGAAATAAAAAATGAAATTAAAATATTAGGTTTGATGGTAGTAAATGGTAGATGTAGCGAATGGAATTGGGAGAAGAAGGAGTGTGAAATTAAACTAGAATTGGGAAAATGGAGGGTGTCAAACTATAAGACTAGAATACAGGAGGTTAAGACCTTTGTTTTGTCAAAATTGTTGCTTTTGGCTACGGTTTTCCCTCTGGATGAGAAATGTATTGAGAGGTTGAATAAAATGTGTGTTCGTTTTATTTGGGGAAATAACAGAGAAGTGACAAAACGGGAAATTATGTACAAGTCGAAAGATAAAGGTGGATTAGGGGGAGTTGAGGTAGCTCGGAAATTAGAAAATGCCTTTTGCAAAAATGTAACGAAAGCTATATTTCGGAAAGCAATTTGGGTAGGAGATGTAAATCAGTGGAAAGAAAAGCGGCAAGTCAAGGAAACAAGTTGCTTATTTTAAATTAGTATATGGAGATTTTTTGTTTAAATATAGGCAGCTTAATATTGATTGGAATAAGTCCCCAAATAAAATGATAGATAAAACAATACAAGACTGTGATTTTGGGGGAATGTCAATTATAAGGGTCTGACAGTGACAGAATGTGAAACCTGTGTTAAAAATGTACAGTCTAAAAGTATCTCGGAAAATGTTCGAGATACTGCATGGCTTATATCTGTTGGAAGACTGCCTGTACGATGTATTGTCAAATGGAGTTGTTTTTTTACAACAAAGGAATGTCCGATGTATAATTGCATAGCCGATGAAACGATAGAACATTTATTACTGCAGTGCACAAGGACTATTGAAATTTGGGAGAAAATGAAAGGTATCGGGTTTAAATGGGATCGTAACGGGAAAAGTATTAGGTATGGAGTGTTTAATGAGAATTTGACTGAGAATGTGAAGGACCTGTGTTGGATGATTGTTTGTGTGACAAATTCGAAGATTTGGAAAACACGATGTAAGATGATTATTGAGCAATGTATAATACCTGCAGAAATAATTTTTAAACAGATTGTGTGTGAGTTAAAAAGGTTGAAGACGTTTGATATGAGAGGAAAAATTCTCTGGACTCTTTTGGACATATAAATGGATGATGTATACCTAATTTACATATGTAAATTGTGTTGTTAATTATTAATGTATAGAGTGAAGGTAGTCTGTGTCCTTTGGTAGATATTGTTTGTGAGGTTTTTGTGATGGAGTGTTTGTATTGAATTGAATTGAATTTTCTTAATAAAGTCAATTTAAAAATGGAGAAAGGCGGTCCTAGAAACATTATTTATTTAAGTGAGTTTCGAACGAGAGGGTGGGATCCATAACTCCAAGATCTTTAACCGTTAGATAAGATGTGATTGGGAGACCATTGAGGTTCATTGAGTAATTAGAGAGTGGGGACCTAGCTGACTCCGGGCCTAATAGAAACACCTCTGAATGTCTCCGAATGTTAGAAATTAATTAAAAATACTAATGTCAATGTATTTACGACACATGCATTTAGGACATGTAAGTTTTTCAATCACAACAAAACATGTTGTTGTATTTTTTGCATTATGCTTACTACAGAATTAACAGTCAAAAGTTCAGTGACTTTGCATGCAGAGTTGTAACTCTGCTTATTACTAGAACTGTGGCTAGAATCAAAATCAGTGTCATTCCTAAATCCCCAATCAGCTAGTCGTGAAGTTAACATTCAAATAGAAAATAAAAATGCAGACTTCAGAATTAGTTAAATAGCTGAGGGAATAGAATAAATTATCCGTTGCTACCCCTGTCTTTTATCATCCCTCCATCCCTCCATCCCATGCCATCTTCCTCTATTATTTGCTTTTCTATTTTGTTCTGGTATCTCCTTATCTCTTTTTTAAAAAAACATTGGCCAAAAGCAGCTGCATCATTACCTGGTTTGGGAACTGCACCACCTTTGACCGCAAGACCCTCCAAAGAATAGTGAGAACAGCTGAGAAGATAATTGAGGTCTCTCTTCCCTCCATCACGAACATCTACCTAACACGCTGCATCCGGAAAGCCACCAACATTGTGAAAGACCCCACAAACCCCTCACATGAACTGTTCACCCTTTTGCCATCTGGAAGAAGGTACCGCAGCATCCGGTCCCGCACCTCCAGACTGTGCAACAGCTTCTTCCCAGAAGCCATTAGACTCCTGAACTCTGGCTAACTCCAATTCCAATTCAGATTCCAAAATGGGCACACACACACACACACACACACTCACACTCACACACATACACACACACACACACATACACACACACACACATACACACACACACACACACACACACACGTACATACATACATACACACATATATACATATCTATACACACACTCACACATTGTTTTGCATTGGACCAGTGCTGAAGTCAAACGTCACACAAATAAACTATGCACTCCTGTTGCAGTCTTGCACATTATCCTACTTGCTGCTAGAGTACTGTACTAAACCAACACTGTACTCTGAACTGTTCTGGCTGCTACCGGTGACTGCTATGTTCAGGGTAGCATATCACTGATTGCTATGCACAAATCGCTTTACATATGCCCAGTACTGTGTACTGTACTAAATTGCACTGTCTACTCATTTTCTATTTTTTATTTGTCCTGTCCTGTGTTTATTATTGTTTATTTAATGTTTATTTAATGACATTTTGCACTATATTGGACTGTTTGCACTTGTGTAGCATGTTGTCTGTTGCACTGTTGTTTTCAGGTTGCACCATGGTCTTGGAGGAACATTGTCTCGTTTTTGTTGTGTACTTCTATATAGCTGAAATGACAATAAAACCTCTTGAACTTGAACTTGAACTTAAAGTCCCTCCAGACAGGCCAAGCCCTACAGCCTTGTACTGGGCCGCAGGATCAAGCAGCGCCTGTGGGAAGCGCTCTTCTGTCCGACTCTGCGAGAGGAAGTGAAGCCTGATGGACAGTTCGACGTGACTGAGAGCTTCTCTACTCCAATTTTCAACAGCTTCGTGCCGCACTTTGAAGTGGACATGAGTGGAGAACCCATGCCTGAACAGCCTAAGAAGAAAAGCCGAAGACACTGACTTTATTATTATTATTGTGACTGTTATTGTCATCCTTGTTTGTATTATTGCTATTATTCTTATTATTATTGTGATTGTTGTTATTAACTTTTTATATTCTATATGTAGAGTTTCTGTATTGTTTAAAATTTGTTTAAGCTTTTCTTAATTTTAAATTTAGTCAGTCTGTCCCTTGTAAAATAATTGTGTAATAGTTCATGAGATGTCACTGTAATAACATTTTAAAATTATTTTGCATTATAATAAATGTACTGTAAATAACAGCTTTAAATGTTTAAGGTGTGGCATCTTAAATAAATTGATAGAACTGTACATCTTTTTTCTAATGTTACAATTCGAGTCTTAATTTACATCTCTTATCAGTGGAAGATGTACTTGCTCACACCTTTCCTTTAGATTCCTTTTGTACACACTACAGACTGTGACCATGAGATGCTTGGATACTTACTGAGGTCATTCTCATAGCAAGTTCATTACACCTTGTGTACTTGTTGTAGTGCAGTGAGCAGTTTCAATGTTAGTTACAATCTTAGTTATCAAAGACTCATTCCACCCAACCACAATACATCAGAGAGCTGTTTTGCATGTCAGTGCATCTTCACCTTGAGCCACAAAGTTAAATAGCTTTTAGGCCTGGTTCAGGCTTCAGTTCTTACTTCACAGTATTCTCACTGCTGAGCTGAGTATAGAATTCATTTTGTGAAAATAAATGTTTTCCCTCAGAATAGGGAGACATATCTAGAGTTGTGGGGCACAGCAGAACCACTTCAAACTGGCAGTGTTTGAGTGCTGTCATATGGCAGATTAGGTCTAGTGGAGCTCATTTGATGGTGCAGATAAGAAATTTGGGTAACATTACTGAAGGGCACTGTTCAGAGTGCTAGATGACTCCCACATAAGCCCTTAATGACAATTGACATAAACATACTTGAACATTTATAAATGCTTATGCCAACAAGCATCAGCTGACATTAATAGCTGCTTTTGACATCTTTGATATGAAGTTAACATAACTAAATCAAGTGGCACATTTTTGGTAAGATTAGGAGATGTAATAACGCTAGGTGGGGAGAAATTACATCACACATTATAACAACTGACTTTGCAGTTATGTGGGTTTTTTTATAACTAAAATTAAATAAAATTTTAACAAAATGTTTAATTAATAAAATATTTTATTCTTTAATCCTTTAATGAAGCATCATGTTCTTCAGGTCAGTGAAGACCTGCCAAAAATACTGCGGGTCATTGTTAATCTGCAGCATCTTGCCACTCATGCGGTTACCAATGTCCAGGGATCGGGCCCAGAAGGCCCCTTTGTTTTCCTGCACCAGGAAAGCTTTGGCTGGGTAGCTGATCTCCTCACACATGTAGGAACAAGACACATACAAGCATGTGAGCAGCACGGCCTGCAGCTCCTCCTTGGTGGCCACCTCAGCTGAAATGATGTCACGGCACAGCATGAAGAGAAAGACCACGGTGCCTGGAATGAGGAAGCTTTGCTCCTGCCATTCTGTCAGTGTCACGTAGCGGTCCACAATGCGCAGCCACTGCACGGGCTCGTCAGTAGTCAGGTCCTTCAGCAGGCAGCAACGCCGCCACAAGAACGCACCCAGGCATGTGAGCAGCTCGCTGGTGGAGGACTGCATGAGCAGTCTAGGCATGCTTTCAGTGCTGGCCTGGCCCAGCCTTTCAGGCTTACTCGCAGTGGCAGACTGGGTTAAAGAAACATCACTAAAGACAGTTCACAACTGGAACCGGATTATGAGTGATAACAGTGGGCTCAACACCTTCCTGTCTTTTGTCCTCATGTTGGTTGATAACGGTACTCACAGTAACTCCATCCAGGCCATTGCCAGAGGCAAGCTTCATGGACCGCTTTGTCTTGGGTGACAGAGCTTTGCCAGAATGTCCTCGGAAGAGCAGGGTAAAGAACTGGCATTTCTTGACTCTGGTCTTCTTTTTCTTTTCTATCTGAGATGCACAGATTGGTATGGACAATGCACTACCCATATTGTATGGACTATTTCGGATCAAGTGGAATGTGAACAGAAGAGAGTAAGGTGGAATTAGTATTTGCGGAGAAAAACGGTATATCGATATTATTACATCCATGGCTTATTAAATTCCATTTAATTAAATTCCATTACATCCATGGCTTATTAAATTCCATTTAATTAAATTCCATTTAAATTCCATTATGTATTCAACACTGGCTACAGATGTTATGTAACAGTCACCCCAAACGCAATCCACGCGCTGTCTTTTCCCCTTTACCGGCACGCGCGCACTTAAACGTTCCAGTGGAGCAAGGAGTAAGCATAGTTTAGAACATGCCATGCTGATCCTTGCATTCCGTGGATCAATGCCTTTGGGACAAATATGTTAAATATGTCATACCTGAAAATGTGTGTGCTGGTTTTCTAATCAAACAGCAGGCTCCAATGGATAGCAATGCTGACCACTTCAAAATGCAGCCATTCTCTTGTTTGACGGCACTTGTTAAAAGCGTTGAACTAACAGAACAAATGAGGGCTGACGTTCAGGTAGTCTGCCACATTAATGTCTAAAGAGCCAGTCACAAAATGCGACAAAATCTGTTCCTCTTTGGCTAAATTGACTGACACTGAACTTTAATTTTTCTGTTGAGTTATCGTTAGCTAGCTAGCTTTGCGAATGAACCTAGCTTGACTATCATGTTAGTGTTTTATTTTCTTTATTTACTATAATTTTTTAACCAACTAATTGTAGCCAGCTTGCTGTGAGACACCCGATCTAAAATAATGGACCTGCTGCGTTGTATTTGTAGAAGCAATGGCAGATATGACGGGAAACTCGCTAGTGCACCCAGGTTACCTTGCCTACTGATGAAAGTACAATCGACCATGGCAGAGACAGAAAACTAGCAATCTAGTTAGTTATCTGATAATATAACTTTACCCCTCTAATATCAAGGGATTACCATCACAGATGCCTGTATGTTCAGAAAACCCATCCCCAATTAGATAGTTTTAAGATTAAATATTTCAATAGAAAATAAAGATGCAGACTCCAGAATTAGTTGAAGAGAATAGCTGGTCCCGTCCTTTATTGCAACTTAAATATAAACATGCTTTTGAGGGACCCTCCGGAGAACGTCTGAGGGGTACACAAGAGTTTAATTCTTATACATTTTTTCAAGGGCAATTATGGAAACGACCCTCCTTTTTTTCCATTTTGTTCTTTGTAGTTTCCACCATTATGCTCAAATTACACATTAAATTATAAAAGCTAGTCACCTATGAACCTGCAGGCTTATATAGAAGGGAAAATAAACTATGGAGAGAGAGAGAGAGCGAGAGAGAGAGAGCAAGCGAGCATGTGTGAACATATTCTTGTCACGGTACGGCCCCTCCCCCCAAACGTCTCCCCGTGTGTGTTTGCTTGTGTGTGTGTGTGTGTGTATGTGTGTGTGTTCATCCCTGTGGCCACGCCCCCTTGTGTTTCACGCCTGCTCTTCGTTGTGTTGTTATTGTTTGCGTAAATAAGTCCTTTGTGTAAACGTTAACGTTGTCAGTGTTTCATCCCACGATAGCCTTAGTGCTACGTTGTCTTCCATGTCTCTAAATAAACATCGTTGTATGCATCACGGCTCCTCTTTTGTATCCTGCCAAGCCTCCCTGCGTTACAATTATGATACAATTTGATAAAATACTAGGTCATAGTTTGCAGTCTGAAGTACTTTTGACCTGCTGAGAGTTAGCCTGATTTGATTTAGCCTGTTCCTAACCTTTGTTTAGTATGTTGCGTAAAAGCTCATGGAAATATTTCAGATGTAACATACATGTAACTAACCTAGTAGAGCAAAATTACAAAATTTTAAGGAGGAAGTGACGTTCTTAGGGCATATCATTAAGGGAAATACACACAAGCTGTCTCAAAACCGAGCACAAGCCATAATTTCGCTACCTAAACCATAGTGGAATACTCCCCTCTTACTGTTTTAGTCCCACACGCAGTACACGGAATACTGCAGGACCAAAGAGTGTCACACTTATCAGTGTGACACTAGACTGCACAGTGTACGATGGTGCTTGGACACAGACACCTACGGGCAAACCTTGCCTACCCAAATCATACATGCAGGGCCTAATCGGAATTGCTCATGGGCGTAGCCATATGAGCAAAGGGGGAATCGTGGACAGCATATTAAAGTACTGGTTTGCGCCAGAACTCATAATACTTACCCAAAACTTTTGTTCCAGCTGTCTTGTTTGTGCGCAGCACTCCCCAAAGGGAACCAAGCACGGTGGACAGGACCACACCAAGTCCTGTTAACAACCCACACTGCTGTCAAAATAGAAGGACGAGGAACCTGGGTACATCACACACACTGTAAGAAGGCTCTGACACCAGCCCCAACAAATCCTGTCACAACACAACGGAAGTGCTGTTTCCGGAGGACACGGAAAGGGGTGGACTTCTATGAGATTAGCGTGAAGTCTATTGGAAGTAGTGACAACTGAATAAAAAGGGTTGGTTTTTCCAGTTACCACGGTGTTATCAAGGGTAGGTATGTGATACAGAATGGAAGACTGACCTATTCATGCTCTGCATTCTTGCATATTTATTTATACATAAGGCAACCTTAAAAACATGGGATGGAAATCCCATTTAACACAATATGCACTGTTTTACATTCAGAGTGAAATAAGTAACATTCACCTTTTAATATATATATATATATGTGTGTGTGTGTGTGTGTGTGTGTGTGTGTGTGTGTTTATGTATTTATTTATTTATTTATGTATTTATTTATTTGAAATGTTAAAATTCTTAACTAGGTCAGTGTTTTAGTTAGCTGCAAAAATGCCCTCATATTGAAATTTGTATTTCTAATGTCACAAGAACACTTTATTTACCTATCTCTGCCTAGTCAGCCTATAGAGGTTTAGCACACCCACTTAAATTGCCTTTCTCAGGCATTTCAGATCTGAGTACCTTTTGAATGAAGCACAATACAGGGCAGCCAATCATAAAGGAGCTCATTTATCTTACATCCGTCTTAAAGGTGCAGTAGCAACAGGTGTCTGTTGAATTCCGAGCGATATATATAGAGGTTGGAAATTGGTTGTGTAAAAATGAATTGTGATTGTTAAGTCACATAGATGTAAGTGGACATGAAGGGAAAAAATAGTGTGGGTGCAAAGTATGGTGATTGTATCTTAAAAGCTCTAGGAAATGTTACATTCAGAATGTTTGTGAGACAAAAAAAAAAAAAAGATATAATTACTATCCATGGTTTAATTGACTGTGTTGCAGACAACATAGGCAAGGATTAGACTGAAAAATGTCAGAGTATTTTTAATGCTGTTTATTGCTGTCATCAGAGGTTATGCAGTCATATCCTCCCTAGCAAGTACGGCGTCTAATACCTGCAGACACAAATACCGTGTTGAGCAATATTTAATTACATCTACTTGAAATGCATATTTAATTGCATTGTTAGTATTTATGGAAAACAAGTGTTAGGATTGCTCTGCTGCATTGCAGACTTTCTCACTCTAACAACTGTGGATTCCATCTCCTCAATCAGTTGGTCCATATCATGTTCACAGGAATCATGTTGCATCTTTATGAAATAATTCAGTTTCAGTTCCAACTATGAAGAGAAACAGTGTTAAGCAATATTTAATTACATCTACTTGAAATGCATAGTTCATAGCATTGTGAGAATTTATGGAAAACAAGTGTTAGGATTGCTCTGCTCCACTGCAGACTTTCTCACTCTAGCAAACATGGCTTCCAGGTCCTCAAGACATTCATCCCAGTCATTGTCATCGTAAATCTGATTCAAAGGAGTCTTTTCAGGAAACATCATCTTGAAATTCATATCTGGAGGTTCTATCTTTTTGAAAGACTTCAGTTCCACCTGTAGATATAAGTAGAAATATTGTTGAACAGTATTTAAATACATTTAATTGAAATATGACTTTAATTACATTTTGATACATTTGTAATTTATAATTTGTATTGGACTGGAAAGGAAACAAATACAATTTTTATCGCATAGCCGTTATCACATAGCCTGCAGGCCTATTGATGTAAAAATGTGCCCCCAAACATCAAATGTTCAACAGAAATAACAGGACCTGACACACTAAGGTACCGTAGACCCATTCAAATTGTGCTATTGGAATAATAAATTCCATTGCATTCAGTCATTTTAGCTAGTGTTGATTTTGTTTTTCGCCACAATTATACTAATAATCAGTGTTACAACTCAGCATGCAAAGTCACCGAACAGTCGACTGTTAATTCTATAGTAAGGAGAATGTAAAACAAACAAACAAAAACCCCACCAATAGTATTTTTTTTTCCCTGTAACTGACAAAGATTGCATATGCTAAATGTATGTGTCCTAAATATATTCTCAATAAATTTACATTAGTGTTTTTAATTAATTTCTCCAACATTTGTTGAAATGCATTTGTAATTTATATTCAAAGACATTTCAGTGTACTTAAGTACAAGCATTAAATTAGCATTACTGTTCACCATAGCTGTTTTTCCCTTTTTTGTGGCTTTTGTCCCTTGCCTCAGTATGGCTTTAAATCATTTGTCTTGGTTCTACTTTACTTACCATGGCTGATTTAGTTCTCTGAGTAGGCAAGTCATTCTTCATTAAATACTTTGTTCTAGTATCTGTTTAAAAAGTAACAGAAAATGTCTTATTAGCGTTGTATAGATACTTAGAACACTTCTACGTAGATGTCTCTCTCTCAGACACACACACACACAGTTCATCCAAGTGGTGGCTGTGGTCAGAACTTACCCTTAATGAAGTCATTATCTGAGGTCGTGTTCCTTCTCTTAACACCCTTCCGACAACAGCAAGTGAACAACAGCACAAGCTGCGTGAATATTCTGGCAGGGATCTGGGCTCGTGTCTTTTCTTTCTTCTTTTTCCCATGTTTACCAAATATCCCATGCTTTTCCTTTTCATATTTCTCAGAAGGAACATGTTCCTTGCGTCTTGGATTGCAATCGTAACTACCGGACTGACCCATGATAAGTTTAGTTTTGAAAATCCAAGTGTAACCGTTATCTGTGATCTGTAGACTAAAAATGGTTCACAGAAATTGTTCATTTGAAAAATCTGTTCTTTGACTACATCATAATGGCATAACTGATGCGGCTGCATTATGATATCACACGTCACGTCTGCAATAGTTTTCAATTTACACCAACTTTAAAGAGAAAATGATTAGCAAATGTAGTTGCTAGTGATTGTTTAGTGATTGCAAGCAAAGACTATTCGTGCTCTGCATTCTTGCGTATTTATTTATGCTAGGCTGTACATAACGCAGCCTTAAAAACATGGGATAAAAATCCCCATGTAACACAATTCAGGTTCTGTCTAAATATATGGCTAGCTAGCTAGTTATTTTACAATCCCATTTAGCACATATATCGTCGCGAATGTCCTGAACAAAACGCACTGTACCTAATCCCCATAAATGACATATTTCTCACTGAATAAAAACTTGTATGCTTCAACAGTATACAGTGGGAGAAATGGCGATCACCTTTAAAAGGATTTCTAGGCCTATTATAAACAACATGGAGGAAATTAAAATAAAAATACTTGAGTCAGACCGTGGGCACAGGCTGCTAATAAATTAGGTTAATGAAACTGGATGGACTGCTTAATTTTGTAACAACACAACATTTATGGTGACAAGGATGTTTCACACATACACTCTTAAGGGAGGGGAAATTATGTTAAAATGCTATTTGTCGACTACAGTTCAGCATTTAACACTATCATCCCCTCTCTACTCACTACTAAGTTGGGAGATCTAGGACTGCATACATCCCTGTGCGACTGGATCTCCAACTTCTTAACAGACAGACCACAATCAGTACGGGTGGGCAACTGCGCCTCATCCATCCTCACCCTCAGCAGAATATTCCAGAATATGACATTGTTTGAATAATGGTTCTGTCTGCCCTGGGGGTATTATTGAAACCCAAAGGCTGAAAGGATGGAGAGAGAGAGAGAGAGAGAGAGAGAGAGAGAGAGAGAGAGAGAGAGAGAGAGAGAGAGAGAGAGAGAGAGAGAGAGAGAGAGAGAGCATGTGTGAACATATTCTTGTTACGGTACGGCCCCTTCCCCCAAACGTCTCACCGTGTGTGTTTGCTTGCTTGTGTGTGTGTGTGTGTGTGTGTGTGTGTTCATCCGTGTGGCCACGCCCCCTTGTGTTTCATGCCTGCTCTTCATTGTGTTGTTATTGTTTGCGTATATAAGTCTTTTGTGTAAACGTTAACGTTGTCAGTGTTTGATCCCACGATAGCCTTAGTGCTACGTTGTCTTCCATGTCTCTAAATAAACATCGTTGTATGCATCACGGCTCCTCTTTTGTATCCTGCCAAGCCTCCCTGCGTTACAATTATGATAAAATTTGATAAAATACTAGGTCATAGTTTGCAATCTGAAGTACTTTTGACCTGCTGAGAGTTAGCCTGATTTGATTTAGCTTGTTCCTAACCTTTGTTTAGTATGTTGCGTAAAAGCTCATGGAAATATTTCAGATGTAACATACATGTAACTAACCTAGTAGAGCAAAATTACAGAATTTTAAGGAGGAAGTGACGTTCTTAGGGCATATCATTAAGGGAAATACACACAAGATGTCTCAAAACCGAGCACAAGCCATAATTTCGCTACTTAAACCATATTGGCATACTCCCATCTTACTGTTTTAGTCCCACACGCAGTACACCGAATACTGCAGGACCAAAGAGTGTCACACTTATCAGCCCAGTGGTAGCTGAGATACCACACCACCCTCTTAGATATGCCTAATGTAACTGTCAAAAGGTGTATAACACTGAACCCAGCTACACTCCTTCCTACGGAGGAGGATGGAGATCCACAAGACTGCACAGCAGTCTTAGCTGAAGTATATATACCGCGGGTTGATCTCTTTGAAGAAGCCATAAGTAACTCAGACCTATGCCTCTATGTGGATGGGTCAGCAAGCAGGGACGACACAGGGGTCAATAGGGCAGCATACGCGGTAGTAACAGATCATGAAATATCTAAAACAGAAGTATTACCATCCTCCTATTCAGCCCAGGCTGCTGAACTAGTAGCACTGATGGAAGCATGCAAACTAGCTGCAGACAAAACTGTTAATGATTTTGGAGCCATATGGAAACATAGGCAATTCCTGACAAGCTCGAGTAAATATATTAGACATCACCATCTTGCTAGAAGCCATTTCGCTGCCAAAGACAATTGCAGTTGTAAAGTGTGCATCTCACAGGACTACAGAAGACCAAATCAGCAAGGGGAATAATTTTGCAGATAGAGTAGCAAAGGCAGCTGCAACTAAAACCGCTGTGCAAGCAATACAGGAAACCGCTGCTACCCCACAGGTCACATTACGGGAGATTCAGTCAGGGGCTACCGCCACCGAGCGCTGCAGGTGGAGACAACTAGAACCTCCTGTTAACAACCCACACTGCTGTCAAAATAGAAGGACGAGGAACCTGGGTACATCACACACACTGTAAGAAGGCTCTGACACCAGCCCCAACTCCAAGCAGCAGCACCCCAACAGACTAGGTCGGAACTGTGTTGAGTAGGGTGTTAAAGGCAAGGCCTACCCTTTCGACACTTGGAACTTTCAAGAGACGGTAGAGAAAATCAGACACAACTAACACAGTCAGAACATAGACTGCAAATTAATATGGATGAAGAATCCCATGACTTATCAGAAGACTTGTTACCATTTCAGGGTCCCAACGCCACTGAGGCAGAATGATTAGCAGCTAAATGCCAACAAAATATAGCGTGTATGTCAGCCATTGTGCATACCCAACATATCGAGCAAGAGTGCCTGGTGTGCCAGCACACCAGTGTTCCAAGGACTGCAATCCCTCTGAAAAACGCAGACGTAGGAGAAGTGAATATGACAATCTCTATGTGACAGGTTATTAACCAGACCTCAAACTGTCCCAGTCCCACTAACCCCGCACCACCGAAAATGATGCTGCATGTGGCAGCTAGAAAGGGTGAGATATGTGTATGGCAGATGAAGCAGCAGGTGCCGGTAGGCTGGTCCAGATGCGTCGACTATGTGCAGGTGCACAGCAATGGCACTTGCAGTGACTCCAATAGCAGTTCCCTGTGGAATTGCTCCATGACAACCCTGAAGGGTTATTGGAATGTAATGTGGGTCAGTGGTTCGGTGGTCTATGGTGAATTGCCACAGAACTGGACTGGTTGTTGTTATCCAGCTGTAGTGCGCCCAAGGACGCAGGTGTATACACTTCCCCATGCCAAGCAGCACAGGGTGAGGAGAGACATAACCAGCACAGACTATTGTGGTAGAATTCTGAGGGACCCATGGACCATTCCGGGTGAAACCATTGGTTGGTCCCTTTTCCTGGGCGGTGGCACAGTAGCAGACCTGCAAAAGATCAATGGCTTAGCTTATCAGTTACTGCAAGTAGTTAATGACACCTTAAAGATAGAACAACAAGTGATAAGGGCAGTAGTGCTTCAACATAGAATGGTTTTAGATCTCCTAACCATGAAGGAAGGAGGAGTGTGCAAAATGATTAACACTTCCTGCTGTTTTTACATTCCAGATCTCAGCGCTAATATTACTGATTATATGAATCATATGTGATCTGCCTTCACTCCGCAGCCTACAGTTCCAGTAGCGGCTGTAGCGTTGCCCATTCTGCTACCCATTCTTCTTCTTTTTCTTCTTCTTCTGTGTTTACCTCCTTTTTTGTCATTGCGTGTCAGACGTCTTTCTAGTGTGTTCACCATGCCAGCGCTCAGCGGCCATGCCAATGACCAACCCCAGCTCTGTGAAGACATTCTGCTCCCCAAGATGGGCGGTGCTGGTGATCCACATGAAGACTTCGTAGTGCTATTTGCTGAATAAATGTGTGATAATGTGTGATATAGAATAAAGGGGGGAAATGTTGTGGAAATTTCCCCTACTTCATTTTGTGGAAATTTACTTTGCTTTATTTTACTTTGCTTTATGTTTCTATAGTCACAGCATAACAGTCTGCAGATAAGCATGTGAGTCAGGGACACCAGCTGCTCACATACCGTTCTAACCATAGAGATAGAAGAAGCCTTCAGCGCTCAGGCTAACCAAAACATGAATTATCAGATACTCTGTAGGAGTCGTTTTTCTTTTTTTCCTCTTTCTTCTGTTCTCTGTATAAGGGGAGGGGGACCGTACTGCGCGTCAGTCCTCTTACTCTGTTATACAGGGGACAGAACTCAATAAACTTTTACTCTTTACTACTCAATGCATAAAGCTGTCTGTGTTTGATGTGCTCTCATTTTCCCACCACATCCATTTAGCAGTACTTCTGAATAACCGAAATGGCTTAAAACAGCTGAGGGGATGTTTGAAACTGAGTGATAAGCTGTTCAGCAATTTATATATGATAATACAAGGCAGTAAATTAAATTGGGCTGAACTGGACAATAGTACCTGGCATGAAAAGTATGTCGTAGAGAGAGTAACAAAAAACTCAACCTCTCACCTCGCGCTCTGAGATGTCTCCGTCACTGTCTGTAGTGTCCTCTAGGATACTGCTGCCCTCACTAAAGTGTGTTACCCTGACCGGGTCAAACATCTCTTGAACATATAACTACACAATGGAAAATCAGCTTCAAGTGCTGTATTGAGCTAGAGTGCACTGTAAATGGCCAGATACAAATGGCAATGTCAGTAGTAAATTTATATATGCAGTCATGAAACAGGACCTAGCTGTAGAGCACAGCTTTAAGGTGTATATTATGATGTGCTTTTACCAATCATCTTCCTGGCTGTGTCTTGCTCTTTTGGCCAAATGTTTCTCTTCCAAAGCAGACAGACCAGACTTGCTGCTTATTACTCCGTGCACTATAAATAAACCACATGTATAATGCCTTGTAAACAATGGAACAAGGGAAATTTGAATTGTGACTACTCTGCTAAAGGAGCGGATAAGGCAACCCACCCAAACCCCCCGAAAGCTGTTCTGTTATCCGTAATTGCTATGCAATAGTCCTGTGATTAACTCAAAGGCTGGAGAAGTTTCACCTTTCTCTATTTGAATCCTGAAGGCTGTTCGGTTCCGTCGCCCACAATCCATCCTGTGTAATTAAACATACACATCATAACTCGACCCCGTGTAATAGGGCAAACTCACTCGGATGGGGGAAAGGATTACAGACTACCTGTACTGCTGCCGCAACTCTGCGGCCATTCCAACAACATCCACATACATTCCAGCAACATCCTATTATAGGACACAGTGGGCTTAAGTACACCCATTTAGTAGCATGTTGGACCTTCTTTGGCCTCCAGAACTGCGGCAATTCTTTCTGGCATAGCTTCCACTATGTGCTGAAAATACTCTGCAGGAATCTTGGTCCAATCTTCATAGGATATTTTCTCTCAAATTACATGGAGGGACTGACATGTTCTAAACTGCCTGTTATACTCTTACAGCTGCTTTGAAATACAAAAAAACATATTTATCTTCCACTCCACTCAAGAATGGCCACACTTGGAATTTCTCTTGGCACATTTAAAGCATTGTGTGAGCCTGATAGCTTCTGTTTTCAACGTTCCAATGCTCTGAGTAGTAGTGTTCCATGCATATGACATGCTTCAACACATCCATGCATGTTGTAAAGAAACACAGTGTAAGCAGTATTAATGAAAGTGCATCTCTACCTCAAACTCACCAGTGTAACAATTACAGTGTGTGAAATCTAATTTTAAATGGCGATCAGCCTTCTTAACAAATCTCCAATAACAAATAAGCAGAACTCACCTTGTTGAGTGTTTGTGTTTGTTTGTGTGTGTGTGTGTGTGTGTGTGTGTGTGTGTGTGTGTGTGTGTGTGTGTGTGTGTCTCTAGTTTTAAGCATAGTAAGGCACGTCAGGGTTGCCTGGTGGAGCCTTCCTGAAGACCCTGATACTGAAACAGCATTAAAAGCTGCAATGGCACTGTAGTTGTATTTATCTGCACTAATACAGCTTTGAACTATTGCACTCTTACATACAATAAGTTTCTGTGTACCTGTGTACATTTCTGTGTACATTTAGTAAATAAAGGGATTCTATTCTAATATTACAAGTGCTAGAAGTACTGAAACTCCAAACAGTGAAGAAACCGGTGGAGCTTCATGACTGGTCAGATGAAGAGAGTGAAGTGAGGAGTTTCCTTCAGTGTCTGCCATCTCCCAGCTGAGATGAGTGTGAAGCTTTTATTAGTACTATAGGAGTTGTGTTTAACTTTGAAACTGATGGTGTCACAGCCATTTGTGGCCGGGAGTCTAAAAGAGCATAATTGGCTGTACTCTTAGGGAGAGAGAGAGAGTGGCATACGCTCTCTCCCTTGTTAATTACAGAGACACCGTGCAATCAAGGGCGTCTATAAGTTCACGCGTCAGAAGGGGCAGGAAAAGACTATTTTCCGAGTACTTAGAATAACATTCCGTACTTTTTGGAGAAAATTTTCTAGAGTGTTTTCATCTAGAGAGAGAAATGAGTGGCTAAAATGTCAGAAACATTAAGGGGACAAATGGGGAATACTATAACAGCTCTTTCCATGTGTTAGTGACACCAGCATTCCCTCTTTTCCCAGATGGTAAAAAAGAGAATATTACAGAATATTACATTGCTTGAATAGTGGCTCTGTCTGCCCTGGGGGTATTATTGAAACCCAAAGGCTGAAAGGATGGGGAGAGAGAGAGAGAGAGAGAGAGAGAGAGAGAGAGAGAGAGAGAGAGAGAGAGAGAGCGTGAGCGAGTGAGCATGTGTGAACATATTCTTGTCACGGTACGGCCCCTCCGCCCAAATGTCTCCCCTTGTGTGTGTGTGTGTGTTCATCCGTGTGGCCACGCTCCCTTGTGTTTCACGCCTGCTCTTCGATGTGTTGTTAATGTTTGCGTATATAAGTCCTTTGTGTAAACGTTAACGTTGTCAGTGTTTGATCCCACGATAGCCTTAGTGCTACGTTGTCTTCCATGTCAGTAAATAAACATCGTTGTATGCATCACTGCTCCTCTTTTGTATCCTGCCAAGCCTCCCTGCGTTACAATTATGATAAAATTTGATAAAATACTAGATCATAGTTTGCAGTCTGAAGTACTTTTGACCTGCTGAGAGTTAGCCTGATTTGATTTAGCCTGTTCCTAACCTTTGTTTAGTATGTTGCGTAAAAGCTCATGGAAATATTTCAGATGTAACATACATGTAACTAACCTAGTAGAGCAAAATTACAGAATTGTAAGGAGGAAGTGACGTTCTTGGGGCATATCATTAAGGGAAATACACACAAGCTGTCTCAAAACCGAGCACAAGCCATAATTTCGCTACCTAAACCATAGTGGCATACTCCCCTCTTACTGTTTTAGTCCCACACGCAGTACACCGAATACTGCAGGACCAAAGAGTGTCACACTTATCAGCCCAGTGGTAGCTGAGATACCACACCACCCTCTTAGATATGCCTAATATAACTGTCAAAAGGTGTATAACACTGAACCCAGCTACACTCCTTCCTACGGATGAGGATGGAGATCCACAAGACTGCACAGCAGTCTTAGCTGAAGTATATATACCGTGGGTTGATCTCTTTGAAGAAGCCATAAGTAACTCAGACCTATGCCTCTATGTGGATGGGTCAGCAAGCAGGGACGACACAGGGGTCAATAGGTCAGCATACGCGGTAGTAACAGATCATGAAATATCTAAAACAGAAGTATTACCATCCTCCTATTCAGCGCAGGCTGCTGAACTAGTAGCACTGACGGAAGCATGCAAACTAGCTGCAGACAAAACTGTTAATGATTTTGGAGCCATATGGAAACATAGGCAATTCCTGACAAGCTCGGGTAAATATATTAGACATCACCATCTTGCTAGAAGCCATTTCGCTGCCAAAGACAATTGCAGTTGTAAAGTGTGCAGCTCACAGGACTACAGAAGACCAAATCAGCAAGGGGAATAATTTTGCAGATAGAGTAGCAAAGGCAGCTGCAACTAAAACCGCTGTGCAAGCAATACAGGAAACCGCTGCTACCCCACAGGCCACATTACAGGAGATTCAATCAGGGGCTACCGCCACCGAGCGCTGCAGGTGGAGACAACTAGAACCTCCTGTTAACAACCCACACTGCTGTCAAAATAGAAGAACGAGGAACCTGGGTACATCACACACACTGTAAGAAGGCTCCGACACCAGCCCCAACTCCAAGCAGCAGCACCCCAACAGACTAGGTCGGAACTGTGTTGAGTAGGGTGTTAAAGCCAAGGCCTACCCTTTCGACACTCGGAACCGTCAAGAGACGGTAGAGAAAATCAGACACAACTAACACAGTCAGAACATAGACTGCATATTAATATGGATGAAGAATCCCATGACTTATCAGAAGACTTGTTACCATTTCAGGGTCCCAACGCCACTGAGGCAGAATGATTAGCAGCTAAATGCCAACAAAATATAGCGTGTATGTCAGCCATTGTGCATGCCCAACATATCGAGCAAGAGTGCCTGGTGTGCCAGCACACCAGTGTTCCAAGGACTGTAATCCCTCTGAAAAACGCATACATAGGAGAAGTGAATATGACAATCTCTATGTGCCAGGTTATTAACCAGACCTCAAACTGTCCCAGTCCCACTAACCCCGCACCACCGAAAATGATGCTACATGTGGCAGCTAGAAAGGGTGAGATATTTGTATAGCAGATGAAGCAGCAGGTGCCGGTAGGTTGGTCCAGATACGTCGACTATGTGCAGGTGCACAGCAATGGCACTTGCAGTGACTCCAATAGCAGTTCCCTGTGGAATTGCTCCATGACAACCCTGCAGGGGTATTGGAATGTAATGTGGGTCGGTGGTTCGGTGGTCTATGGTGAATTGCCACAGAACTGGACTGGTTGTTGTTATCCAGCTGTAGTGCGCCCAAGGACGCAGGTGTATACACTTCCCCATGCCAAGCAGCACAGGGTGAGGAGAGACATAACCAGCACAGACTATTGTGGTAGAATTCTGACGGACCCATGGACCATTCCGGGTGAAACCATTGGTTGGTCCCTTTTCCTGGGCGGTGGCACAGTAGCATACCTGCAATAGATCAATGGCTTAGCTTATCAGTTACTGCAAGTAGTTAATGACACCTCAGCAGCAATAGGTGCCTTAAAGATAGAACAACAAGTGATAAGGGCAGCAGTGCTTCAACATAGAATGGTACTAGATCTCCTAACCATGAAGGAAGGAGGAGTGTGATTAACACTTCCTGCTGTTTTTACATTCCAGATCTCAGTGCTAATATTACTGATTATATGAATCATATGCGATCTGCCTTCACTCCGCAGCCTACAGTTCCAGGTGGATTCTGGGACTGGCTGACGGCCTGGTTGGGCAGTTGGGCAGCGAACCTAGCAGCTGTTGCGTTGCCCATTCTGCTACCCATTCTTCTTCTTCTTCTGTGTTTACCTCCTTTTTTGTCATAGCGTGTCAGACGTCTTTCTAGTGTGTTCACCATGCCAGCGCTCAGCGGCCATGCCAGTGACCAACACCAGCTCTTTGAAGATATTCTGCTCCCCAAGATGGGCGGTGCTGGTGATCCACATGAAGACATCATAGTGCTATTTGCTGAATTAATGTGTGATAATGTGTGATATAGAATAAAGGGGGGAAATGTTGTGGAAATTTACTTTGCTTCATTTTGTGGAAATTTACTTTGCTTTATTTTACTTTGCTTTATGTTTCTATAGTCACAGCATAACAGTCTGCAGATAAGCGTGTGAGTCAGGGACACCAGCTGCTCACACACCGTTCTAACCATAGAGATAGAAGAAGCCTTCAGCGCTCAGGCTAACCAAAACATGAATTAGCAGATACTCTGTAGGAGTTGTTTTTCTTTTTTTTCTCTTTCTTCTGTTCTGTGTATAAGGGGAGGGGGACCGTACTGCGGGTCAGTCCTCTTACTCTGTTATACAGGGGACAGAACTCAATAAACTTTTACTCTTTACTACTCAATGCATAAAGCTGTCTGTGTTTGATGTGCTCTCATTTTCCCACCACATCCATTTAGCAGTACTTCTGAATAACCAAAATGGCTTAAAAGAGCTGAGGGGATGTTTGAAACTGAGTGATAAGATGTTCAGCAATTTATATATAATACAAGGCAGTAAATTAAATTGGGCTGAACTGGACAATAGTACCTGGCATGAAAAGTATGTCGTAGAGAGAGTAACAAAAAACTCAACCTCTCACCTCGCGCTCTGAGATGTCTCCGTCACTGTCTGTAGTGTCCTCTAGGATACTGCTGCCCTCACTAAAGTGTGTCACCCTGACCGGGTCAAACATCTCATGAACATAATAACTACACAATGGAAAATCAGCTTCAAGTGCTGCATTGAGCAAGAGTGCACTGTAAATGGCCAGATATAAATGGCAATGTCAGTAGTAAATTTATATATGCAGTCATGAAACAGGACCTAGCTGTAGAGCACAGCTTTAAGGTGCATATATTAATCTGCTCTTACCAATCATCCTCCTGGCTGTGTCTTGCTCTTTTGGCCAAATGTTTCTCTTCCAAAGCAGACAGACCAGACTTGTTGCTTATTACTCCATGCACTATAAATAATGTATAATGCCTTGTAAACAATGGAACAAGGGAAATTTGAATTGTGACTACTCTGTTAAAGGGGCAGATAAGGCACACCACCCAAACCCCCCAAAAGCTGTCCTGTTATCCCTAATTGCTATGCAATAGTCCTGTGATTAACTCAAAGGCTGGAAAAGTTTCACCTTTCTCTATTTGAATCCTGAAGGCTGTTCGGTTCCGTCGCCCACAATCCATCCTGTGTAATTAAACATTCACATCATAACTCGACCCCGTGTAATCGGGCAAACTCACTCGGATGGGGGAAAGGATTACAGACTACCTGTACTGCTGCCGCAACTCTGCGGCCATTCCAACAACATCCACATACATTCCAGCAACATCCTATTATAGGACACAGTGGGTTTAAGTACACCCATTTAGTAGCATGTTGGACCTTCTTTGGCCTCCAGAACTGCGGCAATTCTTTCTGGCATAGTTTCCACTATGTGCTGAAAATACTCTGCAGGAATCTTGGTCCAATCTTCATAGGATATTTTCTCTCAATTTACATGGAGGGACTGACATGTTCTAAACTGCCTGTTATACTCTTACAGCTGCTTTGAAATACAAAAAAAACATATTTATCTTCCACTCCACTCAAGAATGGCCACACTTGGAATTTCCCTTGGCACATTTAAAGCATTGTGTGAGCCAGATAGCTTCTGTTTTCAACCTTCCAATGCTCTGAGTAGTAGTGTTCCATGCATATGACATGCTTCACCACGTCCATGCGTGTTGTAAAGAAACACAGTGTAAGCAGTATTAATGAAAGTGCATCTCTACCTCAAACTCACCAGTGTAACAATTACAGTGTTTGAAATCTAATTTTAAATGGCGATCAGCCTTCTTAACAAATCTCCAATAACAAATAACTCACCTTGTTGAGTGTTTGTGTTTGTTTGTGTGTGTGTGTGCGTGTGTGTGTGTGTGTGTGTGTGTGTGTGTGTGTGTGTGTGTGTGTGTGTGTAGTTTTAAGCATAGCAAGGCACTTCAGGGTTGCCAGGTGGAGCCTTCCTGAAGACCCTGATACTGAAACAGCATTAAAAGCTGCAATGGCACTGTAGTTGTATTTATCTGCACTAATACAGCTTTGAACTATTGCACTCTTACATACAGTAAGTTTCTGTTTACCTGTGTACATTTCTGTGTACCTTTAGTAAATAAAGGGATTCTATTCTAATATTACAAGTGCTAGAAGTGCTGAAACTCCAAACAGTGAAGAAAGCAGTGGAGCTTAATGACTGGTCAGATGAAGAGAGTGAAGTGAGGAGTTTCCTTCAGTGTCTGCCATGTCCCAGCTGAGGTGAGTGTGAAGCTTTTATTAGTACTATAGGAGTTGTGTTTAACTTTGAAACTGATGGTGTCACAGCCATTTGTGGCCGGGAGTCTAAAAGAGCATAATTGGCTGTACTCTTAGGGAGAGAGAGAGTGGCATACGCTCTCTCCCTTGTTAATTACAGAGACACCGTGCAATCAAGGGCGTCTATAAGTTCACGCGTCAGAAGGGGGAGGAAAACACTATTTTCCGAGTACTTAGAATAACATTCCGTACTTTTTGGAGAAAATTTTCTAGAGTGTTTTCATGTAGACAGAGAAATGAGTGGCTAAAATGTCAGAAACATTAAGGGGACAAATGGGGAATACTATAACAGCTCTTTTCATGTGTTAGTGACACCAGCGTTCCCTCTTTTCCCAGATGGTAAAAAAGAGCCCTGACTCTTGCAAACTTCATTTTTTTGTAGAACAAAGAGAAAGATAAATAACTCGCTTTATGGCCTTTTTCCACTCATGCATACCAAGTCCAGTATGCATCCAAACATCAGAATAGTAGGAGTGCAGACATTGAAAACTGGTTGTCTAGTGGTTAGTAGTCAGTGCTTTCTCTGCCGCGGCCCAGGTTCGATTCCCAGTCAGCGAAAAATCTTTTTTTTGCTCATATAAAATGACAGATTCTGCATTAAAACATAAAGTTGGTGGGAGTCAGAGTTGAACCAACAGCCTAAGAATGACAGTTTTAACTTCTACTCTACCAACTGAACTATTGAAAGCGACATGCAAGTAATCCCACATGTCCAAACACCAGTAGGTTGGCAAGAAACACAGCCAGTTTTGGATGTTTCAATTGTTAAGTTCATTTTACTCAAAGAAGAAAGATCGCATTGTATAAGTTGTTCAGCTACAAACAGATATATCTTTTGATGACATTTGGAATCATACTGGACTTTGTGTACATGAATGGAGAAAGGCCATAAATGGTTAGAATAACATTCAGTGCTTTTCGAGAAAGGTTTCGAGAGTTTTGTCATGTAGTGAGAGAAATGAGTGGCTGAAATATCAGGCATTAAAAGTGCAAATTGCAATCATGGAAAGAAAATTGCTTTCATGTGGACCGCATTGAGATATCAAACTGCCTGTGGAACATAACACCTCTTAAGAGGCTAGATTTGTGCTCTCAAGCTGCGATGGTGGTTTTCTCATGGCTTCTAAAAGAAGAGGCTGTCGTCAGGGTGGAGTGAGTCTTTGATAACCAAGATTGTTGTTGTTTTGGCCTTCGAATAGACAACGGCATTACCCAGTGTCAGGTCTTTCTCTGTAAACTGCAGAGAATGATATAGAAGGCAAGAAATGGTCAAGCACAGTTTTATTGGGTGTGTGTCTCTAAAAAACACTAGAGCTCTCTGATACATTTTTGGTTCAAGATTTAATCATCATGCAAATGATTGTGATTAACGCTTTGTCTGTTTAATTCAAATATTATACTATAAACCTAATATTGTAATAGGGTTGGCAACTTTCTAGATCCGATTACTACATGTGTGTGAAGTACAGGTGCTGTAGCTATATGGTATACAATTGTTCACAGTAGCCTAATTATAATATATACAACCAAAAATGCATCTAAAATAAACACCAGAAACCTGGACTAAGGGTGATGTACATAAGTGCATTAAATCTAGGTAGGACTGCTCGATAGATAGGATAACAGCAGAACAATTGTCCTGCCATATAAGCAAAATGAGAGCCTGCTAGGGCCACCAAGAGGGTGCCAAAGACCATGTATTTATTTATATTTGTTTTTTTACCTATGTTATGTCATAGGGTCCCACACAGGCTTGGGCCAGCCCTGGTATAACAGTGTCGTGCACTGGAAAACCATCAAGCCTGTTGACTATGCTACCAGTGTTGTTCATGCAACTGTGCAAATAAACTGCAAACACAATTACTTTTAGAAGTATCATCCAGTTTGTTTTCACAATTGCCAAAATGTAATGAATCACAGTCAGTGTTCTAAAACAGACCTGGAATGTATTCCTGGCTGACGTTAAAAATAATTAATTGGATGAATTTTCAATGAAAGTGCTTCACTCAGCAGCCATTAATGATTCTTCTGTCCAGTATGAATAAATTGGAATTCCTATCCTTGTATCGGGTGTGGCAATTATGTGTAACAATTGTGAAGCACAAAAGCAATAGTGAAATTTTAATATAACAATATAGGTACTATAGAACATGATCTGCATCCATATTAATTAGGCTATGCAAATAACACAACTACTTCTGTAGCACATCATTCATGCCTGTTGAATAGGCAGTTTTCTGCTTTGCAGATACTTGAAATCTTTTACTAATCTTTCCCCAAATCCACTAGGAGCTGCCTTTTACATTAACATGCCAGGACACACACTGACTGGATGTTTAATCTTTCTAATGGGTAAGCTATATTCTTATAGTCAAGAAAGATATTTTTTTAATTATTAATCAGTTAATGAAGTCAAGCTATTGCATTTTGCTGAGATGAAGAAATATTACATAACCCTGTACTGGCCAAATAATTAGATTTGATGTGCTATTTTGTGGATTAATCCCATAACTGAATTATTCACATGGTTTTATAGCCATGGCTAATACTTGCTGTCAAAATGCTGAGGTTCATAAGAACCTCTTTCCTTCATAAAGAAGCTTCCTGTTTTTGAAACTGTTTCAGCATACTAGCTCTTACTGCTCTCTATCTGTTTAACAAATTTTTCGTTGGATTTAATTACTTTCTACCTGGAAACTGGCAACTTCCATGGAAAACTACTTTATCATCACAAACTATATCTAAGGAACTACCACAAACATAAGTAATGTTAACATTTTGCTTTTTCATCATGACTTATGTTCTGCTTCAGAGCACTGAATGCAGAATGTTTATTCTTCGTCATTAGTGGCAGTTTTATCTGTGAGAAGTGTAGATGAATTGCTAGTCTGACAGAGAAGACTAGCACCAGAAGTGCGCATCCAGACAGCAAGGCAAATGGATGACGTTACGGCAAAGTAGACGAGCTTCGACCAGCTCATGGGAGTACTACACATTTCCAACATTAAGTAGCAAAACCCCAGAGACCTTCTGCCTGTACTGGCCAGACTTCAGATCAGAAGGTGAGAGAATACAGTCATGTGTTGTGTGGCTCAGATTCTTCACACAGTTTGTAACAGTCCAGACACTTAAATTATACTGTACAGCATGAGACCTGGAAATGTGTGTCTGTGTGTGTGTGTGTGTGTGTCTTCTCCCCAGGCTGAGCTCCAGCTTTGTACTGTCCATCATCAGAGAGATCTATCAGACTGGCTCAAGCTCACTGTGTGTCCAGCTTGTTGAATTCAGCAGAGAACTGCATCAACCTGAACAGCAGAGAGCTGGACTCTGTCCACTGTGCTGCCCTGTGTTTCACCCTCCAGCACTGCACAGCAGTCTCTCTCAGCCTGCTTTTCACCTCCATACCAAAGGCGGAGCTGGAGAGCATTGAGCCTCTGCTCTAACACGTCTGCCGTCTCAGGCTTGAACTTTTCTTACAATCAGAATTTTAACACAGAACTGGTCTGTTTAGGGAGTGTTATATAAACGTTTATGTATGTTTATGTGTTTTTCACGAGTTTCCTCAAAAGTCATTTTGTGCCAGTATCATTTAGGTTTTATTGAGACTCCTGTCAGGTAATCAGCAATATCCATGGATATTTACCTCAGGTGTGTTAGAACAGAATAAACTGACTTTCTGGAGGAAATTGGTCAATTTAGGTGAAATATTTATATTAATCTGAAATTAAATGCCCTGCCACTGTCTGTGTGTGTTTTGTTTCCTCCTTGTTGACAGGCTGCTGTTGCTGAGGCTGCTCCACTGCTACAGTGTCTCTGAACTACAGCAAGGGGCAGCAGCAGCAGATCTGCTCTTCGCTCTGCAGCACAGACTGGATTTCTCCTGCTGCTCTGCTCTGGAACTCACAGCAGACAAACAGACACACACACTGACTCTGAGCACTGAGGACTGCAGAGTCGTCTCCATGGTCATCCAGAGAGCGAGCTCACACACACACACACACACACACACACACACACACACACACACACACACACACACACACACACACACACACACACACACACACACACACACACACACACACACACACACACAGCTCACTCTACACGGCTGTGAGGGCAACTCTTCCCCATTTTACACACAGTCACCCTTCAGTAAGCCACTGACTCAACACCACACAAACTAGGGAAACATTCTGGAAAAGGGGAAATAATTTTATCATTTGAAACAAAATGTGTGTAAATAGCATTAATGTTAGTAGTTATGTGAGTGTGTTAGTGTTTTGTGACTCTACATGTTGGTGAATGTTGAGTGTGTTCAGCTGCAGTAAAGCCATGCTGCTCCAGTTCCTGTCTCTTCTCTGTGTGGGGACTGATATGGAGTGTGTGAGACGCACTGTGGCTCTCTCCCGGGCTCTGGGTAAGATGGTGGACCTCAATCAGACCCGGCTGGACCAGCAGGCCTGTAGGTCACTGGCGCTGTTTCTGGAACATTTTGAAGGGCTGTCAGAACTGGACCTTAGCCACTGTCAGCTCACTGACCACTGCCTGCAGCTGCTGTTCCCACACCAGCACAAAGCCCACATCCTGGAGTGAACACATTTTACTCTTTTTCTGACAATTTAATACAAAATCCGGCATGTGACTGAACATAGAAGCTGTGTGTGTTCATTGTAAAGCATTGTATGTTCCTTGAAAGGCTCTATATAAATGTAACTTTGTTCATTCATATCCTGTGTTCCTTCAAGGACTTATTTTTTTCAAAAGCAAACAGCAAAAAGCTTGATTTTCTTGGTGATTTTATTTGGAAATGATGACCTCTCTCACTGGCTGCCTGGTTCACTGATCACTGCCTGTACTTGGCAGGATGGACCTCTGTGGTCTACAGAATATCCAGACTGCTTGTAGAAACACATGTTCTCATTAAAAAGAGAAATAAGGCATAACAGACTCTTTATGATTTACAGTTTCATGCCTGATAGATAACAAGTCATGTGTACAAGAACTGAAAGAAATGATATTTTGTTTAAAATGTCAAAATGCATAATTATCTGGCCATTAATGACTCAGGTCCACTGACACAAATATACTATTTATTTATTTGCTTATTCATTCATTTGCTAGTTCAGTCATTCATTTATTAATTCAATCGTTCATTAATTTAATTCATTGATATATAAATCTACAGGTGTTTGTACTACTACACGGTGATTTAGTAGAGGGAGGTGTGTTTGGGAATCCTGAACAATGTGGTAATTATAATCCATCTAATTTCAGCCTCAGTCACAATGACATCACTGATGTGTCAGCAAAGAGGATCTATGATACTGTCTCCACCAACAACAATATTCACACTGTGAGGTAACTGTGTGTGTGTGTGTGTTTAGGCATTTAAAATAAGGCTGTATTTATTTGAGTTTAAAATTTCAAATTTAAAAGCCTATTTTGATTTTATAGGCTCTTCAACAATAGAATTACAGGCATACAAATCTTCCTTTCAGACAAGTGCTTTGTTTTACGTGAAAAAATTGTAGTTATCTTATGAACATTAAGATTACATATAAAAATCAAATACTCAAAATGTATTTATAAAGTGCTTTCTAAAATTTTATTTTATTTTATTTTATTTACAACAGGTGTTGTTACAAAGCAGCTTTTCAAATGTCCAAGTCCAAGCCCCCAGTAAGCAAGCCAAGGGTGACAGTGGCAAGGAAAAGCTCCCTAGAGCATGAGGAAGAAACGTTGAGAGGAACCAAGACTCAAAGGGGGCCCATCCTCCTCTGGCTGTTAAAGAGAGACATAAATAAAAAAATTAAATAAGCATTTAATGTTTAGTCCAACTTTCTGGAGGTTCTAGTCTTGTCCCGTTAGTGTGCATGTGTCCGAGACCCAAGTCACAAGAGATAGGTATCAATGAAGTTGTGACATCAAGCAAAGGAGGACAGTGAGACATGAGTAGACGAGCACAAGTTGGACTTATTAGGGACAATGAAACAAAACCTGAAGACAACAAAACAGAAATGAAGCCTGAGTGAGCTGAACTGAACTGAATCAAACTCCTACCGCTATATGGACCTAGCTCTGTAATATAGTTGAAACTGTAAGTTGCTATAGATAAGCGTGTCTGCCAGATGTGAGCAGGAGATCACATTAAGCAGTGCAGTTGTGCAGTGTGAACACGACATCTGTCTTTTACAGCAAAATCAGGGTCAAAGACCTTTATAGGCTTTATAACTTTAAAAACATTTTAAGATTATTTTATTATTCTTTAAATGTCTTCAAGGCCTAGCAACCCATGATGGCATTAGCACTTGAAAGGAAAAAAAACCCAAACAAACAACAAAACAAAAACATCTCAAAACACATTTATTGCATTGAGTTCTCTTTAGATGACTTTTGATTTTATATTAACACATCTACTGTTATCTATTTACTTTTTCCTTTTATCATTATATATGTCATTTTATTTTTTATCCTTTGGGCAATTAGTCTCTTCTCAATGCGTTTTATTTTTTGTGTGCAGAGAGAAGGGGTAAGAAGATGCATACAGAGGTCTGGACTAGCCGTGCTGTCAAAGGTTAGGGGAAATTAAATAAATAAATGTTTCAAAATGTTTTTTAAATAGTTTAGTATCCAACATTGTAAATTCTTGATGTCTACTTACAATGTTTGCATGGCTTTATGTTCCAAAAATAATCCTAATCTATTTTACACAAATATTTTCCAACCTGTTTATCTTCTAGAATTAAATAGGACATGTATTACATTACGAATAAAGAATTCTGCGCTGCATACACTTAGTCATTGGTAATATAACTTGCAGTTATATAACTTCTAGTGAAAATCCTTGAAGCAGTCAGCACCATCATCTGAGCGAGCTCCATTTAACCCTCTGAGGTTAAACAAATAATTGCAGCTAAATGTGTGAACATTATCACGTGTCACTTCATAACAAGTTAAGTTTCATAATAGGTCACGAAGTCAAGAAAATTCATACCTAAGCATTATTTTGTTTGATGTGTTTATTTGATGTATTTGGGTATAACCAGGTCATTTGCCTGTTTTTATGTATTGATCTTTATTGCTCCAAAATACTACTCACATCTTCCAATGTTCTGGATCCCCACTTCTAAGAAATAGTAAATAGTAAATCCTAGTTGTGGATAAGTATAAGACTAAACAGCTGTGAACTAATTCCACATGAGGGGAGGCATCACTGGAAACGTGTCCTGGTGTGAGGCGTGCAGTGGTCCCTGTCCTGCGAACACAGTGAGACACAGAGGCGAGATATTAGTTAAAAAGGTTTGAGAAAGTACATCCTCCACTGACAAGATTCTGCTGTTAAAATGTAAATGGATCTGTGACTTGAACAGGTCTGCTCCTTCCCTCAGCCAATATTGAAACAGTTATGAGAATGATCTCAGTAAGTAACTCAAAAAGGATAGGAGCTTCTCCTTCCTGTTTTCTTTGTTCTCTTCTTGTTAGTGTTTGCTATTTCAAAACACTCCTGCACTCATTCCTCATACTAAAACATGAACCTGGTGTTGTTTACACAGTGACCTGGTGTGAGGTATCTGATCCATGATTTCCCCCTGGGGTCAGAGGTCTCGTTTGTTGCCTTTTTTTTCTCCTTAAGACAAAAACAAATTAAAATAAGAGCAGAAAAACTGAGCAGAAATAAACAGCTATTAAAATTCTAGATGCACTGTGGAATGTTCAGAGAAAAACAAGACACTCCAGTCTCTAATGTATTTAATATGTGATATTTAACTGTCAATATGGGGACATTACGAGAAGGGAGTGGACTCAGCTGACCTGTCTATGATTTTATTATTATTATTATTATTTTAATCCTAGTCTTTGATTAAGTTAAGGCATTTTCCTTTCAAAAAGAAAAAAGAAAAGGAATGAAACATCTGAAACACAAACATAAAAATAGGTATGCATTTATCTAATAAACTGATGACTACGATTAGGTGAGACAAGTTTTAGGATATAATAATACGTGTATAATTTCCATCACACTTTTCACCTGAGTCTCCCGTGTTTCTGAATAAAAGAAAGTAATATAACACACGCAGTTATACAATTTCCGAAAGGCATATTATTTAGAAATAAAGAAGAACTTGGTTATTAGGACACATGAGGAAAGCATTTTAGTTGCATTCATTTTGCCAAAGACATCCATGACTGAAACAAGCTTCCTGTCACCACTGACCACCCTCCTAGCGTCCATGTCTCCACGGTTTCCCTGTCTAGTGTCTTTGTTTTGATTTACTCCCTTGTTGTGGTTCCATTCCTTCGTTTCGTTTTCTGCACCCCTCATAATTTGCACTTGTGTCTGGTTTAATGCTCATTTGACCATGTTTTTAAGCCCTGTTTTAGTTTAGTCTTGTTGCTATTTATTGTAAATCCAGCTGCTGTTTGTTAATCGAGGCTTCCGTGCATGTGAATATAAGCCTGAATGTTTATCCTCGCCCCAATGTTATAGCCTGCATCCCTGGTTTGTCTTCGTGCGCTTTTCTTTACTTTAGTTTATCATGAATTCTCGGACTCTCCATGTTAATAATTTGACACTGGACTTTGGATTTGCCCCTAATAAATCTCACTCTTTTCCACACACTGCTCATCGTTACACTTCCCCAACCTACTATATTTACATTAAAACTCCGTCAACAGCAGTCGTTATGGGTTGGGTTTTTTTTTTCAATCTGTGTAAAATTACGTAATTTCTGCTGTTTCAGAAGTGAAGGATTTGCGTGCTCTAAATTTTCATCATGCCAATGCACAGAGGTTTTGGTATGGAGATTTTATCCCGATCTATAGGAGCAGGTGTAATGGACTATAAAGTTGTCGAGAAAGAAACCATCCGTTTCGCCGCCGTTTATGTCCATAGATGCTGCTATTACCAAAAATACTACTGCGCTGATTCTTAGAGGACAGTTGATTTGACCGGATGTCGCAGCAGTATGGCCGACTACTCCTGATCATAACGCATTCATGACAACTCAGCCCTTTTTACGACTGAGGTGCTCACACGACAACGCGTGATCTTGCACCTTATATGTGTTTTAAGAAAAACGCTCAGTGTTTTAAAGAGCAGCAGCGAATTTTCCTCTAACGCGTTACTGAGCTCTGTGAGCTGAGTAATTTCTCCCATTGTGTTGAAATGAACAGGTGTCTGTTAAACTCATTCATGAGCGTATTTTAACGCGCGTTCAATATCGTCCGAGCTGTAATCTTTTGAATTCTGTAACCATGCGGCGTCATACGTATAACATTCTAGTCGCCTGGTGTGATAGCAACTGCTAGTCAGAATAAACAAGACAAACAGTAGTACAAACATTTCAAATAGATAAGAATACAAAAGTGAGATGCATTTTTGGCAGAACAGCGTTCATCCTTTGGAAGTTAGTTGCAGCAATTCACACACTTTAGATCCGACCTACATTGTAAGACATCCTCCTGTTGAGCTGGATATCAGTGTGTTAAGCAGGTTTCTGTTTTGTAGGAGGACGGTAAGCAGCTGGAAGATTCCACCGTGTCAGCGCATCGTAGAGTGAGTTATCAACACAGCTGGCGACTGCTACAACTAACACACCACTTGAAATTTTGATATGAGCCCTTTTTAGATAGAGATTGCCTGTTAGGGATTAGAATGAGGCTCTGCAGCATCTCAGATTGAAAAAGAAAGAAAGAACGCAGAGAATAACAGAATAACTATATATATATATATATATATATATATATATATATATATATATATAATAGAATCTTTGTTGGCTGAAGATCTCTAGGGACCGAATACACATTGCTGGGTCATATGTCTCTGCATGTTCCAAATGGGAAACCATAAGGTGGAGGAGGAGTTGAGCAAAGAGACCCTGGGTGAATGTCGGAGAAAGACATGGGAGGACAACCGACGGAAGGCTGCGCGTGTGGGGCGGTGTCTTGGAGGTCTAGACCTCGAGCTAGCAGTGCGAGAACTGCAGAGGGAGAATGTGGAGATCAAAGCTGAACTGAGAAGGCTGAGAGCACAGCTTGAGAAAGTAGGAAAAGTGAAACACTTAGTTACACTGCAGTGCACATCCAATGAAGCAATGTTCTGCTATACACAGGAGATGATTTTAGATTGAAATAAGGAACTATAATTAAAGTCCAGGTAAATACTGAGCATAAATGTGTTAGGGCATATCAACAAATGGATTGCCTATGGCACTACAATATCACTTACATTATATTTTTGATAGTATATCAAAGTGTGTGCACATGCATGTATTTAATAGTGATGCTAAATTAAATGCTTTTTTCACAGTTAGAAAGCGCAAGGCCCAGTTTCCCCCTGGAGTCTCCCAAACCACGAGACAACAGGTTTCCCTCACTCTCCCTCAGACAGCCTACCAGATTTGCTCCTGGTGAGCCCCACTGGCTCCAAGAAGCCCCATCATCCAGACCCTACAGGCCTTGCCGTCCACTACTGCCTCCCCTGTCCTTTCACTCAGATGTGAGGGCAACACCAAATGCACAGGAGAAGCTGTTCAAGGAGACACATGAGAAGACACATGAGAAGAAGAAACTGAAACGTCATCAAAAAGACATAGAGCAGACAACGAAAGAAGCGAATGGAGCCTCGGAAGCAAGACAATGTGAGAAGAAAAGATTTCGAATTAGGATTGTATGGAAAGGATTTAAAGGAATTAAGTCTTTCTTTCAAAAATAGCTGTGGTATAGAATTTCATGTCCTTTCCATATTAACATAACTTTACTCCTATACTGTATGCAATAAGCCTGCCAAAATAATTTTCCAGACATTTTTCATAGATTTTGAATTGATTTAAATATGAATGTCTTATTTCAAAATGTGCTTATTACTTCATGTCTGTTTTATAATATAAATAAAGATATTTTATTAAATAAGTGAAAAGTCTGGCATCAGCTTAATAGGTACAGTTGGACCATTTAAGTCCATTTAAGTGTTCCAAGTAAGATCATGTCATGATTTATTGACAAAATATTAAAAATGTATAATTTTGAAAGAATTAACCGCCCAACATTTATTCAGTAAGAGGTTCAGGAGTAGAAAGAATGTTAAGAAACCCCCTAGTCCCCCAGTCCCAGAGTCACATGCGAGGTTTAACCATCAAATATTAAAACCCTGAGAAATGTTCAGTCTGAGATCTGAGTGAATAGTTTAAGGAAGAGATTTGTCCAACCATCCATGTTCTGTTACAAAAATGGGGTTGCGGTCTGGACCTCCTTGACACCAAGAATTGTACAACCGTTTCCCTTTGTAGATGATGAATCTGCCCAACAACATTCCCAGTGATGTGGACTGTTATCTGTTCCCTCCCACTTCCACCTGTAGTCTGGTACAAAATCTTACAGGATTTGTCATGGACCAGTGACAAATCCTGTCTCATCTACATTGTAGATATTCTGGGATGTTGTTGTGAAATCTGTGAGATAAGCATATCAAAGCAGTGGGTGAATATTCCAGTATCAGCTGAGGTCTTCACTGTAGCCACAGGAAACTGTTCTGATTTGTGTATGGTCTGCTCAGGATGATCTCACATAAAACAATAAAATCATTTTCTCCCATTGGGGAAAGGGCTCTGAATTCCACTAGCCAGATTATAATCCAGAACAAGATGTAAAACATCTGTTTCAGTGAAGCTCCAACCCCAGTCACACATCACCTGCCAGGATTGTAAGAACACATGGACACATTAGCCTAAGCCATTTATGATCACATCGTAACTTCATATTTGTCATTAATTTATTCCATCAAACAGCATTTATTTTGCGTATCATAATTTCTTACTTGCAGCCAGTACAGTGAAAACTGATGCAAGTTTATACTTGAAGGAACTCCTCATTAAAACACTCTAAGGTCATCTTAAATGGAGTGTAGTGGGCTTAAATGGTTTCAAAGTGACTAGTGGTAAAAAAAGACAATGTGTTCATTTTTAAATAAAAGATATATTTACATGCATGGAGCCTAAATATAACGTGGACTAAGAATCATATTATTATTTTGCCCACGTACAGAAATATTAAGTTATTCTAATTCAAGGATTGCTTGTTGCCTATGGTTGGCATGCTTTTTGTAGTGCTGTATCATTTAAACCCACCTTTTAAAGAATCTAATTTTTGAAAATATTCAGATGTCCAGAAACTAGATGTCTGCTTATTTGTTAATATGTAAATGTAATTAGAAAACTTTGTACATACGTGGTAATGCATAAATATAGGTGTATCTGCCAGTGAAGTTTATGCTTTGACCTTTAGATTATCTGTAATGCTGAGACAGGCAGGGCAAGACACAAGCGTGTTGTCGAACTTTGTTTATTAGGAGGAGCAGAAACATTATCCAAGAGCAGGTTACCAGAATACATGAGAAACAAAAAACAAAGTGAGGCTAACCAGGAAGAAGAAAACACAGAGGTAAAAGTAAGATAACACAGATATTAAGAACACAGGAACGGAGAACAATATGGAAAACGAACAGGCAGAGCAAGAATACATATGGTAGAACTCCAAAATAGTGATGGGATGTTAGATACTGAGGCATCAAAGCTCACTATTGCAAAGCACAGTGATTCAACACTGAATTGAAGATTGTATCAAAGTTACTATTAGCATATGACTAATGAGGTCTAAGCATCAAACATCATCTAAACACTGGATGAAGTGGCACTGTTTACAGGTCTGGCACTGTCCTATAACTTGCAAGCTATAAGAGAGTGTAAAATCTCCAGACATCTTTTTCCCACAAAATTTGAAATATGGAAAATATGGAAGCAAATCTTTCCATATGAGGATAAATAACATAAATTGATCAAGCACCATTTCTTAATACACAGAAATTAAAGCATTAAAATCTCATTTGACATAATATAAATGCAGTTACCAAAAAGTGGCTGAAAATAACCAGGAAACTGGGCGTGTTATAAAAACCTATATACATTTACATACACTTATATATACATTTATGTGTGTTTTGGAAAGTTTCAAAGATGTCATTTTGTGCCAGCATTGTTTAGATTTTATTGAGACGCCTGTGTCAGGTAATCAACATATTACAGTCCATGGTAATTGGTAAATTCATGTGAAATATTTATATTAATCTGAAATTAACTGCCCTGCCACTGTGTGTGTGTGTGTGTGTGTGTGTGTGTGTGTGTGTGTGTATGTCTGTGTGTGTGTGTGTGTGTGTGTGTGTGTGTGTGTGTGTGTGTGTTTTGTTTTCTCAGTGTTGACAGGCTGCTGCTGAGGCTGCTCCACTGCAGCAGTGTCTCTGACCTCCAGCAGGGGGCAGCAGCAGCAGATCTGCTCTCTGCTCTGCAGCACAGACTGGACTTCTCCTGCAGCTCTGCTCTGGACCTGACAGCAAACACACAGACACACACTCTGACTCTGAGCACTGAGGACTGCACAGTCGTCTCTATGGTCAACCAGAGAGTTCACACATACACACACACACACACACACACACACACACACACACACACACACACACACACACACACACACACACACACACACACACAGCTCACTCTGCATGACTGTGAGATAGAGGAGGCTGGAGTGGAGCTACTCTTCCCCATTTTACACACAGTCACCCTTCAGTAAGCCACTGACTCAACACCACACAAACTAGGGAAACATTCTGGAAAAGGGGAAATAATTTTATCATTTGAAACAAAATGTGTGTAAATAGCATTAATGTTAGTAGTTATGTGAGTGTGTTAGTGTTTTGTGACTCTACATGTTGGTGAATGTTGAGTGTGTTCAGCTGCAATAAAGCCATGCTGCTCCAGTTCCTGTCTCTTCTCTGTGTGGGGACTGATATGGAGTGTGTGAGATGCGCTCTGGCTCTCTCCCGGGCTCTGGGTAAGATGGTGGACCTCAGTCAGACCCGGCTGGACCAGCAGGCCTGTAGGTCACTGGCGCTGTTTCTGGAACATTTTGAAGGGCTGTCAGAACTGGACCTTAGCCACTGTCAGCTCACTGACCACTGCCCGCAGCTGCTGTTCCCACACCAGCACAAAGCCCACATCCTGGAGTGAGTGGACAAGCGGGAGGAGGGATGTGTAGAGAGTCTTGATTGTTGAGTCCACAGTGAACACTAACATAGATATAACACATTTTACTCTTTTTCTCACAATTTAACACAAAATTCGGCATGTGACTGAACATAGAAGCTGTGTGTGTTCATTGTAAATCATTGTATGTTCTTTGAAAGGCTCTATATAAATGTAACTTGGCTCATTCAGTCATATCCTGTGTTCCTTCAACGACTTATTTTTTTCAAAAGCAAACACCAAAAAGCTTGATTTTCTTGGTGATTTTATTTGGAAATGACAACCTCTCTCACTGGCTGCCTGGTTCACTGATCACTGCCTGTACTTGGCAGGATGGATCTCTGTGGTCTACAGAATATCCAGACTGCTTGTAGAAACACATGTTCTCATTAAAAAGAGAAATAAGGCATAACAGACTCTTTACGATTTACAGTTTCATGCCTGATAGATAACAAGTCATGTGTACAAGAACTGAAAGAAATGATATTTTGTTTAAAATGTCAAAATGCATAATTATCTGGCCATTAATGACTCAGGTCCACTGACACAAATATACTATTTATTTCTTTGCTTATTCATTCATTTGCTAATTCAGTCATTCGTTTATTCATTCATTCGTTCATTAATTTAATTCATTGATATATAAATCTACAGGTGTTTGTACTACTACACGGTGATTTAGTAGAGGGAGGTGTGTTTGGGAATCCTGAACAATGTGGTAATTATAATCCATCTAATTTCAGCCTCAGTCACAATGACATCACTGATGTGTCAGCAAAGACGATCTATGATACTGTCTCCACCAATAACAATATTCACACTGTGAGGTAACTGTGTGTGTGTGTGTTTAGGCATGTAAAATAAGGCTGTATTTATTTGAGTTTAAAATTTAAAATTTAAAAGCTTATTTTGATTTTATAGTCTCTTCAACAACAGAATTACAGGCATACAAATCTTCCTCTCAGACAAGTGCTTTGAAGTCTGGTGATGTTGATGTGTTGTTGGCACTGTAATGATGAGATTTGATTTTACTAGATTATTGGGACTATCCAAATTATATTTTTGGTTTAAGTGAAAAAATGTTATCATTAAAAATTTTTTTTAGTTATTTTATGAATTTTAAGATTACATATAAAAATCAAATATTCAACATTTATTTATAAAGTACTTTTTAAAATTTTATTTTATTTTATTTTATTTACAACAGGTGTTGTTACAAAGCTGCTTTTTTAAATGTCCAAGTCCAAGCCCCCAGTAAGCAAGCCAAGGCTGACAGTGACAAGGAAAAGCTCCCTAGAGCATGACGAAGAAACGTTGAAAGGAGCCAAGACTCAAAGGGGGCCCCATCCTCCTCTGGCTGTTTAAAGAGAGACATAAATTAAAAAAAATAAATAAGCATTTAATGTTTAGTCCAACTTTCTGGAGGTTCTAGTCTTGTGCCGATAGTGTGTATGTGTCCGAGACCCAAGTCGCAAGAGAATGTCCATTAACCATGTACGGCTCACCGGAGACTGTGATACATATAACATCCCAAAGTGTACTTAATTCTGATCAAAATCTAACTAGCCTCATTACTGCTGAACTATGAGGGGCCATTTAGGGAGAAATCAGGGAAACACTACTTGTACATACATATGAAACATTTTCACATAAATAGCCTACTACTTACATTTGTGTATAATAATTTAAACGTGCATATATATGCACTTGCCCACTCAATCTCTGGTGCGTAAACATAGAGTTGCACTATGCTTATGTTCGTATGGGGGTGTCTGTGTGTATATAACAATTTTCAGTGCGCCCGGAAGTCATTTCATTGTAATTTCAAGGCAGATATTTCACATGTGTACAGTGCGTATAATAGACAGAGGAAGACTGTTGAACTATTAATATTAGGACAGTTATTGACATTTATGTAATAAGTAGTGCTTGTCTTAATGACAAATGTAACTATTTTCCCATATAGAATTGTGTGCTTTATATTGTTTGGAAGAACTTTTTCTTCTCATTTAGAAATATGTGGACTAAGTGCTCAGATTGTCTTATTATTTATTATGCTCAGTCTCACCATTTTTGGCAGATTTCACCACGTTATTACGAACGTGGATATGTTATCTTATGTTAGTGTCACCCAATAGAAAAATCTATTGATAGACTATATATCAATAGAATAATTCTCAGAATTAATCAATAACAAAACCAATAATCTAGACTGGACACCTTTGATAAAATCCATACAGAGCGAATCAATAAACGATAAATATCACACTCTAATACGTGTACATATACAATCCAACATACATGTACTCGCACATAACCACACACACACACACACATATATATATATATATATATATATATATATATATATATATATATATATATATATATATATATGTATATATATATATATACATACATATATATACATACATACATACATACATACATACATACATACACACACGCACACACACACACACACATCATTCCTGTAATGGTGCAGATGGCGAATACTTAAAAATATTCTATATACATTTTGCGTTTGTCTGTTCATCTGTCTGTCTTATTTTTAATAATAAAGCTCTAAAGGTCCTCTGATGGGGGGTAATAAATTAATATATTTATTTCTCCAGATTTCTATCTCTGAGAGAAAAAAAAATGTCCTTTTACAAATTGCACCTCGTTGTGGACCTCGGCTAGGTTTACATTCCAAGTGATTATTTTAGAATTCAAGGGGAGGAGCTGCAGGAGTTGGAAGAATTAATTAGAAAAAAAGAAGTTATCAGAGCAATAGAGGAATTAAACATACGCAAGACTCCAGGAGCCGATGGTTTACCTGCTAAATTTCATAACGTGTGCGTTAGTGAAATTGCTGATCTTCTAGCTGATGTTTTTAATGAAGCATTAGATGGGGGGCAATTGCATGATTCATTTTATCATAGTGTGATATCATTAATATATAAAAAAGGAGATCCTTGTAAGTTGGATAGTTGGAGACAGGTCAGCCTATTGAACTTGGAGTACAAAATTTGTGCAAAAATAATTGTTAATAGGATGTCAGAAATATTGAATGATATCATAGAGTTGGAACAGATATGTGCGATAAGAGGAAGATACATGTGGGATAGTTTAGGAGTAATAAGGAGTTTGGTTACTGAAGGATTATATGTCTGCATTATATGTCTTGCTGCATTATATGTCATCACTATTAGCCCACTATTATATAAAATTAAAAATGATCAGCAATTACAAGGTGTTCAAATGTTAGTTATGGAAAGATGGAAAATATCTGCGTACGCAGATGATGTGACGGTTTATGTCAAGAATCAAAATGAATTTCATATAGTTAAGAGACACTTTGAAAAGTATGAAGTTGTGGCTGAAGCGAAATTAAATGAAAGTAAAAGTGAAGGGGTATGGATAGGAGATGGGCAACCTGTACCAATAGATGTAGAAATAAAAAATGAAATTAAAATATTAGGTTTGATGGTAGTAAATGGTAGATGTAGCGAATGGAATTGGGAGAAGAAGGAGTGTGAAATTAAACTAGAATTGGGAAAATGGAGGGTGTCAAACTATAAGACTAGAAAACAGGAGGTTAAGACCATTGTTTTGTCGAAATTGTTGTTTTTGACTACGGTTTTCCCTCCGAATGAGAAATGTATTAAGAGGTTGAATAAAATGTGTGTTCGTTTTATTTGGGGAAATAACAGAGAAGTGACAACACGGGAAATTATGTACAAATGGAAAGATAAAGGCAGATTAGGGGGAGTTGAGTTAACTCGGAAATTAGAAAATGCTTTTTGCAAAAATGTAACGAAAGCTATATTTCGGAAAGCAATTTGGGTAGGAGATGTAAATCAGTGGAAAGAAAAGAGGCAAGTCAAGGAAACATGCTCCTTATTTTAAATTAGTATATGGAGATTTTTTGTTTAAATATAGGCAGCTTAATATTGATTGGAATAAGTCCCCAAATAAAATGATAGATAAAACAATACAAGACTGTGATTTTGGGGGAATGTCAATTATAAGGGTCTGACAGTGACAGAATGTGAAACCTGTGTTAAAAATGTGCAGTCTAAAAGTATCTCGGAAAATGTTCGAGATACTGCATGGCTTATATCTGTTGGAAGACTGCCTGTATGATATATTGTCAAATGGAGTTGTTTTGTTACAACAAAGGAATGTCCGATGTATAATTGCATAGCCGATGAAACGATAGAACATTTATTACTGCAGTGCACAAGGACTATTGGAATTTGGGAGAAAATGAAAAGTATTGGGTTTAAATGGGATCGTAACAGGAAAAGTATTAGGTATGGAGTGTTTAATGAGAATTTGACTGAGAATGTGAAGGACCTTTGTTGGATGATTGTTTGTGTGACAAATTCGAAGATTTGGAAAACACGATGTAAGATGATTATTGAGCAATGTATAATACCTGCAGAAATAGTTTTTAAACAGATTGTGTGTGAGTTAAAAAGGTTGAAGACGTTTGATATGAGAGGAAAAATTCTCTGGACTCTTTTGGACATATAAATGGATGATGTATACCTAATTTACAGATGTAAATTGTGTTGTTAATTATTAATGTATAGAGTGAAGGTAGTCTGTATCCTCTGGTAGATATTGTTTGTGAGGTTTTTGTGATGGAGTGTTTGTATTGAATTGAACTGAATTTTCTTAATAAAGTCAATTTAAAAATGGAGAAAGGCAGTCCTAGAAACATAATTTATTTCCGTGAGTTTCGAACGAGAGGGTGGGATCCATAACTCCAAGATCTTTAACCGTTAGATAAGATGTGATTGGGAGACCATTGAGGTTCATTGAGTAATTAGAGAGTGGGGACTTAGCTGACTCTGGGCCTAATAGAAACACCTCTGAATGTCTCCGAATGTTAGAAATTAATTAAAAATACTAATGTCAATGTATTTACGACACATGCATTTAGGACATGTAACTACCTTCACTGAAAGTTAATGCTTAGAAGATTACAAGTGGCTAAGACATACCTTGTTAAAGGCTGTGCTTACTGATGTACACCAGGTGGACATAGTGTCAAAGCAGAGGGTCTGATGGAGCAGGTGGAACATCAACATTTAAAACAAAAATGAACTGCTTGTATTTAGTGAACTAAATAAAGCATAAGCGTCCTATGCATGGCATACAGATCCATATAAGCTTTGATAAAATCCATCCTCATGTAAAAGATGTATTGTCCCAATCATAGTAAGTGAAAACTATGACATAAAAAACTTTGCTTACCTAATATAAGCAGGCAATTATCTTTTAATTTGACCTACCCCAGTAAATCACGGTACCTAAGTTGATGAATAACAGGAATAATCACAAACTTCTAATGAAGCAAAGTAATATATAATTACAATTATAAAGGACTAATTTGGTTCGTCTCCCCCAAAGCCATTAGAATGTTCTTTATATAACAGGTGAAAATGACCTACACCAATGTGATATACAAACCAATCCTGCTTTTATTACACAGAAGAGCTGAGCAATTATGGGGAGGCACCCTAAAAAGTTGAGGGTGGAATTACCTGTCAATAAACAAAGTACAGAATAGAAAAGCAAAACTATTCTGTTGCATCGTCTTTGAAATGACTCTGCAAGGAAAATGTTGATATGAATAAATGCTTGCATTCCTTTCTGATACAAGTCAAAAAATATCTTTAAAGTGGCTCAAACATAAGAACTATGTGCATTCCTTCACAAACATATACAAACCAATGAAAAAAATCTCCCCTAATATGTGTATATACACAAGTGTCTGTGGGAGCCCCAAAGCTATATTATGCATTCAAATAACAAAATATATATCACAGTCCCTACAAAAAATGAAAGTAAAAAAGCAAACAAACAACAAAAAGGGGAAAATCATAAATGAAAATATCCCAAAAATAATTTACTAATGTCATGTTTGTAAGCAGCCGTGCTTTCCTGCTTCCTAAAATGGTGACATATATTAGGTACTCAGGCCACTGGAAACAAAAATATACACAGCAGTTCTTCCACACATTTAGAGGAACCTGATTTTTTTGTTAGATAAATATGTGTCGGTTATGACCGTTAAAAAGACCTGAACAAAAAAAATGTTTGGATTTTTATTCGCTGTCACCTTTCATCACGGGCAACATAAAAATTCTCACTACTGCAATATCGCTAACATGTTACTGGCATGCGAATAAGACACCTGAGCACAGAGAGAAACCCAGTGTTATGATTACAGTTGACATTGGAACTAGCTAGATAGCTCATATTAAGACACTTCTTTGGAGAACACGTGCTAAACTGTTTTCCCCACAATCTATATGCATAATTTATTTGCCAACTGTGACCAGAGAGAGAACATAGCTAGCTACCTTACTCACAGCCTAGGACATGCATGGATTTTGATGAGGACTGCATATGCCTGGGATCAATTCAAACACGTCATGACGACGATATAAAACCTGATGAAACAAGCTTGACAAGCAGCAGTTCCGTTTTTCCGTGAAAGTATCAGGCACAGATGAAGACGTTTCTATGGTTATCTCGGTTTTATAAATATTAGCCTATAGAGTTGGGCTTAGTACGTGAATAAAAGATGGAATTAAACATGCATAAATTACAGTGTCCTGGAAAACCCATCGTGCTGCAAATACACAAAGCATATTCATCAAAGTGGTAACACACTTTAGAAATGCGGTGCAAATTTAGAAAACGCATACAACTTCAGGAACAAATCCTGTCACAACACAACGGAAGTGCTGTTTCCGGAGGACACGGAAAGGGGTGGACTTCTATGAGATTAACGCGAAGTCTATTGGAAGAAGTGACAACTGAGTAAAAAGGGTTGTTTTTTTTCCCCAGTTACCACGGTGTTATCAAGGGTAGGTATGTGATACAGAATGGAAGACTGACCTGTTCATGCTCTGCATTCTTGCATATTTATTTATACATAAGGCAGCCTTAAAAACATGGGATGGAAATCCCATTTAACACAATAAGCACTGTTTTACAGTCAGAGTGAAATAAGTAACATTCTCCTTTTAATATATATATTTTAAATGTTAAAATTCTTAACTATGTCAGTTAAGCTGCCAAAAATGCCCCTTTTGAAATTTGTATTTCTAATGTCACAAGAACACTTTATTTACCTATCTCTGCCTATTCAGCCTATAGAGGTTTAGCACATCCACTTAAATTGCCTTTCTCAGGCATTTCAGCTCTGAGTACCTTTTGAATGAAGCACAATACAGGGCAGCCAATCATAAAGGAGCTCATTTATCTTACATCCGTCTTAAAGGTGCAGTAGCAACAGGTGTCTGTTGAATTCCGAGCGATATATAAGTTGGAAATTGGTTGTGTAAAAATGAATTGTGATTGTTACGCCACACAGATGTAAGTGGACATCAAGGGAAAAAATAGTGTGGGTGCCAAGTATGGTGATTGTATCTTAAAAGCTGTAGGAAATGTTACATTCAGAATGTTTCTGAGACAAAAAAAATAACATATAATTACTATCCATGGTATAATTGACTGTGTTGCAGACAACATAGGTAGGGATTAGACTGAAACATGTCAGAGTATTTTTAATGCTGTTTATTGCTGTTGTCAGAGGTTATGCAGCCATATCCTCCCTAGCAAGTATGACTTCTTCTTCTAACAGTTTGGCCACCTGCAGACACAAGTACCGTGTTGAGCAATATTTAATTACATCTACTTGAAATGCATATTTAATTGCATTGTTAGTATTTATGGAAAACAAGTGTTAGGATTGCTCTGCTCCATTGCAGACTTTCTCACTCTAGCAAATGTGGATTCCACCTCCTCAATCAGTTGGTCCATATCATTTTCACAGGAAACATGTTGCATCTTTCTGTAAGAATCCAGTTTCACCTCCAACTATGAGTAGAAACAGTGTTAAGCAATATTTAATTACATCTACTTGAAATGTATAGTTCATAGCATTGTGAGAATTTATGGAAAACAAGCGTTAGGATTGCTCTGCTCCACTGCAGACTTTCTCACTTTAGCAAACATGGCTTCCAGGTCCTCAATACATTCATCCCAGTCATTGTCATCGTAAATCTGATTCAAAGGAGTCTTTTCAGGAAACATCATCTTGAAATTCATATCTGGAGGTTCTATCTTTTTGAAAGACTTCAGTTCCACCTGTAGATATAAGTAGAAATATTGTTGAACAGTATTTAAATACATTTAATTGAAATATGACTTTAATTACATTTTGATGCATTTGGAATTTATAGTTTGTATTGGACTGGAAAGGAAACAAATACAATTTTTATCGCATAGCCGTTATCACATAGCCTGCAGGCCTAATGATGTAAAAATGTGCCCCCAAACATCAAATGTTCAACAGAAATAACAGGACCTGACACACTAAGGTACCGTAGACCCATTCAAATTGTGCTATTGGAATAATAAATTCCAATGCATTCAGTCATTTTAGCTAGTGTTGATTTTGATTCTAGCCACAATTATACTAATAATCAGTGTTACAACTCAGCATGCAAAGTCACCGAACAGTCGACTGTTAATTCTATAGTAAGGAGAATGTAAAACAAACAAACAAAAAACCCACCAACAGTATTTTTTTTCCTGTAATTGACAAAGATTGCATATGCTAAATGTATGTGTCCTAAATATATTCTAAATAAATTGACATTAGTGTTTTTAATTAATTTCTCCAACATTTGTTGAAATGCATTTGTAATTTATATTCAAAGACATTTCAGTGTACTTAAATACAAGCATTAAATTAGCATCACTGTTCACCATAGCTGTTTTTCCATTTTTTGTGGCTTTTGTCCCTTGCCTCAGTATGGCTTTAAATCATTTGTCTTGGTTCTACTTTACTTACCATGGCTGATTCAGTTCTCTCAGTAGGCAAGTCATTCTTCAATAAGTACTTTGGTCTAGTATCTGTTTAAAAAGTAACAGAAAATGTCTTATTAGCGTTGTATAGATACTTAGAACATTACTACGTAGATCTCTCTCTCTCTCAGACACACACACACACACACACACACACACACACACACACACACACACACACACAAAGTTCATCCAAGTGGTGGCTGTGGTCAGAACTTACCCTTAAAGAAGTCATTCTCTGAGGTAGTGTTCCTTCTCTTAACACCCTTCCGACAACAGCAAGTGAACAATAGCACAAGCTGCGTGAATATTCTGGCAGGGATCTGGGCTCGTGTCTTTTCGTTCTTCTTTTTTCTATATTTACCAAATATCCCGTGCTTTTCCTTTTCATACTTGTCAGAAAGAACAGGTTCCTTGCGTCTTGGATCGCAATCGTAACTACCAGACTGACCCATAATAAATTTAGTTTTGAAAATCCAAGTGTAACCGTTATCTGTGATCTGTAGACCAAAAATGGTTCACAGAAATTGTTCATTTGAAAAATCTGTTCTTTGACTACATCATAATCGCTTAATTGATGCGGCTGCATTATGACTTCACACGTCACGTCTGCAATAGTTTTCAATTTACACCAACCTTAAAGAGAAGATGATTAGCAAATGTAGTTGCTAGTGATTGTGTAGTGATTGCAAGCAACGACTATTCGTGCTCTGCATTCTTGCGTATTTATTTATGCTAGGTATTTTTTGCATTATGCTTACTACAGAATTAACAGTCAACTGTTCAGTGACTTTGCATGCAGAGTTGTAACACTGCTTATTACTAGAACTGTGGCTAGAATCAAAATCAACGCTAGTGTCGTTCCTAAATCCCCAATCAGCTAGTCGTAAAGTTAACATTCAAATAGAAAATAAAGATGCAGACTTCAGAATTAGTTAAAGAGAATAGCTGAGAGAATAGAATAAATTATCCATTACTACCCCTGTCTTTTATCATCCCTCCATCCCTCCATCCCATGCCATCTTCCTCTATTATTTGCTTTTCTATTTTTTTCTGGTATCTCCTTATCTCTTTTTAAAAAAAACATTGGCCAAAAGACTAACTAAAACAATAAAAGGAGAATGTTACTTTTTTCACCCTGACTGTCCACTTATATATCTGTTTTGAGTATGATTTTCCTTGTTCAAGTGAAAACAGTAACAAATGTAGCATGTCACCCATAAAGGACATATCTCTCACTGAATAAAAACTTGTATGCTTCAACAGTGTACAGTGGGAGAAATGGCGATCACCTTTAAAATTATTTCTTATTGTAGGCCTATTATAAACAACATGGAGGAAATTAAAATAAAAATACTTGAGTTAGACAGTGGACACAGGTTGCTAATAAATCAAGTAAATGGAACTGGATGGACTGCTTAATTATGTAACAACACAACATTTAAGGCGACGAAGATGTTTCACACATATACACTCTTACGTGATGCTAACCTCAATATCCATATTTCACATTGATACTGTAACACTATAGATGAACCTAAACCTCACATTCTCGTCACGTTGATAAGCTTTTTGAAAGTTTGATCATGATCAAAGATCATGATCTTTGTTTTCTAAGTGTGTTTCCAAATAGCCTTTGACTGCTTTATGCCTAATTGCAGCATTTAGCACCTCATTTCATCTCTAATTTTTGACATGTACTCTTGACATAAGTCTTGCATAAATGGAAAGTCCATCAGCCCCCGTTTAAAAATGGTGAGCTTTTACTGTCATGTTAATAACATCACGCACAAGCACACATAATGCTTCGACTGTCCTACACTTTAAATATCTTTTGCACATTATGGAGGGTGAGCATAGTTACCAGTTCCCTTCATGCAAAAGGGTTGTCTTAGGTTACTGTAAAGTCTAATGCACATTTGGAATTATTAAAAGTAGTTTAAAATCAATACGAAATTTTACTGGGAGCCAAAGTAAAGTAGCTAAGATATGATTGATGTGATCAAATTTTCTAGCTCTATTAAGAACTATGGCTGCTGCATTTTGAACTCGCTAGGCACTTTAGGCACTTAATAGCACAGCTAGATAGTAAGGGATTACAGTAGTCCAATATTGAAGTAATAAATGCATGGACTACCTTTTCTGCATTATGTATGGAGAGCATGTTCCTAATCTTTGAAATGTTTCTAAGGTGGAGAAAGGGGGTCCTAGAAACATTATTTATTTACGTTAGCTTCGAACGAGAGACTGGGATCCATAACTCCAAGATCTTTAACTGTTAGAGAAGATGTGATTGGGAGACCATTGAGGTTCATTGAGTAATTAGAGAGTGGAGACCTAGCTGACTCTGGGCCTAATAGAAACACCTCTGAATGTCTCTGAATGTTAGAAATTAATTAAAAATACTAATGTCAATGTATTTACAACGCATGCATTTAGGACGTAATTTTTTCAATCACAACAAAATATGTTGTTGTATTTTTTGCATTATGCTTACTACAGAATTAACAGTCAACTGTTCAGTGACTTTGCATGTAGAGTTGTAACACTGCTTATTACTAGAACTGTGGCTAGAATCAAAATCAACGCTAGTGTCGTTCCTAAATCCCCAATCAGCTAGTCGTAAAGTTAACATTCAAATAGAAAATAAAGATGCAGACTTCAGAATTAGTTAAAGAGAATAGCTGAGAGAATAGAATAAATTATCCGTTACTACCCCTGTCTTTTATCATCCCTCCATCCCTCCATCCCATGCCATCTTCCTCTATTATTTGCTTTTCTATTTTTTTCTTGTATCTCCTTATCTCTTTTTAAAAAAAACATTGGCCAAAAGACTAACTAAAACAATAAAAGGAGAATGTTACTTATTTCACCCTGACTGCCCACTTATATATCTGTTTTGAGTATGATTTTCCTTGTTCAAGTGAAAACAGTAACAAATGTAGCATGTCACAAATATATACATGACTATGTATGAAAAATGAAAGACATCAACATGAAACACTGGAGCTGATTTCAGTTAAGCACCTAGTTATGGAAACTATAAAGACTAACATTGTCATAAAAATGTTGTGAATGTTAATGCTTAGAAGATTACAAGTGGCTAAGACATACCTTGTTATAGGCTGTGCTTACTGATGTACACCAGGTGGATAGTGTCAAAGCAGAGGGTCTGATGGAGCAGGTGGAACATCAACATTTAAAACAAAAATTAACTGCTTGTATTTAGTGAACTAAATAAAGCATAAGCATCCTATGCATGGCATACAGATCCATATAAGCTTTGATAAAATCCATCCTCATGTAAAAGATATATTGTCCCAATCATAGTAAGTGAAAACTATGACATAAAAAACTTTGCTTACCTAATATAAGCAGGCAATTACCTTTTAATTTGACCTACCCCAGTAAATCACAGTACCTAAGTTGATGAATAACAGGAATAATCACAAACGTCTAATGAAGCAAAGTAATATATAATTACAATTATAAAGGACTAATTTGGTTCGTCTCCCCCAAAGCCATTAGAATGTTCTTTATATAACAGGTGAAAACGACCTACACCAATGTGATATACAAACCAATCCTGCTTTTATTACACAGAAGAGCTGAGCAATTATGGGGAGGCACCCTAAAAAGTTGAGGGTGGAATTACCTGTCAATAAACAAAGTACAGAATAGAAAAGCAAAACTATTCTGTTGCATCGTCTTTGAAATGACTCTGCAAGGAAAATGTTGATATGAATAAATGCTTGCATTCCTTTCTGATACAAGTCAAAAAATATCTTTAAAGTGGCTCAAACATAAGAACTATGTGCATTCCTTCACAAACATATACAAACCAATGAAAAAATCTCCCCTAATATGTGTATATTGTGGTGGAAATTCAGCAAACAAGGAGTCAGATGTGGATAAGAAGATTTTATTGAGTTATTAGTTTCAAAAAATGAGCGTGCCTATTTGCTTCGCTTCCCTTTGGGTGATTTCCCTCCCCTTATATAATAGCCGTAGCGTTCGAGAGAACGAGGGAGGGTTTGCTTCTGCTGAGACCAGATAACTCCTTGGAAGGAGTGTATTTCTTCAAGGACGTTCTCTAGGGAACGTCCTGTTCTTCTAATCTTATGCTAAGCTTTCTCACGGTTTACAATGATAGAGAAAGAAACACAACAATATTTCCTTCACACTTCCCCCCTTTGATTCTTTGTCAATCATCAACATCATCTAGACTTTAATTTTCAATGAATAGTGCCTGGAGGTCATTAAATTCCTCAGAATCCTCATCCACCCCCTTTGGCAGTTCTTGCAACAGTTGATACTGTACACAAGTAAGATTGGTCACCCAGGTGACACAACAATTCATAATACATGGCAGGAAACACATAACCATCAATACGACAATGAGCACAGGAAAAAGCACCGTCACTGTCCAGTGTCCCCACGGGCCCAGGGCTGAGGTGAACCATGAGAACCATGAATTGTCTGCTGGGGACGGCTCCTGGATGTCCTGTTTCATATGTGTAATCAGGTCTGTTATATTATCATAATAATCTGGGATGTGAAAACAACATGATACATTTATCTTCTTACACACCCCACCTTCCTCGGCTAGGAGCAAATCTAAGGCCATTCTATTCTGCAGGACTACTTGGCGAATCTGGTGCAATTCTTGGTTTAGGAGTGTAAAAATTGTCTCAGTCCTATTGGCCAGAGTTAGGACTTGCCACGCTAAACCGTTAATCTTATTCAAGGCTGCAGTGGTGCCTCCTCCCAGAAATATAGACCAACCTATTGCCGATGCAGGGGTGGTCCATGGGTCGGCCAGGGTATAGCCATTGTATTTAGCGGGGTGCTGCTTGCCAGTGCCTCGTTTATGTATGGTGTGTGCATGTGCCCCACGTAGTTTGAAAATAGACACTGGCGGGGTTAGGAGTACTGGTGTGCAACATCCTGACCACTGGAACTCATAGTTCTTTCCAGTTTTCTTCCAATTACTGGCCTTGGTAATGGGGAGGGCGGAGTAGGTTTTTGCCCAACATGCCCACATCATTGCCCCTTGTGTAATAGGGTTGACTATACTGTTGCATCTCCCACTAAAGGTTTGTGTGGCATTCCTTAATTCATTTCTTCCCTGAATGGTACAGTTGTGCCCATCCTTATCTAATGCTATATAATTCACCTTACACTCGGTATGTCCTAGATAAGGGTCAGTGGGTTCCCCCCCTTTTGAACACAAGCACCAGTCCCCTTGAATATTAGTTGTATCAAAAGTCATATCGGCTAAATGCATCTTTGTCGTAGTCTCGCAGTCATTATTTCGATGTGCCACTTCTGCCCTCCCATTACCCGCCCAGCCGGGTATTTTCATCGAGCTTATGATTTCTCTAGATAAATTATAGAGCTGTCCTGTTAGCCTATTTAGTTCACATGTAGTCTTATTGGTCATCTGGGTCGCCATGTCGTGGGTGATGGGTATGGGCGTCCATGGCACCTGAAAGGGGTGACACACTAGGCAAGACTGGTTTGGCTTGGCAGTGGTTGCCGTCACCAATGCCATTGCACAAGTGATATTGCCTTTGCATCTTTCCTCTGGCAGGAGTTGTCGTCCCGCGATCGGGGCGAGAGTAGTGAGTAGGATAGTGACAAACAGAGAATTCATCATGAGTCCTCAGGTCGTTCTGGCGCCTTCTTGCAATGAGTGTGGTGTATCCACGTTGCTCGTCCGTCGGTTTTGACGGCGGTGTTAGTCGTCAGCAGCACTTGGAATGGTCCTCTCCACCTGGGCTGGTTCCACCGCTTCCTTCTGAAGTCCTTTATCAGCACCCAATCACCTGGTTGGTGGGTGTGGAGTGGAGTATCCGTCACCTCGGGAAGAACTGCCTTCACCTGCTTAGACACATGGGAGAGAGATTTGTGCAGAGACACACAATACTGCAAAAGTGATTCATTGATCAGGTTAGTATCCCAGTCGGGCGGTCCTATCCCCATGTTGGGAGGCCGTCCAAACACTATCTCAAAAGCTGATAAGCCTGTTCGTGCCTGCGGTCTGGTTCGGCATTGCCACAGGACGAGGGGAAGGCATTTTACCCAATTCATGCCTGTTTCCTGCGTTACTTTAGCTAGACCTCCTTTAATGGTGCCGTTTGTCCGTTCTACTGCCCCTGCACTAGCAGGGTGGTAACTGCAGTGTTTTCTCATATCTACCCCTAGGTATTTAGTCAAAGCTTTTAGTCCTTCGTGTACGAAGGGTGTCCCATTGTCACTGGACACTTGTTGTGGTAACCCCCACCGGGAAATAATTTCTCTCAATAGCGCTTTTGCTACTGCCTCACTATCTTGTTTTCCCGTTGGGAAGGCCTCCACCCACTTACTAAACATGCACACACACACAAGCATGTACCTCTTTCCTTCAGCTGGTGTTAGTTCTACAAAATCTATTTGCCAATGTTGAAATGGCTCACTAGGCGGCGGGTGTCCGGCGGGTGCGTGTTTGGTATGATTGTCCCCGTGTGGTGTGTTTTGTGCACATACCAAGCATCGGGAACAAAATTTACTGGTGTGTGTGTTTATTCCTGGTGCATACCAATATTTTGTTATACTTTCCACTATCCCCCCTTTGCTCATGTGACTCCTCCCATGAGCAATCTCAATTAGTCCTTTCATGTAACCCGTGGGGAGACAGGGTTTGTTTATCTCTGGGTGTACCCATATCCCGCCTATTTGTTTGCACCCCCCTTTTTTCCATTTCACATAATCTTGTGGAGTAGCTTGTTTTTGGATATCTTTGGTTGTTATCCTGGTTCCATTATCTATTTGTGCCATTTGTGTATGGACTGGTTGTGTGGCTGTGAGTTGAGCTACTTTGTCTGCATAAGCGTTTCCTCTCGACACAGGGTCCCCTGCTTTTGTGTGTGCTGCACATTTTATGATGGCCACTTTCTTTGGTAGTTGGATTGCTTCCAACAGTTCTGCTACTAGGCAATGGTTCTTTATCTTTGCTCCTGAGCTCGTAAGGAAGTTACGATGTCTCCAAATAGCCCCAAAGTCATGTGCCACTCCCCACGCGTACCGGGAATCGGTCCAGACGTTCACGGTCTTATCTTGTGCTAGTTTACACGCCTGTATGAGTGCAGCAAGTTCAGCTGCCTGCGCTGAGTAATTAGATGGGAGTGATTCTGCTTTCACCACTTCTGTGTGTGACACAACAGCATATGCTGCTCGATTAGTGCCTTGAGAGTCACGTTTAGCTGAACCGTCCACAAACAATTCCAGGTCCGCATTAAATATTGGTTCCTCCTTTAAATCTATTCTGGGAGATGTTGCAATTTCTAACACCTGTTGGCAGTCATGGGGCTCTCCCTCCTCCCCTGTAGGCAATAGAGTGGAGGGGTTTAGAGTTGTGCATCGTTTCACAGTAACATTTGGCATGTCTAGTAAGGCAGTGTGGTATCTAAGCCATCGCTGAGTGGACAAATGTGCCACCTTTTGATCTTGCAGTATTCTTGACACTGCATGAGGCACATATAGGGTAAGCTTGGCGTAGCCTACTATGTCTCTGGAAGCCACTAGTGCCTTCTCGGCGGCTGCCACAGCTCTTACACATAAAGGTAGGCCTGCTGCGACTGTATCTAATTTTCCTGAGAAGTAGGCCACCGGCCTTTGTTTGTCCCCATGTTTCTGTGTCAATACACTTGTCATATATTGCCCTTTAACGTCTACTGTTTGTTCAAATGATTTGTTTGGGTCTGGAATGCCCAACGCTGGCATGACTTGTAACAGCTGTTTCAGTGTTGTGAAGGCCGCCTCAGCTTCCGGCGTCCATTCCGGCTGTGAGGAATTTGACCCTTTGGTCGGTATTATATCTCTGAGTGGTCCCTCATGTTCTGCATAGGATGGTATGAATGTCCTACAATAGGAACACATTCCTAAAAAGGACAACAGTTGTTTTTTCGTCATGGGCTTTGGTATAGTCAAAATGGCATTCACTCGGTCTTTAGTCAGCATGCGCGTTTGTTCAGTGATGTCATGTCCTAAAAAATGCACTTGCTTCTTACAAAACTGTAATTTGGATTTGGATGCCTTGTGGCCTTCCCCTGCTAAATGATGTAGCAGTGCCACCGTGGCTTGTTTACACGCTTCTCGTGTTTTTCCACAAATCAAAAGATCATCAACGTATTGCAGCAAGGCTGTTCCTTCAGGGAGTTCTAAAGCCTCTAGGCTTTGATGTAAGGCGGCATTGTAAATAGTTGGTGATTCACAATACCCCTGACACAATCTCGTGAATGTGTATGGCTTTCCTTCAAAGGTAAAAGCAAACCAAAATTGGCTATCCTTGTGCACAGGTACGCTAAAGAAAGCGTTGGCCAAATCAACTACACTGAACCACTTACTGTCTGGTGGGATCTGAGAGAGAATGGTGTGCGGGTTTGGAACTTCTGGGGCTCTAGGGTGTACTGCCGTGTTGACAGCCTGCAAATCCTGCACAAATCTCCATTCATCTCTCCCTGGCTTTTTAACTGGGAAAATTGGAGTACGTACTGGTGAGTCTGGGCATGGTACGATAACTCCTGCTTGTTTTAATGATTGGAACACAGGCCTGATGCCCTCCACTGCCTCTAGTTTTAGAGGGTATTGGTGCTGGCGTGGTCTGTAATCAGATTTTGGGGTTATGTGGACAGGCTCACATCCTTTTATTAAGCCCACATCATTTTTTCCCTGTGCCCATAATCCTGCAGGAACTGTTTTCAATTCCTCCTCCTCTTCCTCTGAGAGGGTAACAGAGGCTGCCATAATTACTATATTAGGACTTACAAGCTCAACCCCCCTTTTACAAATTAGCCTATACGGGGTTGGCATTTTCCACACATCTATGCTTGGGCTGTACATGACTTTACACTGGGGTCCTTTTATCCAATCAGGTGTGCTCAACATGCGTTTTGTCCACAACCCTACTCTCTGCCAGTCTGGGTCAACATGTGCGCTAGCCAGCGACACATGAGGTGCTGCATGTGAGATTGAATATAAAGATTTCTGTTTAGCTGAGAGCTGCACCACTCCCGCAGCCCACTCACAGTCCCACGCTATAGCTGTGATAATCAGACTGTCACTGCCCCCTAAGTCAAATTTTTGTTCAAAATCAACATCAGATCCCTCATGGACCTTCATTGTACAGTGAATAGAATCACTTTGTTTAACTGTCAGCTCACCAGGTAGCGTGTTAGTAACTTCAGTCATAAAATGTGTTAGTACTTCCCCAGCAGTGCACTGCAATTCATACACGTACAAAGGGACTCCTGCCTCTAGCTGGACTCCCTGTGTAGGTGTTTCCCACATAACAAATAACCCCTCTGGGTTGCTGCTAATTGTGCACCCGAGTTTACACATTAAATCTCTAGCTAACAAATTAATTGGACAGGTTTCTGACACCAAAAAGCTGTGTTTGAATTGGCTGCTTCCTAAACTACATTGGAGAGGCTCGGACATCCTTTCATCAATGGGATGACCCCCTACTCCGATTACTGTTATCCCATATCCTGTTCTCATTTTACATTCTATTAAACCTTCTTTTAACACTGAGTGGGTGGCACCACTGTCAACCAAAAACCTAACATTTTTTCCCTCTACTTTCACAGTTACCTCGGGGAGGCCTCTTGGCCCTTTACTAATCTGCTGTAATAGTTGGTAATTTAAATTTGTTACTTCCCTTTTGCCGTCTTCACTCAGTGGTCCGCTGCTGTCCTGCCTCTCCACCGCCCGTCATTCGTGGATAGTGGGATCCAGGTCTGTGCCCCCGTCATATGAGTTATCCTCCTCCGGACAGTTTCTGGCAAAATGTCCAAGCTTTCCACAGTTGTAGCATTCCTGCTTTTCCATCCACTCGTTTTTCCCTCCTCTTCCTTTGCCTCTGCCTCTGCCTCGTCCATGGCCACGTCCCCTTCCACGATTGTTTTCTCGTCCGCGACCTTTCCCTTGGTCTCCCACCGTCTGGACTAGCGTTAGCATTGCCTGGTGCGTGGTATCTGCTCGTTGACGCTCTCGTTTGGCGTCTTTCTTTCCCAGGATCGTCTCATGATGCTTGGCGTGCTCCTCAATAGTAGATAGGGGAGCTCTACTATAGCCTATGCAGTTTTTTCTAATGAGATCGCTGATGTCTTTTCTCATATTCATTAGGAAGCTGTTTCTCAGATGAGCTTCCCACGCACCTACTTCTTCGGGTCCTGCTGCTCGTTGTGCTGGTGTGTCAATGCCACAATGGTCAGTGTGGACACGTGTCAGACGGACGAGAAAGTCAGCGATGGGTTCGTCATCTTTCTGTTTGCATGATGCGATCACGTCGGTGTTGATGGTGGTAGGATAGGCTGTTTCCACCCTTTCGATGAGTCCTCTTATCATCTCTCTGTATGGGCCATTTAGGTCAGGTTGGCCTTGGGGCGGTGCATTCCACTCCGGCAGATGGAGACGGACATCTCCATTCCCCCAGTTTCTGTCAATGCGATTATACTGTGGTCCGAGTCGAATCATCAACAACCGTCTCAGTTCAACCTGTGTTGGTCTGCAGGACTGCACGAATGCCATCAGTTCTTGTCCGAAGCGTCGTCCACCGATATCACCTGGCTTGCTCAGGCCGTCGGCCGCTTTCATGATGTCGTCTGTAGTCCAGTGACGGTGGACCATAATCACTCCCTCAGGTCCTGACACTTCCACCATCGGGAACTGTGGGGCATAGCCTACCTCAGGCTCTGTGGAGGACTCTGCAGGGGTGTGGCTTCGGGTACGATGAGCCACTGGTGAGGTTATTGCCTCCAGTTGTCGTCTTAATTCGTCATATGGAGACGGCTTTGGTGTTGATGAAGTTCCTGGTTGGGGATAAGGAGGTGGATTTGCTAGCGCTTGTGGTTGCTGAATCAGCTGGGGGGCTCTCGGCGGGGCGGCATCGAGGTCAGGATCAGCTAAGGAAACACACTGAGACACTTCATTATTACATTTCTTTTGCCCTTCCTGTTTCTTCTGCCTTTTCTCAGCTTCTTCTAACCACATTTTTGCCTTTTCTAGCATATCCTCACTGTTTTTGTCAAAATATTTCCGTGCTTTCTTATCAGCTTCTCTAGGTTTGACCTCGACTCTCTTAATTAATTTTAACAGGTATGCAACACTCAGCGTCCCTGAGGTATTAAACCCATAATGTTTAATCCAAAACGGGACATGTTTGTTTACATGTTCCCCATAATCTTTACTCATTTGAAAGAATAGGCTACTGGAGAGCTTGTCCTTACCGAACTCATACTCCTTACTATTGCCCGCACCCATTTTTTAATTTATTTTTTTTACTTTTGGATTCAGGCAACAAACGAACAAAGGAAACTTACCTACTCTCTACAATTTTCCTATTTTTTATCTTATTATCCACACCATCTACCCCCGATATGGATTAGTTCCGCTCCAGCAAATCGTGCTAGTATACTGAGTCCACTCCTTTCCCTGCGGGGTGTTCTGTCGGCCCGGGCCTATTTCTTACACTAGTACGTCTACTCAGTGTGCCTATTCTCTTAGGCTGGCGGAGTCCCAGACTCCGGAGTCCTCTAGACCCTATTTTTAAGCCCTAGTATCTCATATACTATGCTACTTTACAGACCCACCCCAGGGTACACTCAGGCGGATCAGTATGTCACTTTCTTCTAGGATTAAATTACTGAACTTCACCACTTACTTTCTGTTCGTTAGATCAGGCGGAGCACACCACCGGAGTCAAGCGGGACGTCACTCCCTGGTTAGGTACTTTCCCGTATTCTTGTGGGTTTCCCTCTTTCTCCAGCTCAGTTCTCTCTCTGAGGAGCGTCCTCGAAGTCACCGCTGCTCCGCATGGTGCCTCTCGCTGATCCTGCCGACAATGTCAAATTCTGTGGTGGAAATTCAGCAAACAAGGAGTCAGATGTGGACAAGAAGATTTTATTGAGTTATTAGTTTCAAAAAATGAGCGTGCCTATTTGCTTCGCTCCCCTTTGGGTGATTTCCCTCCCCTTATATAATAGCCGTAGCGTTCGAGAGAATGAGGGAGGGTTTGCTTCTACTGAGACCAGATAACTCCTTGGAAGGAGTGTATTTCTTCAAGGACGTTCTCTAGGGAACGTCCTGTTCTTCTAATCTTATGCTAAGCTTTCTCACGCTTTACAATGATAGAGAAAGAAACACAACAATATTTCCTTCACAATATACACAAGTGTCTGTGGGAGCCCCAAAGCTATATTATGCATTCAAATAACAAAATATATATCACAGTCCCTACAAAAAATGAAAGTAAAAAAGCAAACAAACAACAAAAAGGGGAAAATCATAAATGAAAATATCCCAAAAATAATTTACTAATGTCATGTTTGTAAGCAGCCGTGCTTTCCTGCTTCCTAAAATGGTGACATATATTAGGTACTCAGGCCACTGGAAACAAAAATATACACAGCAGTTCTTCCACACATTTAGAGGAACCTGATTTTTTTTGTTAGATAAATATGTGTCGGTTATGACCGTTAAAAAGACCTGAACAAAAAAAATGTTTGAATTTTTATTCGCTGTCACCTTTCATCACGGGCAACATAAAAATTCTCACTACTGCAATATCGCTAACATGTTACTGGCATGCGAATAAGACACCTGAGCACAGAGAGAAACCCAGTGTTATGATTACAGTTGACATTGGAACTAGCTAGATAGCTCATATTAAGACACTTCTTTGGAGAACACGTGCTAAAGTGTTTTCCCCACAATCTATATGCATAATTTATTTGCCAACTGTGACCAGAGAGAGAACATAGCTAGCTACCTTACTCACAGCCTAGGACATGCATGGATTTTGATGAGGACTGCATATGCCTGGGATCAATTCAAACACGTCATGACGACGATATAAAACCTGATGAAACAAGCTTGACAAGCAGCAGTTCCGTTTTTCCGTGAAAGTATCAGGCACAGATGAAGACGTTTCTATGGTTATCTCGGTTTTATAAATATTAGCCTATAGAGTTGGGCTTAGTACGTGAATAAAAGATGGAATTAAACATGCATAAATTACAGTGTCCTGGAAAACCCATCGTGCTGCAAATACACAAAGCATATTCATCAAAGTGGTAACACACTTTAGAAATGCGGTGCAAATTTAGAAAACGCATACAACTTCAGGAACAAATCCTGTCACAACACAACGGAAGTGCTGTTTCCGGAGGACACGGAAAGGGGTGGACTTCTATGAGATTAACGCGAAGTCTATTGGAAGAAGTGACAACTGAGTAAAAAGGGTTGTTTTTTTTTCCCAGTTACCACGGTGTTATCAAGGGTAGGTATGTGATACAGAATGGAAGACTGACCTATTCATGCTCTGCATTCTTGCATATTTATTTATACATAAGGCAGCCTTAAAAACATGGGATGGAAATCCCATTTAACACAATATGCACTGTTTTACAGTCAGAGTGAAATAAGTAACATTCTCCTTTTAATATATATATTTTAAATGTTAAAATTCTTAACTATGTCAGTTAAGCTGCCAAAAATGCCCCTTTTGAAATTTGTATTTCTAATGTCACAAGAACACTTTATTTACCTATCTCTGCCTATTCAGCCTATATAGGTTTAGCACATCCACTTAAATTGCCTTTCTCAGGCATTTCAGCTCTGAGTACCTTTTGAATGAAGCACAATACAGGGCAGCCAATCATAAAGGAGCTCATTTATCTTACATCCGTCTTAAAGGTGCAGTAGCAACAGGTGTCTGTTGAATTCCGAGCGATATATAAGTTGGAAATTGGTTGTGTAAAAATGAATTGTGATTGTTACGCCACACAGATGTAAGTGGACATCAAGGGAAAAAATAGTGTGGGTGCCAAGTATGGTGATTGTATCTTAAAAGCTGTAGGAAATGTTACATTCAGAATGTTTCTGAGACAAAAAAAATAACATATAATTACTATCCATGGTATAATTGACTGTGTTGCAGACAACATAGGTAGGGATTAGACTGAAACATGTCAGAGTATTTTTAATGCTGTTTATTGCTGTTGTCAGAGGTTATGCAGCCATATCCTCCCTAGCAAGTATGACTTCTTCTTCTAACAGTTTGGCCACCTGCAGACACAAGTACCGTGTTGAGCAATATTTAATTACATCTACTTGAAATGCATATTTAATTGCATTGTTAGTATTTATGGAAAACAAGTGTTAGGATTGCTCTGCTCCATTGCAGACTTTCTCACTCTAGCAAATGTGGATTCCACCTCCTCAATCAGTTGGTCCATATCATTTTCACAGGAAACATGTTGCATCTTTCTGTAAGAATCCAGTTTCACCTCCAACTATGAGTAGAAACAGTGTTAAGCAATATTTAATTACATCTACTTGAAATGTATAGTTCATAGCATTGTGAGAATTTATGGAAAACAAGCGTTAGGATTGCTCTGCTCCACTGCAGACTTTCTCACTTTAGCAAACATGGCTTCCAGGTCCTCAATACATTCATCCCAGTCATTGTCATCGTAAATCTGATTCAAAGGAGTCTTTTCAGGAAACATCATCTTGAAATTCATATCTGGAGGTTCTATCTTTTTGAAAGACTTCAGTTCCACCTGTAGATATAAGTAGAAATATTGTTGAACAGTATTTAAATACATTTAATTGAAATATGACTTTAATTACATTTTGATGCATTTGGAATTTATAGTTTGTATTGGACTGGAAAGGAAACAAATACAATTTTTATCGCATAGCCGTTATCACATAGCCTGCAGGCCTAATGATGTAAAAATGTGCCCCCAAACATCAAATGTTCAACAGAAATAACAGGACCTGACACACTAAGGTACCGTAGACCCATTCAAATTGTGCTATTGGAATAATAAATTCCAATGCATTCAGTCATTTTAGCTAGTGTTGATTTTGATTCTAGCCACAATTATACTAATAATCAGTGTTACAACTCAGCATGCAAAGTCACCGAACAGTCGACTGTTAATTCTATAGTAAGGAGAATGTAAAACAAACAAACAAAAAACCCACCAACAGTATTTTTTTTCCTGTAATTGACAAAGATTGCATATGCTAAATGTATGTGTCCTAAATATATTCTAAATAAATTGACATTAGTGTTTTTAATTAATTTCTCCACCATTTGTTGAAATGCATTTGTAATTTATATTCAAAGACATTTCAGTGTACTTAAATACAAGCATTAAATTAGCATCACTGTTCACCATAGCTGTTTTTCCATTTTTTGTGGCTTTTGTCCCTTGCCTCAGTATGGCTTTAAATCATTTGTCTTGGTTCTACTTTACTTACCATGGCTGATTCAGTTCTCTCAGTAGGCAAGTCATTCTTCAATAAATACTTTGGTCTAGTATCTGTTTAAAAAGTAACAGAAAATGTCTTATTAGCGTTGTATAGATACTTAGAACATTACTACGTAGATCTCTCTCTCTCTCAGACACACACACACACACACACACACACACACACACACAGTTCATCCAAGTGGTGGCTGTGGTCAGAACTTACCCTTAAAGAAGTCATCCTCTGAGGTAGTGTTCCTTCTCTTAACACCCTTCCGACAACAGCAAGTGAACAATAGCACAAGCTGCGTGAATATTCTGGCAGGGATCTGGGCTCGTGTCTTTTCGTTCTTCTTTTTTCTATATTTACCAAATATCCCGTGCTTTTCCTTTTCATACTTGTCAGAAAGAACAGGTTCCTTGCGTCTTGGATCGCAATCGTAACTACCAGACTGACCCATAATAAATTTAGTTTTGAAAATCCAAGTGTAACCGTTATCTGTGATCTGTAGACCAAAAATGGTTCACAGAAATTGTTCATTTGAAAAATCTGTTCTTTGACTACATCATAATCGCTTAATTGATGCGGCTGCATTATGACTTCACACGTCACGTCTGCAATAGTTTTCAATTTACACCAACCTTAAAGAGAAAATGATTAGCAAATGTAGTTGCTAGTGATTGTCTAGTGATTGCAAGCAACGACTATTCGTGCTCTGCATTCTTGCATATTTATTTATGCTAGGTATTTTTTGCATTATGCTTACTACAGAATTAACAGTCAACTGTTCAGTGACTTTGCATGCAGAGTTGTAACACTGCTTATTACTAGAACTGTGGCTAGAATCAAAATCAACGCTAGTGTCGTTCCTAAATCCCCAATCAGCTAGTCGTAAAGTTAACATTCAAATAGAAAATAAAGATGCAGACTTCAGAATTAGTTAAAGAGAATAGCTGAGAGAATAGAATAAATTATCCGTTACTACCCCTGTCTTTTATCATCCCTCCATCCCTCCATCCCATGCCATCTTCCTCTATTATTTGCTTTTCTATTTTTTTCTGGTATCTCCTTATCTCTTTTAAAAAAAAACATTGGCCAAAAGACTAACTAAAACAATAAAAGGAGAATGTTACTTATTTCACCCTGACTGTCCACTTATATATCTGTTTTGAGTATGATTTTCCTTGTTCAAGTGAAAACAGTAACAAATGTAGCATGTCACCCATAAAGGACATATCTCTCACTGAATAAAAACTTGTATGCTTCAACAGTGTACAGTGGGAGAAATGGCGATCACCTTTAAAATGATTTCTTATTGTAGGCCTATTATAAACAACATGGAGGAAATTAAAATAAAAATACTTGAGTTAGACAGTGGACACAGGTTGCTAATAAATCAAGTAAATGAAACTGGATGGACTGCTTAATTATGTAACAACACAACATTTATGGCGACGAAGATGTTTCACACATATACACTCTTACGTGATGCTAACCTCAATATCCATATTTCACATTGATACTGTAACACTATAGATGAACCTAAACCTCACATTCTCGTCACGTTGATAAGCTTTTTGAAAGTTTGATCATGATCAAAGATCATGATCTTTGTTTTCTAAGTGTGTTTCCAAATAGCCTTTGACTGCTTTATGCCTAATTGCAGCATTTAGCACCTCATTTCATCTCTAATTTTTGACATGTACTCTTGACATAAGTCTTGCATAAATGGAAAGTCCATCAGCCCCCGTTTAAAAATGGTGAGCTTTTACTGTCATGTTAATAACATCACGCACACGCACACATAATGCTTCGACTGTCCTACACTTTAAATATCTTTTGCACATTATGGAGGGTGAGCATAGTTACCAGTTCCCTTCATGCAAAAGGGTTGTCTTAGGTTACTGTAAAGTCTAATGCACATTTGGAATTATTAAAAGTAGTTTAAAATCAATACGAAATTTTACTGGGAGCCAAAGTAAAGTAGCTAAGATATGATTGATGTGATCAAATTTTCTAGCTCTATTAAGAACTATGGCTGCTGCATTTTGAACTCGCTAGACACTTTAGGCACTTAATAGCACAGCTAGATAGTAAGGGATTACAGTAGTCCAATATTGAAGTAATAAATGCATGGACTACCTTTTCTGCATTATGTGTGGAGAGCATGTTCCTAATCTTTGAAATGTTTCTAAGGTGGAGAAAGGGGGTCCAAGAAACATTATTTATTTACGTGAGCTTCGAATGAGAGACTGGGATCCATAACTCCAAGATCTTTAACTGTTAGAGAAGATGTGATTGGGAGACCATTGAGGTTCATTGAGTAATTAGAGAGTGGAGACCTAGCTGACTCTGGGCCTAATAGAAACACCTCTGAATGTCTCTGAATGTTAGAAATTAATTAAAAATACTAATGTCAATGTATTTACAACGCATGCATTTAGGACGTAATTTTTTCAATCACAACAAAATATGTTGTTGTATTTTTTGCATTATGCTTACTACAGAATTAACAGTCAACTGTTCAGTGACTTTGCATGTAGAGTTGTAACACTGCTTATTACTAGAAATGTGGCTAGAATCAAAATCAACGCTAGTGTCGTTCCTAAATCCCCAATCAGCTAGTCGTAAACTTAACATTCAAATAGAAAATAAAGATGCAGACTTCAGAATTAGTTAAAGAGAATAGATGAGAGAATAGAATAAATTATCCGTTACTACCCCTCTCTTTTATCATCCCTCCATCCCTCCATCCCATGCCATCTTCCTCTATTATTTGCTTTTCTATTTTTTTCTGGTATCTCCTTATCTCTTTTTAAAAAAACATTGGCCAAAAGACTAACTAAAACAATAAAAGGAGAATGTTACTTATTTCACCCTGACTGTCCACTTATATATCTGTTTTGAGTATGATTTTTCTTGTTCAAGTGAAAACAGTAACAAATGTAGCATGTCACAAATATATACATGACTATGTATGAAAAATGAAAGACATCAACATGAAACACTGGAGCTGATTTCAGTTAATCACCTAGTTATGGAAACTTTAAAGACTAACATTGTCATAAAAATGTTGTGAATGTTAATGCTTAGAAGATTACAAGTGGCTAAGACATACCTTGTTATAGGCTGTGCTTACTGATGTACACCAGGTGGACATAGTGTCAAAGCAGAGGGTCTGATGGAGCAGGTGGAACATCAACATTTAAAACAAAAATTAACTGCTTGTATTTAGTGAACTAAATAAAGCATAAGCATCCTATGCATGGCATACAGATCCATATAAGCTTTGATAAAATCCATTCTCATGTAAAAGATATATTGTCCCAATCATAGTAAGTGAAAACTATGACATAAAAAACTTTGCTTACCTAATATAAGCAGGCAATTACCTTTTAATTTGACCTACCCCAGTAAATCACGGTACCTAAGTTGATGAATAACAGGAATAATCACAAACGTCTAATGAAGCAAAGTAATATATAATTACAATTATAAAGGACTAATTTGGTTCGTCTCCCCCAAAGCCATTAGAATGTTCTTTATATAACAGGTGAAAACGACCTACACCAATGTGATATACAAACCAATCCTGCTTTTATTACACAGAAGAGCTGAGCAATTATGGGGAGGCACCCTAAAAAGTTGAGGGTGGAATTACCTGTCAATAAACAAAGTACAGAATAGAAAAGCAAAACTATTCTGTTGCATCGTCTTTGAAATGATTCTGCAAGGAAAATGTTGATATGAATAAATGCTTGCATTCCTTTCTGATACAAGTCAAAAAATATCTTTAAAGTGGCTCAAACATAAGAACTATGTGCATTCCTTCACAAACATATACAAACCAATGAAAAAATCTCCCCTAATATGTGTATATACACAAGTGTCTGTGGGAGCCCCAAAGCTATATTATGCATTCAAATAACAAAATATATATCACAGTCCCTACAAAAAATGAAAGTAAAAAAGCAAACAAACAACAAAAAGGGGAAAATCATAAATGAAAATATCCCAAAAATAATTTACTAATGTCATGTTTGTAAGCAGCCGTGCTTTCCTGCTTCCTAAAATGGTGACATATATTAGGTACTCAGACCACTGGAAACAAAAATATACACAGCAGTTCTTCCACACATTTAGAGGAACCTGATTTTTTTGTTAGATAAATATGTGTCGGTTATGACCGTTAAAAAGACCTGAACAAAAAAAATGTTTGGATTTTTATTCGCTGTCACCTTTCATCACGGGCAACATAAAAATTCTCACTACTGCAATATCGCTAACATGTTACTGGCATGCGAATAAGACACCTGAGCACAGAGAGAAACCCAGTGTTATGATTACAGTTGACATTGGAACTAGCTAGATAGCTCATATTAAGACACTTCTTTGGAGAACACGTGCTAAAGTGTTTTCCCCACAATCTATATGCATAATTTATTTGCCAACTGTGACCAGAGAGAGAACATAGCTAGCTACCTTACTCACAGCCTAGGACATGCATGGATTTTGATGAGGACTGCATATGCCTGGGATCAATTCAAACACGTCATGACGATGATATAAAACCTGATGAAACAAGCTTGACAAGCAGCAGTTCCGTTTTTCCGTGAAAGTATCAGGCACAGATGAAGACGTTTCTATGGTTATCTCGGTTTTATAAATATTAGCCTATAGAGTTGGGCTTAGTACGTGAATAAAAGATGGAATTAAACATGCATAAATTACAGTGTCCTGGAAAACCCATCATGCTGCAAATACACAAAGCATATTCATCAAAGTGGTAACACACTTTAGAAATGCGGTGCAAATTTAGAAAACGTATACAAGTTCAGGAACAAATCCTGTCACAACACAACGGAAGTGCTGTTTCCGGAGGACACGGAAAGCGGTGGACTTCTATGAGATTAGAGTGAAGTCTATTGGAAGTAGTGACAACTGAGTAAAAAGGGTTGTTTTTTTTTCCCAGTTACCACGGTGTTATCAAGGGTAGGTATGTGATACAGAATGGAAGACAGACCTATTCATGCTCTGCATTCTTGCATATTTATTTATACATAAGGCAGCCTTAAAAACATGGGATGGAAATCCCATTTAACACAATATGTACTGTTTTACAGTCAGAGTGAAATAAGTAACATTCTCCTTTTAATATATATATTTTAAATGTTAAAATTCTTAACTATGTCAGTTAAGCTGCCAAAAATGCCCCTTTTGAAATTTGTATTTCTAATGTCACAAGAACACTTTATTTACCTATCTCTGCCTATTCAGCCTATAGAGGTTTAGCACACCCACTTAAATTGCCTTTCTCAGGCATTTCAGCTCTGAGTACCTTTTGAATGAAGCACAATACAGGGCAGCCAATCATAAAGGAGCTCATTTATCTTACTTCCGTCTTAAAAGGTGCAGTAGCAACAGGTGCCTGTTGAATTCCAAGCGATATCTATAGAGGTTGGAAATTGGTTGTGTAAAAAAAAAACAACAGGCTGAAAACGAGTCGTTTCCGCTCTGTGAATTGGGAGAAAGGGACAGTGTGTGGAAGCCCAACCCCAGTCATATAGGTTTGCTTCTAACAGTACCATTACCATCACCCACTCTGGTGCACTAGTTTGAGTGTATTAGAACTAGTAGCAATGCTGAAGCATTACATGTATCTATAACAAATATTCTCACCATGATGATGTGATAGGTTTGTTAAGGCAAACTGTGTATGCAATACATGTTGCTTAGGTCACTTGCTCTAATTGTACACAACTCTAAAGCTACACAACTGTACATTAGTTAAAGTCTACACAGTGTCAGTCATGTGAAGTACCACTGAAAGTTCCCCTGTTGTATTCTTCCACCAATCAAGTTCTGCGTAAGTGGGGGCAAAATAATATGAGCTTCACATCAATGAACATTTTAAACAAATGGACTGTATGTACATCTTTTTTCAAATGTTACAATTGGAGTCTAAAGTTATATATCTTATCAGTGGAGGATGCATTTGCTCAAACCTTTCCTTTAGATTCCTTTTGTACACACTACAGACTGTGACCTCGAGATGCTTGAATGAATGTTGAACATTCACACTTGTGTATGATTGCCGACTGTTAGCTAATGCATCATGATGAGCCTATCCTTTTTGAGTTACTTACTGAGATCATTCTCATAGCAAGTTCATTACACCTTGTGTACTCGATGTAGTGCGGTGAGCAGTTTCAATCTTAGTTACAATCTTAGTTATCAAAGACTCACTCCACCGACCAAAGCCTCTTCTCTTAGACAACATGACAAAACCATCGCAGCTTGAGAGCAAAAATCGAGCCTCGTAAGAGGTGTTATGTTCCATAGGCAGATTGACATCTTAATGTGATACACATGAACTCAATCATGTATTCTTTGCATACATGTACATTGCACTTGGAATGTTTCTGATATTGCTTCTATCCTGAATAGCTCAGTCAGTAGAGCATCAGACTTTTAATCTGAGGTCCCTGTTCAAGTGAAAATATTGTTCTTTGCTACTAAAGTGTGCTTGAGAAGTTTCTTGAAATACCTCTAGATCAACCTCAGTCAAGGGACAGGACCCTATTGCCTTGAGCCTTGCCGATTAAACTGACATTTCACATCCGTTTCCCCCAGCTGTGATGCTGTGCATTGGCTGTCATCCCAGGTTAGGCTAGCTAGTTCTGCTGGCAAGCTTGAAATATCAAAATCCTTCCGACTTTAAAAAAAATCAACACTTCTGAGCCTATCATTTTTGAGTTAATTACTGAGATCATTCTCACAGCAAGTTCATTACACCTTGTTCACTTATTGTAGTTCGGTGAGCAATTTCTATATTGGATGAGAGAAGGAGCAGACTTGTTCAAGTCACAGAATCTATTTACACTTAAACAACAGGAGCTTGTCAGTGGAGGGTATACTTGCTCACACCTTTCTTTTCGATTCCTGTTGCATAAGGGAATAAGGGATAAGGGAAGTCATTTTGGAACAAACCTGTGAGGCAACTGTCTTTGAGGCAAAGTGTCTGTATCCAGGCAAGAACATGTGCATGTTCAAGTGCTTGCCCTGTACTTCATTCTCTGAAGTTTACTGAGAAAGACCTGACAGTAGTTGAACACCTTTGGTTGTTGTCTGCTACCTTGTCTCTGTCTCTCTCTGTGTTCGCATGATAGGCACCACTGCATGCCATGCACCAGGCCTCCTTTCTTGTGAGGCTGTCCCTCATGACATCTATGGAGTGCATAATTGAAGACTAAGTAAAAGGATTCCCTTAAGATCTGAATACCTTTGGTTGTTGTCGTACATCGTCTCTGTCTCTCTCTATGTGTTAAATGCAGTCTGCTCAGGTCATGGTGTTGACAGCTTCTAGTATTTTCACTAGATCCAAAGCAGTGTCAAACCTGTTTTTACATTTAAATGTTTTCACTTGGTTTTACATTTTAATGTTAACAATATAAGAAAAAACACACATTATAAATGTTAGGTAGCTACATATTTGTACTTCTTGTACAAACTAAGAAAATAATAGAACACTAATTTAGTTGTGTGACATATTGACACCTGAGCAAGACATGAGTGAGGGATAAAAAGGCAGGATATTAGTCACACAAAGCACTGGCAAAAAGTTTTAAAAACACAGATGTGGGGAAGCTCATGAAGACAGGCTCAGCTTTACTCCACAGTATGCTAAATGGGAAACACTGGAGGATGGTACGTGAGGGGTTTAAATAGGGAGAGAGTTAATTAGTAGCAGGTGATCGTGATGGTTGATAAGTGTGTGATTGTCAACCGAGCAGTGGTCGTGGTAGGTGATTTGTGCGGATATGTGTGTACGTGTCTGTGTGTGCGTTCCTGGTTGGGTGCGGACCAGAACCTGACAACTTGTTTCCACTTGATATCAGAATTAGTTGAAGAGAATAGCTGGTCCCGTCCTTTATTGCAACTTAAATAGAAACATGCTTTTGAGGGACCCTCCGGAGAATGTCGGAGGGGTACACAAGAGTTTAATTCTTATAAATCTTTTCAAGGGCAATTATGTAAACAACCCTCCTTTTTTTTCCATATTGTTCTTTGAAGTTTCCACCATTATGCTCAAATTACACATGAAATTATAAAAGCTAGTCACCTATGAACCTGCGGGCTTATATAGAAGGGAAAATAAACTATGGACTATTTGTGCTCTGCATTCTTGCGTATTTATTTATGCTATGCTGTACATAATGCAGCCTTAAATACATAGGATAAAAATCCCCATGTAACACAATTCAGGTTCTGTCTAAATACATGGCTAGCTAGCTAGTTATTTTACAGTCCCATTTAGAACATATATCGTCGTGAATGTCCTGAACAAAACACGCTGTACCTAATCCCCACAAATGACATATCTCTCACTGAATAAAAACTTGTATGCTTCAGCAGTATACAGTGGTAGAAATGGCGATCACCTTTAAAAGGATTTCTTACTGTAGGCCTATTATAAACAACATGGAGGAAATTAAAATAAAAATACTTGAGTCAGGTGTCTGTTGAATTCCGAGTGATATATATAGAATTGGAAATTGGTTGTGTAAAAATGAATTGTGATTGTTAAGCCACATAGATGTAAGTGGACATGAAGGGAAAAAATTTTTCAAATTTTGTAGATGATTTTTCTATTCCCTATAAAATCACGTTTTCATGATTCACAGATGAGTGGTTACTTTGTTGCTAATATATGACTGATATTAATTTTCCGTAGGCCTTATACATTCTACAATCAATAATGACAACATTCAAGCATTTATTCCAACATTTTAATAATTAAACTTGATTTTCAGTGGATCTGAACAGACACGAGTTGAACTGTAAGACCACACAGCATTAACACACTTCGCAGGCTGAAATCATTTTTTTCTGGCCAACAGATGTCACTTTTCTCTGATGTCGGATTTCAATGCTCCAATGCATCAAATCTTTTTTGGCACAATCAGGAAGAAGCTCCTAAAGCTTCAATGGGGCTTCATCCAACCATCACTAATATATATATATATATATATATATATATATATATATATATATATATATATATATATATATATAATGTAAATAAACAAAACAGCAAAAAAAACAGGAGGGGCGAAGCCAAAGGCGAAGGCTAAAATGGGGGAAAACAACGTCACACACGAGGTCATACAAAATTGCAATAACAAACCAATAAAACTGTCTGTTGTCTCTTCCTCTTTCTCTCTTAGGGGAGGGGCCATTAAATAGTAGGAGCAGTTGTCTTGAAAACCTGGTGCGGAATGAGGCAGAGTCTCAAACTCCGGAAATCCTGGCAGTGAACCTGGAACACACACACACACACACACACACACACACACACACACACACCTAACCATAACAAGGAGGGGCATATGAATTCCTTCCTAGGTAAACTCCCTCTATGGGCAATGCTCTGCATATATTCAGCACTTGAATCCCAGGACGTGGGAAACCCTCAAATAAGGTTTCATGCTACTTCTTCACTATCCACTATTTGCAGAAATAAATATGATGGTCTTTGCCTCTACATTACAGACAGCTAAATGAGTGCCTAGTAGTATTCTACTATAACCTCCCATTAGAACAAGTCGCTTTGGAACAACTGCATGGACCAAAAACTCTACCTGTGGAGTTCATACAACCTCATCAGCATTATGGAGATGCAAGGCCGTAGACACTATATATTGGTGGGGGGTTGAACGATACGTCCAATATTGAGATAAGATCAAATGTTCCCCCACCCAAATATAATGAGATAAAAATACATTTATTTCACTCTAGCTTTGCGAAATGTTACGAGCTGTCAATGTTCCCATCTGTTGTTGGGACACTTATTATTGTAACACCGTAACAACATATCAGCACTGGTGACTAACTAAGCTCTCTGACCTCCAGGAAAAGGGTAACGTTAATGTCAATACATCATTTTGCGCTGAAACTGTAATTGTAGAAATAAATAATATTTGACTAAAATGTATCAGTAATTCTATGTAATGGAAACAAACTTTTTTTTTGGTAAAAATGGGCCAATTTGCCAATACTAACTCAATCTACCATCACTACTGACGTTAGCTATCATAACCTAGCTAAAGTAACTGGAAAGTTAATTAGCCACATTCATGAAGCATCCACCAATGGTCACGGACAAATTCAACTAACGGTAATGTTTTATAGTTAGTTATATTAGTTAGAAATCCCACGTGAAGGCTCAGTAATGTATCAGTCATAGTAGTGATGCATGTGAACATGTAGAGTAGCAGCTTTAATTTACTGTATATTATAATATTTAATATATTATATTTACATTTAAATGTAAATGAAGATCTCATAATGCCATTACACTAGTCTCATCCTGATAAAATAACTAAATACATAACTAAAAAGAAATGAGAGGAGAATAGATGACTGGGGAGAAGAGGAGAAGAAGTACCAGAGGAGAGGAGGAAAGACATGGAGAGCAGAGAAGAGGAGAGATGAAAAGAGATGACAGGAGAACAGAGCAGAGGAGAGGAGAGGTGACTGGAGAACAGAAGAGGAGAGAGGAGAGGAGGAACAGAAAGGAGAGAAGAGATTACTGGAGAGCAGGGGATATGAAAAGATATGACTGGAAAGGAGATCAATTATAGGAGCGGAGGAGAGAGGGCTGGAGAGGAGAAGCCAAGTGGAGAAGTTAAAATGAGAGTAGTGCAGACCAGATGTTCCTGATGCTGACCCAAGTGTACTTGTAAGTAAACAAAATCATCCATTTCCTTAACCTTGTCTTCATATCATATTATAGTTTATTAGTCCCTTAATAATAATAAAAATAATAATTTAATCTCTGGGGTTAGTGAATTCTCTCGCCCCTGAGGAGGTTTGTTCCCCCAATGTTCAGTTCATAGCTACAGTCTTGCTATACCCTACTTCACATGAGGTTAATTTAATAGCCACAAGTGTGTATGCTAAGAAGCGCTCTGGAACAGCACGGCTCCCACTTATCACGTGGTACGGCCCGCCATGTGCACGTGGAGTGGAAATTGTTTGCCTGTCTTCATCAGGACTGCCCCGTGCGTGTTGATACGCACCCTTCTTGTTCGTTTCATGGATGTATTTAAACCCCTGTGTGTGTGTGTGTGTGTGTGTACTTCGGTGTCGGTCGTTGTAATCATGTTCACGTCACTGTAGTGTCAGTGTCCTTTGTGTTTGTTTTATGCGCCTGCCGTAAGCCGTATTGTTTCGTCATTAGTAAAAAATATCTCTTCGTAGCGAGACGTCTATGCGTCCCGTGTTCTAGAACACTGGTAGTTTATAAATTCTAATGTAATGTGCAAATAATTCAGTTGAGCAACGTGGGTAGGAAGGTGAAAGTAAAGACAGTTGAACTAGTTTGTTTTCAAACTAAATAACTAAGTAAACACAATGTACCCAGTCATTAACCTGCATCGGGTCGACTGCAATGGTATGTACATTAAATATGCTACTGTATTTGTAACGGTGAGCAGTAAGGAGGCGGACGCATGTGGGGAGAAGAGCGAAATTTATTAGGGGCAAATCCAGAGTCGTAGTCCAGAGTCATAGAGCCAATATGGAGATTACGGGGATAACAGGCTATAATATAGGATAGGATAACAAAACAGGCTAACATAAACGAAGGCTTTGATACACACACAAGCTTTCATACATCCACCAAACACAATGAACAGCAAAATCACAGGAACTCAGACAGGGTTTAAATGCATGAATTTAACAAGGTAGAAACGAGGGACAGGTGTGAGCAATCAAACGAGGAGCGGAGAAAACGAAACTTCGGCATGGAACTCAAATACACAAGACAGGGAAAACTAGAAACATGAAAGCTGGGAGGGACTAATCGTGACAGTATTTTTTAATTAAAGCGCTATGTTGAAAGAAAACATTTAATATGATGGAAGTATATTTGTGTTTGTAACATGTTTGTCAGATTTGCCAAAAGTACACATACTCCTGGCAAAAAACAAAAACAAAAAAACATCACATGAACCATTTCAATTCAAAACCAGGCAGTAAGATCTGCAATCCTGCAATAGTGGAGAGCTAATGATTTTTTTTCTTTCCTCAGTGTGCAGATCCACTCTGCGAGAATGTGTTCAGTGGGGTGTCCCTCTGACTCCTGCTGAGACAGCACCAGAAGAAATCACTGGACCTCAGCCCCCCATCTTCATCAACAGTGAGGGAGAGGATGAAGGTCACCTATCTCCCTCACCTCTCCCAGAAAGCCCCCAGCGTCTGGGTGAAGTCCTGAGAGAGGATGTAGAAGAACAGTGTGAAGAGGATGAGAGTGATGATGACGATGTTGATGATGATGATGATGTTGATGATGATGATGATCGTGGTGATAATGATGATGATGATGATCGTGGTGATAATGATGATGATGATGATGACTGGACTCCTCAGGACACGATGTTGCATGTCTTTGGCCAAAGCCATTTGACCATTCAACTTCCAGAAGCTTCCACTCATTTTGTCATTGATCTAGCTCTGGACAGCCTGAGAACACTCATGGACCCTGTCCACCAATATCTGCGAAGGAACAGGACAAACAGAAACATACAGATGAATCCATCCACTGCTGGACTTCCAGGAGAGGGGCCATCAACTAGCCCTACCTGTGCGTGCAGCAGCTCTGGTGTGTCGAATGCTTCTGAAGAAGACAATGAAGAAATGAGTGTCATTTGCGCCATTCGGAGTGCCCAAGCAAATTGGCTGTCGAGGCGCCCGATGTCTCCCCTGCCCTTTGACTGCATGGTGCCCGAATATGGCAGGGACCACCCTCTGCTTGCCATGAAGGCTTGGAGGGCCGATGCATGGGGTGCCAGCTTTGGGGCAGCAGGGGAGAACTACACACCTGGATGGTATCCAATTTACCATACTCCACCATCTACTGATGCCTCCAGGCCATCAAACGCAGATTTAGCGGCGACGGCACAGACTGAACATGCTGAGCACAGCTCCGGGCCTGAAAACACTCCCAGAGATCCTGATGAGGTCAGAGCTCACTGCTCCAGTGCTGCTCCTGCCGTGGGCCAGAGCGGCAGAAGCCAGACGGAGCAAAGTAGCTCCAGGAAGAGGAGGAGAGAGACGAACTCCCCAAGCTCCTCTCACAGCTCCGAGAGCGAGAGCAGTCCCAGCAAGATGAGACGAGAGAATGAACAGGAATGACAAGTCACTTCTCTCAAGCAATAATAATAAAGCTTATGCTTGCATTTTATTAGCCTGTGTTTTCTTGGTTGATGGTCCAGCTTTTTTTTTATGATAGAAATATAACGTCTTTAAGATATTTCTTTAATCACATCCAATACACTCCAAAGTCTTAGATGATCACTAAGAATTTATGTTTATTCCATGATTTGTCCAAAACTACTATAAACATTTACTTAGCTGATGCATGCTATTCTGGAATATATTATTTAACTTATTTTTGAGGATTTTGAGAAATCTTTAGAATAAACTGAAATATATCTAAATATATTGTATGCATATTTTTTCCACAATTTTTAAAACTGTTGATCCAGCATATATTTAATTGAAACTAATCTATATAGACTTCCGACATACAGTGTCAGCTGTTACCATCTCTTAAAGCGTAATACTTGATATGGACTCAGTGTGGTAGTGTGTAGAATTCTGCTGAAAAGCTGCAACAAAGTCAAAGGTGCTCAGTAAAGCAGTTTGAGGCCAATCTGTTCCCCTGTACAACTACCCTAGCACCAAATCAATTCAGTTCTTCATAGCACATAGCAGATTGTTTTGTACCTGACTGAGTATAGCATGCAGAATGTAATGTCATTCAGATAATGAGGGTTTAAGGAAACAGTGTGAGAATTCTAGTATGCAACCGCCAATGACACTTCCCACTGCCTACCAACGGAAGGCTTTGATGTTCCATGACAGCCTGTGTGCCGACGGCTAGATCTCAGTCCCAGTGGCCTTCCTGGTGGAATACTCGCACGCCAGGAGTGTTTACCTTCAGTTTAAGGGGACATGGACGGCATCTACGAGTGGATAAAGCAGGCCAAGACATGCATCTGTTGGTAAGCCATCAGCTATAACTGTGCAATGGACAAGTCACATGCTAGGGTTAGGGTTAGAGAACACCTACCTGACTCAGCATGCCTGTGGGTGTCGGTGAATATATGGAATCCCAGAAGGGCATGCACCTATAGAATGTAGACTTCAGAGTACGTGATTCCCTGAGTATTGTCTTTTAAAGTAAAGGCAAATTCCCAGCAGACAACATGTCCTGTCACTCAGGAATTTTGTGATCTTGGCCCAGTACCTGCAGCCCAAACCCTGCTATGGGAAAGGTGCTTTGTTATAAAACACACATGTGTACATTGAACTGAGAATGTCTTCAGCCCTGTGTTTATTAAAACAGAATTAAATTTTTCCTCCTCGACACTGACATCCCATTCACATTCACAGCAATAGTCAAAACACAACTTTGTCTTCTCAACTTTGTTAAACGTATTAACCAAAAACAATTCTTAATTTTATATGCCTCCTTAAAATACTTGTGGGGATGAAAGGGCATACTGCGTTGTGAACATAGACAGTATCTGTATAGTCTATGAGTATGAACGTGCTCCCACCATGTGGTGTTTCTTTAATAATATTAAGAAAACATGATAAGTCATTATCCACGATTCACTGGGACATTTTTTGTAAGAAAACATATATGAACAAAAATCACCAAGCATATTTTGAAATGTGAAATTTCAGGGGTCCTCCATATTTAAATCACAAAAAGTAAGAGTGCATATTGAAGGACCCAAATCACAGAGAACATTATCGTTATTAGTCCCTATGAGCCGTTTATTACTTTATTAGTCCCTAAATAATAATAATAATAATAATAATAATTCAGCTCAGGAGTTAGTGAATTCCCTGCCCCCCAGGTAGATTTGGTCGCCCCCCTTAGTAAAACATGTAGACAACCCATATGGCAATTCCATAGCACCTTCAGGTTTTTAGGCATTATGAATGAAGTGCATAGAGATACATGTGCAGTGCACATGTACACACATACACATTCACGTTCACGTGGATGTGCATACAGCATGTCGATTGCTTTGGAAAATGTTTATGGATCAATTTAAAGATTGAATTAAATCATTTGATAATAGAACAAATGATGCATTAGAGCACCCAGAGCACTGTGGCACGTATCACTGTAACTGGGAAGGCAGCGTCCCTTATTTGGCCTCTACAGTCATGCTGGCTTCCGCTTCTTCACTTCTGACATTTGGGTGTTTTTTCGTGAGTACGTGCGAGAGCAGATTACAGCGGCTGGCTCCCAGCAGGTCCACCTTCTGACACACGTCATTCTTCAGTTTGTCAAAGGTCGCGTTGGTAAAGTGCACCTGAGCCTGGACCTGCGGACAGCGAAGCAGCATCCGACTGGCCGACTGACAATAAGGACTCATTGAAGAAACAATAGTAGAACAGGAAAGATTCTTAATTTACATTCAAAAATAGCTACAAAAATGTTTAAACTCACTACTTGTATGACAGCCCTACAGATGACACTGTACTGAGACAGAAGATACCATATAACTCCCTTTAAACAACTACTTCACAAGCAAAGTGAAAAAAAAAATCATGTTCTAATACGTTTGTAGTTAAAGAAAAAAACAAAAAAATACATATGACTATATACAGAGATCTAAATACTAATTCAGCTGTGGACCCCAGTGGCTGAAGATATTACGGATGGCTAACATGACTGTAGACGCTGCTGGTGTCCAGCGTACTGAGAACAGTTTCTGAGTGAGCTCCTCTGCAAGCTACATTATCTGTACATATATGTGTTCTAAAAATTCATATACAATTTGTAATTGTTTCAGCACATGTCACACATGTAATGCTTGGAGTTAGTCATATTTAAGGTATACTTTAACCCAGATTACCAGAGAGCTTTGGAACTAGAGGGCTTACCGTCATGGCTCACTGACTTTCATGTACAACAACAAACAATCTTTTCTTATTTATTTTTTCATGTTGTAACAAACCGTTCTGCTGTTTTTTAACTTCTGTCAAATTTTAAAGCAGGGCGTGCAGCTGTCAGTTCTGGTGCTTGATGTAATACTGCTCAGCGGTCTGACATGCCTGCACAACTTGTAGGTCTGTTCGAGGTGGCGCTTGTACACCTCGATTTCCATCATAATTGTCCTGCAGAACCATTAAAAATTTGACAGAAGTAAAAAAACAGCAGAACGGTTTGTTACAACTTCTGATCAGCAGTTATGACCTCCTAACACTGCAATCAAAATGCATGGGCAAAAGATGCATTACTGAAAAAAACACTCTGCAGATCTGGAATTCATGTCACCACAGTCAAGGTTGAAGGCTTTGTTCAGTGAAAAGAAAACAAATGCATCAAAGTTGGCGTTATACTCAGTAAGAACTCAGTACAGTAAGAAACTGCAAAATACTCAGAAAACTCTCTGCATGAGTCAGTGGCTCAATAGTCCAACTAAAATCAGCCAGGACCACAGTTTAGTTGGGCTAAACATGAGTCAACTAAATCCTTAGTCAGAGAATGATATTCTGTCTTTGCTGCTTACATGATCAGCTTCTTTCAAATAGCCATGCAAACTTGGTCAACTTAGTTATTTAGGAATAATATCAAACTCTATGTGGGCCATCAGATCCTGTCTGCCCTTGAAGACCCACTCACAATCTCTGCCAAAGTCAGAGACTATTTACAGCTATGATCTTAATTTGCAGCACTGGACATGCATTACCTCACAGTTTCACAACTCTGGCGCTGCAATTAACCCTGCATACGCCTTAACTAAGAAGGCAACAGTTCAAATGGAAAACCTACTTTCTCTCAGGGAGTGAAGGAAGCCAGCTGCTTGATCTTAAGTGTCTGGTTGAGTCTTGGATGCATCAAGCACAGGGACACCAGCCGATACCCCATGGTTGAGGTGCTCCATATATTGTGCAAGGATCGGTTCGTTATAATCACCATTCTGCATTTTTTAACAGCAGCAACAACAACAAAAAATGGTTCAGTTATGGGTGCATCATTGGAAGACTTTCACTAAAATATGTCCTCACCATGTCTCAAATACAGCAATACCTCTTAGAAGCCATTGTACTGCACACAGAATGGACAGTCCCAGCAGTTTCTGTTCCCATATGGAACCTCAGTGTTTTGATTACAGAACCAGCAATTCACAATGACATGAACTGGAAAGTGACAAATGTATGTGACAAATAAACCAAACTTGAAACTTGAAACTTTATATAGCTTCATGTTAAATATACACAGTTAATCAGTTATTTAAAAAAACACATTCTATTAATTAAGAATGTTTATGAAAGTTAATTTAATCTAACTAACAATAAATGAACAGTCGAATATTGTAGTTCAAACAGTCCGATAGCTGTAGTAATGGCTTACCTCATTTTGCTTATTTAGAGAGAACGATAAATTTGAAAACCCACAGGTTTGTGAATTTGGTTCTCTAAATCATACAAAAGTAGTTTTTTCTATTTCTGAACAGTTAGCTAGCTAACAAACTACCAGCACCTAAACGATCAAAGTTGAAAGATGAACAATGAAATGGTTCCACAAGGAATGGTTTATAGCCCCGAGTTAGACACTCGCTGACCTCAACTATTAGCTAGTTAACTAGCTTATCGCTGTGATAAAGCGATACAACAATGAGGACATGAATAAAGTATCCTTTACAATTTTCACAATATTGTTAACGTAACTGTAATATCTGAAAACGGACCACACAGAAAGGTGTAAAAATGAACAACTGCAAACACCCCGTTCCTTATTTTACCTCGTTAGGTAGCTAATATAGCTAACCTAGGTTAGACCCTTTAACCATTTAAAGGTCTGAAATGTCAAACTGCGTTTCCGTTAGGCAGATAAATAGTTTGACGCCGTTTGGTGAAACTTATGCAGCCATAAGAATGATTTGATCGCCGATACCTTTAGACATCATGGAATAAAAGAGGCTTATTTTAGCTGATGTGTACGTGGAGTTGTTTGGGGGCAGCTATGAGCTGGAAGCTAAGCGTTGGTTCAGTGGCTTCTAGCATGGACTAGCTACGATCATAATTCTGCTACAAAATGTATAAATGAAGAAATATACAATTATTTACAGCATTACAGCATTTACAGTATTAAAAGCGTGATTTAATGGGATGAATAGTTAACTAGCTAACGTTAGCTATCCTAGCTTGATGGCTATCTTTGCTCACTAACGGTTACTGCATCTTAGGGCTAACTTTATGCTGCACTTCGCCCCCTAGCGGGCCCGCGGGAGAATCCACACTGGCATACTCAAATAAATCACTTTATAACATCCAATATTCTTAAAGTACAGTACGTTTTTCGAGATAACATTTCTTATGAATAAAACAATTACCTGCTTACCGATTTTCAGATGTCTACATGCAGCCTAATTTGGTCTTTTACACTTCCTACCATCATATTATTACATAAATAATTTCATTTTGTTACCTCAGTGTCAGGAATTCTGTCACTGAGCCACAGTTCTGTGAAAACTAAAGCACAACAGTCTCTACACTCGCATTGGGTGCTATGCTAGAGTTGACCTGTTGACCAGGGAACAGACATTGGAGAGCAGGATGGACAGTAGAGCTGGTCTGCTAGGGTTAGCTTCTTTTTTTTTTTTTTTCCAGTGGTAGCTCAGTGGTTAAGGTATCAGAAAGCTGCTGCTTCAAGCCCCCCCACTGCCAACTTACCACTGCTGGGCCCCTGAGTAAGGCTCCTAACCCTCAATTGCTCAAGCTGTACTCAGTCATAATTGTAAGTTGATTTGGATAAAAATGTGTCAGCTAAATGCCATAAATGTAAATCCAGCATGAACTCATGCCCTCTATGGTTTGTTTTTATTCAGCAGTGACTCCTGTCTCTAGGGTTTCTGCGACCTTGAGTATGAGAGAAACATTTTATTTATATATATATATATATATATATTACATCTATTGTTATTATTATTATTGTTAGATACTGGAGCCTTTCTGTCTTCAGGCACCCAACACAAGGTCTCTGCCTATCAGCCATGACATGGCGGCTTGACCACGAGCTGGTCGCCCGAGGTCTTCCACTCCTTCTTCTTGTCTCCTTTACCCCTCCCTTTCTCTTTCTTTCTCTCCCTGTCTCTCTTTAAGCATAGGAGTACCTCATGGCGGGTACGGGAACAGCTCGTGGGTCGTTCATGCAAAGAACATCTAATTTTTACAAACCTTGTCGCTTTCCTTTCTACGTAGACCCTTAGAACATACCTCACTTTTCCCATCATCCTGTAGATTTAGATAGTAGATATAGGACACATATATACTCTGTGCTTTCCTCAATAAAGTTGAATTCTCTTCATTCACTACCTTGGTGTCAGTGTCTCTTGACTTCCCCGGATCCGGCTACAGAGGACAGAGGGCAGAAGGTAACTTGGAGGAGATCGAACCTGAGGGACTGGTCACTTTGATCCAGTTTCTAACAATTATTATTACTATTATTATTATTATTATTATTATTATTATTATTATTATTATTATTATTATTATTATTATACATGGGCCTCCATATGTCAATGCTATTTTAAATCCCAAAACACTGCAATATTAATACTTTGTGATGTTGATATTGACAGCCAATGTCCAAATTAACAGGCTCCATTCCAGCACCTGTCAGTGTAACATCACCTGTCAGGACAAATGTTCTCTCATCTGTCCTCCCCTTCACCTCATTATAGTCATTTATGGCCATTCTTTAGTGAGACTGTATTTGAATCTATCAAACCATATCTTATTTATGTGTTTTAAACTAGCTCTGAGCGCTGGCGACAGATTGAAATATGAAACACTTGCTCTTGTTTCACTGGCTGATATCACACACAACAGCTAACACACTAATCCAATAAAACTTAACAAAACCTCTTGATTCTCCTTCTGGTAATGTGCAAGCTACATTCTACTATTTACTTTATGCACCTACAGGATATGTTTTCTTTTTTTTTTTCCTGGATTGAGCGCAACTACACACCTTTTTTCTTTATGAATATAATTATCAAGGTTTATAGATCTTTTTGAAAATCTAACTATCAGACCATATCTTATTTATGTGTTTTACTATAATTATCACCCCATATCTTATTTATGTGTTTTAATATAATTATCAGACCATATCTTATTTATCTACGTGACAGTGGGGATCTTATGTGACAACATGAACAAATAGAGTAACATGGTTTTCTGTTTCTTGCCTTTAACAGCTCTTAATTCCACTACTAATGATGTCATAGTGAAGTTTTCATTTATTAATCCCTCAGATTAGGAAATTGGCTCCTTTTACCCAGAGATGAAAACAGGGAAGGCACTTAGCCTTATAGGGCATTTTGGGGGCAATTATCAAATACAATAATTTATAGATACACAGTATTATATGCAAACTTTGAATAAATGGACAAACATTATGATCATTTGGTGAATTGAAAAGATTAATCTGATGTGGCACAGTTATAAGAATTCAAAATAAATGTAGCATAATGAAAATATTCTTGCATGAGACCCACTAACTCTTACAGCTGCTTTGAAAGACAAAAAACGTATTTATCTTCCACTCCACTCAAGGATGGCCACACTTGGACTTTCCCTTGGCACATTTAAAACATTGTGTGAGCCAGATAGCTTCTGTTTTCATTCATCCAATGCTCTGAGTAGTAGTGTTCCATGCATATGAGGTGCTTCAACACGTCCATGCGTGTTGTAAAGAAACACAGTGTAAGCAGTATTAATGAAAGTGCATCTCTACCTCAAACTCACCAGTGTAACAATTACAGTGTGTGAAATCTAATTTTAAATGGCGATCAGCCTTCTTAACAAATCTCCAATAACAAATAAGCAGAACTCACCTTGTTGAGTGTTTGTTTGTGTGTGTGTGTGTGTGTGTGTGTGTGTGTGTGTGTGTGTGTGTGTGTGTGTGTGTGCAGTTTTAAGCATAGCAAGGCACTTCAGGGTTGCCAGGTAGAGCCTTCCTGAAGACCCTGATACTGAAACAGCATTAAAAGCTGCAATGGCACTGTAGTGGTTTTTATCTGCACTTATACTGCTTTGAACTCTTGCACTCTTACATACAGTAAGTTTCTGTGTACCTGTGTACATTTCTGTGTACCTTTAGTAAATAAAGGGATTCTATTCTAATATTACAAATCACTATGTCCAGTGTTCTGATAAATGACATCTTCAAATGATCTTTGCTGTTTCTTTGCATTAAACTTTAAACCTGCCTTTTAATTATTCCATAATATTATACAGGATAGTCTTGACTATAAAGCTATTTTGAATCAAACTTAAATGAAAAAAAATGTAATAAATGGGTTGTTGTGTTTGCAGGTTTGATTCAACACAGGATCAGACAGGTTCCTATAAGTGGGAAAATTAAAAAAAATAAATAAATCTGCTGAAACTGAGTCTGCAACAAGCTATTCATCAGAGAGAGACTATTAACAGACCTATAAAGAAACTGATGTCATATGCATATGATGAACAAGATTTCCTGCTGGATTTGTACTCTCATGTGAAGGACTCTGAGACTCAAATAGGCAGGAGTGTCCTTCCAGCATTACAGCCAGTTTACCAGTCAGCATCTGCAGTCTGCTACATAGACCTCAGAGAGAAAGACCTCCCTCTTCCTAGAAGTGCTGAAACTCCAAACAGTGAAGAAATCAGTGGAGCTTAATGACTGGTCAGATGAAGAGAGTGAAGTGAGGAGTTTCCTTCAGTGTCTGCCATCTCCCAGCTGAGGTGAGTGTGAAGCTTTTATTAGTACTATAGGAGTTGTGTTTAACTTTGAAACTGATGGTGTCACAGCCATTTGTGGCCGAGAGTCTAGAAGAGCATAATTGGCTGTACTCTTAGGGAGAGAGGGAGGGGCATACGCTCTCTCCCCTGTCAATTACAGAGACACCGTGCAATCAAGGGCGTCTATAAGTTCACGCGTCAGAAGGGGGAGGAAAAGACTATTGTCTGAGTACTTAGAATAACATTCCGTATTTTTTGGAGAAAGTTTTCTACAGTGTTTTCATGTAGAGAGAGAAATGAGTGGTTAAAATGTCAGAAACATTAAGGAGACAAATGGGGAATACTATAACAGCTCTTTCCATGTGTTAGTGACACCAGCGTTCCCTCTTTTCCCAGATGGTAAAAAAGAGCCCTGACTCTTGCAAACTTCTTTTTTTTGTAGAACAAAGAGAAAGATGAATAACTCGCTTTATGGCCTTTTTCCACTCATGCATACCAATTCCAGTATGCATCCAAACATTGTCAGAATAGTAGGCGTGCAGACTTTGAAAAATGGTTGGGTCAGGTAACCTCTGCAGCTTTCTCCCTGATTGTCTAGTGGTTAGGATTCGGCGCTCTCACCGCCGCGGCCCGGGTTCGATTCCCGGTCAGGGAAAAACCTCTTTTTTAGCTCATATAAAATGACAGATTCTGCATTAAAACATAAAGTTTGTGGGAGTCGGAGTTGAACCGACAGCCTAAGGATGACAGTTTTAACTTCTACTCTACCAACTGAGCTATTGAAAGTGACGTGCAAGTAATCCCACATGTCCAAACACCAGTATTTTGGCAAGAAACACAGCCAGTTTTGGATGTTTCAATTGTTAAGTTCATTTGACACAAAGAAGAAAGATCACATTGTATAAGTTGTTCAGCTACAAACAGATATATCTTTTGATGACATTTGGAATCATACTGGACTTTGTGTACATGAATAGAGAAAGGCCATAAAGGGTTAGAATAACATTCAGTGCTTTTGGAGAAAAGTTTCTAGAGTTTTGTCATGTAGTGAGAGAAATGAGTGGCTGAAATATCAGGCATTAAAAGTGCAATTTGCACTCATGGAAAGAAAATTGCTTTCATGTGGACCGCATTGAGATATCAAACTGCCTGTGGAACATAACACCTCTTAAGAGGCTAGATTTGTGCTCTCAAGCTGCGATGGTGGTTTTCTCATGGCTTCTAAAAGAAGAGGCTGTGGTCAGGGTGGAGTGAGTCTTTGATAACCAAGATTGTTGTTGTTTTGGCCTTCGAATAGACAACGGCATTACCCAGTGTCAGGTCTTTCTCTGTAAACTGCAGAGAATGATATAGAAGGTAAGAAATGGTCAAGCACAGTTTTATTGGGTGTGTGTCTCTAAAAAACACTAGAGCTCTCTGATACATTTTTGGTTCAAGATTTAATCATCATGCAAATGATTGTGATTAACGCTTTGTCTGTTTAATTCAAATATTATACTATAAACCTAATATTTTAATAGGGTTGGCAACTTTCTAGATCCGATTACTACATGTGTGTGAAGTACAGGTGCTGTAGCTATATGGTATACAATTGTTCACAGTAGCCTAATTATAATATATACAACCAAAAATGCATCTAAAATAAACACCAGAAACCTGGACTAAGGGTAATGTACATAAGTGCATTAAATCTGGGTAGGACTGCTCGATAGATAGGATAACAGCAGAAAAATTGTCCCACCATATAAGCAAAATGAGAGCCTGCTAAGGCCACCAAGAGGGTGCCAAAGACCATGTATTTAGTTCTATTTGTTTGTTTACCTGTGTTATGTCAGTGGCAGCTCAGATTTCTTCATAGGGCCCCACACAGGCTTGGGCCAGCCCTGGTATCACAGTGTCGTGCACTGGAAAACCATCAAGCCTGTTGATTATGCTACCAGTGTTGTTCATGTAACTGTGCAAATAAACTGCAAACACAATTACTTTTAGAAGTATCATCCAGTTTGTTTTCACAATTGCCAAAATGTAATGAATCACAATCAGTGTTCTAAAACAGACCTGGAATGTATTCCTGGCTGACGTGCCCTGTTTCTGGTTACAAAAAAATAAATAAATAAATAAATAAATAAAAATTAATTGGATGAATTTTCAATGAAAGTGCTTCACTCAGCAGCCATTAATGATTCTTCTGTCCAGTAGGAATAAATTGAAATTCCTATCCTTGTATCGGGTGCAGCAATTATGTGTAACAATTGTGAAGCAAAAAAGCCATAGTGAAATTTTAATATAACAATATAGGTACTATAGAACATGATCTGCATGTATATTAATTAGGCTATGCAAATAACACAACTACTTCTGTAGCATATTATTCATGCCTGTTGAATAGGCAGTTTTCTGCTTTGCAGATACTTGAAATATTTTACTAATCTTTCCCAAATCCACTAGGAGCTGCCTTTTACATTAACATGCCAGGAAACACACTGACTGGATGTTTAATCTTTCTAATGGGTAAGCTATATTCTTATAGTCAAGAAAGATATTTTTTTAATTATTAATCAGTTAAGGAAGTCAAGCTATTGCATTTTGCTGAGATGAAGAAATATTACATATCCCTGTACTGGCCAAATAACTAGATTTGATGTGCTATTTTGTGGATTAATCCCATAACTGAATTATTCACTTGGTTTTGTAGCCATGGCTAATACTTGCTGTCAAAATGCTGAGGTTCATAAGAACCTCTTTCCTTCATAAAGAAGCTTCCTGTTTTTGAAACTGTTTCAGCATACTAGCGCTTACTGCTCTCTATCTGTTTAACAAATTTTTCGTTGGATTTAATTACTTTCTACCTGGAAACTGGCAACTTCCATGGAAAACTACTTTATCATCACAAACTATATCTAAGGAACTACCACAAACATAAGTAATGTTAACATTTTGTTTTTTCATCATGACTTATGTTCTGCTTCAGAGCACTGAATGCAGCATGTTTATTCTTTGTCATTAGTGGCAGTTTTATCTGTGAGAAGTGTAGATGAATTGCTAGTCTGACAGAGAAGACTCTAGCACTAGAAGTACGCATCCAGACAGCAAGGCGAATGGGTGACGTTACGGCAAAGTAGACGAGCTTCGACCAGCTCATGGCAGCACTACACATCCCCAACATTAAGTAGTAAAACCCCAGAGACCTTCTGCCTGTACTGGCCAGACTTCAGATCAGAAGGTGAGAGAATACAGTCATGTGTTGTGTGGCTCAGATTGTTCACACAGTTAGTAACAGTCCAAACACTTTAATTATAATGTACAGCATGAGACCTGGAAATGTGTGTCTGTGTGTGTCTGTCTTCTCCCCAGGCTGAGCTCCAGCTTTTTACTGTCCATCATCAGAGAGATCTATCAGACTGGCTCTGCTCACTGTGTGTCCAGCTTGTTGAGTTCAGCAGAGAACTGCATCAACCTGAACAGCAGAGAGGTGGACTCTGTCCACTGTGCTGCCCTGCACTTCACCCTCCAGCACTGCACAGCAGTCTCTCTCAGCCTGCTTTTCACCTCCATACCAAAGGCGGAGCTGGAGAGCATAGAGCCACTGCTCTAACACGTCTCCCGTCTCAGGCTTGAACTTTTCTTACAATCAGAATTTTAACACAGAACTGGTCTGTTTAGGGAGTGTTATATAAACGTTTATGTACGTTTATGTGTTTTTCACGAGTTTCCTCAAAAGTCATTTTGTGCCAGTATCATTTAGGTTTTATTGAGACTCCTGTCAGGTAATCAGCAATATCCATGGATATTTACCTCAGGTGTGTTAGGACAGAATAATATGACTTTCTGGAGGAACTTGGTAAATTTAGGTGAAATATTTATATTAATCTGAAATTAACTGCCCTGCCACTGTCTGTGTGTGTTTTGTTTTCTCCTTGTTGACAGGCTGCTGTTGCTGAGGCTGCTCCACTGCTACAGTGTCTCTGAACTACAGCAAGGGGCAGCAGCAGCAGATCTGCTCTTCGCTCTGCAGCACAGACTGGATTTCTCCTGCTGCTCTGCTCTGGACCTCACAGCAGAAAAACAGACACACACACTGACTCTGAGTACTGAGGACTGCAGAGTCGTCTCCATGGTCATCCAGAGAGCGAGCTCTCACACACACTCACGCACACACACACACACAGCTCACTCTACACGGCTGTGAGGGCAACTCTTCCCCATTTTACACACAGTCACCCTTCAGTAAGACACTGACTCAACACCACACAAACTAGGGAAACATTCTGGAAAAGGGGAAATAATTTTATCATTTGATACAAAATTTGTGTAAATAGCATTAATGTTAGTAGTTATGTGAGTGTGTTAGTGTTTTGTGACTCTACATGTTGGTGAATGTTGAGTGTGTTCAGCTGCAATAAAGCCTTGCTGCTCCAGTTCCTGTCTCTTCTCTGTGTGGGGACTGATATGGAGTGTGTGAGACGCACTGTGGCTCTCTCCCGGGCTCTGGGTAAGATGGTGGACCTCAATCAGACCCGGCTGGACCAGCAGGCCTGTAGGTCACTGGCGCTGTTTCTGGAACATTTTGAAGGGCTGTCAGAACTGGACCTTAGCCACTGTCAGCTCACTGACCACTGCCCGCAGCTGCTGTTCCCACACCAGCACAAAGCCCACATCCTGGAGTGAGTGGACAAGCGGGAGGAGGGATGTGTAGAGAGTCTTGATTGTTGAGTCCACAGTGAGCACTAACATAGATATAACACATTTTACTCTTTTTCTCACAATTTAACACAAAATCCGGCATGTGACTGAACATAGAAGCTGTGTGTGTTCATTGTAAATCATTGTATGTTCCTTGAAAGGCTCTATATAAATGTAACTTTGCTCATTCAGTCATATCCTGTGTTCCTTCAAGGACTTATTTTTTTCAAAAGCAAATAGCAAAAAGCTTGATTTTCTTGGTGATTTTATTTGGAAATGACAACCTCTCTCACTGGCTGCCTGGTTCACTGATCACTGCCTGTACTTGGCAGGATGGATCTCTGTGGTCTACAGAATATCCAGACTGCTTGTAGAAACACATGTTCTCATTAAAAAGAGAAATAAGGCATAACAGACTCTTTACGATTTACAGTTTCATGCCTGATAGATAACAAGTCATGTGTACAAGAACTGAAAGAAATGATATTTTGTTTAAAATGTCAAAATGCATAATTATCTGGCCATTAATGACTCAGGTCCACTGACACAAATTTACTATTTATTTCTTTGCTCATTCATTCATTTGCTAATTCAGTCATTCGTTTATTCATTCATTCGTTTATTAATTTAATTCATTGATATATAAATCTACAGGTGTTTGTACTACTACACGGTGATTTAATAGAGGGAGGTGTGTTTGGGAATCCTGAACAATGTGGTAATTATAATCCATCTAATTTCAGCCTCAGTCACAATGACATCACTGATGTGTCAGCAAAGAGGATCTATGATACTGTCTCCACCAATAACAATATTCACACTGTGAGGTAACTCTGTGTGTTTGTTTAGGCATTCAAAATAAGGCTGTATTTATTTGAGTTTAAAATTTCAAATTTAAAAGCCTATTTTGATTTTATAGGCTCTTCAACAACAGAATTACAGGCATACAAATCTTCCTCTTAGACAAGTGCTTTGAAGTCTGGTGATGTTGATGTATTGTTGGCACTGTAATGATGAGATTTGATTTTATTAGATTATTGAGACTATCCAAATTATATTTTTGTTTTAAGTGAAAAAAATGTAATGATTAAAAAACATATTTTAGTTTTCTTATGAATTTTAAGATTACATATAAAAATCAAATACTCAAAATTTATTTATAAAGTGTTTTCTAAAATTTTATTTTATTTTATTTTATTTTATTTTATTTACAACAGGTGTTGTTACAAAGCAGCTTTTCAAATGTCCAAGTCCAAGCCCCCAGTAAGCAAGCCAAGGGTGAAAGTGGCAAGGAAAAGCTGCCTAGAGCATGAGGAAGAAACGTTGAGAGGAGCCAAGACTCAAAGGGGGCCCCATCCTCATCTGGCTGTTTAAAGAGAGACATAAATGAAAAAATTAAATAAGCATTTAATGTTTAGTCCAACTTTCTGGAGGTTCTAGACTTGTCCCGATAGTGTGCATGTGTCCGAGACCCAAGTCACAAGAGAACGTCCATTAAGGTCAACAGAGAGTAGCTGGTTGGGGTGGAGGTGGTGTGGGTTACAACAGGGGACATCAGGGGAGGATGGGAGTAGCCAAGGCATCTGAGACAGGATGAGGCTCAGTAACATCACGACATCAGGGGTAGGCATACCTCGGCAGAGTCCACTATCAGTCCAGTGTATTAGTGCGATGATGTTTGATTCCTACTCAAAGAACATGTGATACTTTCAACATTCACATTAGGTATCAATGAAGTTGTGACATCAAGCAAAGGAGGACAGTGAGACATGAGTAGACAAGCACAAGTTGGACTTATTAGGGACAATGAAACAAAACCTGAAGACAAGAAAACAGAAATGAAAGTCTGAGTGAGCTGAACTGAATCAAACTCCTACCGCTATATGGACCTAGCTCTGTAATATAGTTGAAACTGTAAGTTGCTATAGATAAGATGTCTGCTCACATTAAGCAGTGCAGTTGTGCAGTGTGAACATGACATCTGTCTTTTACAGCAAAATCAGATTATTTTATTATTCTTTAAATGTCTTTAAATGTCTTCATGGTCTAGCAACTCATAATGGCATTAGCACTTGAAAGCAAAAAAAAACAAAAAACAAAAAAAACAAACCAACAGCAAAACAAAAACATCTCAAAACACACTTATTGCATTGAGTTCTGTTTAGATGACTTTTGATTTTATATTAACACATATACTGTTATCTATTTACCTTTTCCTTTTATCATTATATATGTCATTTTATTTTTTATCCTTTGGGCAATTAGTCTCTTCTCAATGCGTTTTATTTTTTGTGTGCAGAGAGAAGGGGTAAGAAGATGCATACAGAGGTCTGGAAAAGCTGTGCTGTCAAAGGTTAGGGGAAATGAAATAAATAAATGTTCCAAAATGTTTTTTAAATAGTTTAGTAACCAACATTGTAAATTCTAACATTTATGGTTACCCCCAGCAGTGATCAGTGGTAGCTCAGTGGTTAAGGTACTTGACATGTAGTCAGAAGCTTACCAGTTCCAGTCCTACTGCTGCCAAGTTGCCACTGTTGGTTCTCTGAGCAAGGCCCTTAACCCTCAATTGCTCAAGATATACTCACTCGTAAGTCACTTTGGATATAAGTATCAGGTAAATGTATGATTGTGTTTTTTATAATCTTGTACACATAAATGTCATATTCAACCAGAATATGTAAAACACACTGTCAAATCGTGTTTATAAAAATACGTTTTAGTTTTCTATAACTTGAATTTGTATAGTTTTCTATAACTTGAATTGCTATAACTTCATGTCACTTATGTTGATATGGTTGTTGGCTAAGACAACAATGGCCACAAGAGGGAGACAAAGAGCTTCCCTAGTAATCAATTGAAAACAGGCATACCCTGTAACTGTATGCTATACTATTCTTTTATTTTATATTTTTCCTTGATGTCCACTTACAATGTTTGCATGGTTTATGTTCCAAAAATAATCATAATCTATTTTACACAAATATTTTCCAACCTGTTTATCTTGTAGAATTAAATAGGACATGTATTACATTACGAATAAAGAATTCTGGGCTGCATACACTTAGACATCGGTAATATAACTTGCAGTTATATAACTTCTAGTGAAAATCCTTGAAGCAGTCAACACCATCATCTGAGCGAGCTCCATTTAACCCTCTGAAGTTAAACAAAGAATTGCAGGTAAATTCTACTGTCTAGTGTCTTTGTTTTGATTTACTCCCTTGTTGTGGTTCCATTTCTTCGTTTCGTTTTCTGCACCCCTCATAATTTGCACTTGTGTCTGGTTTAATGCTCATTTGACCATGTTTTTAAGCCCTGTTTTAGTTTACTCTTGTTGCTATTTATTGTAAGTCCAGCTGCTGTTTGTTAATCGAGGCTTCAGTGTGAATATAAGCCTGAATGTTTATCCTCGCCCCAATGTTATAGCCTGCATCCCTGGTTTGTCTTCGTGCGCTTTTCTTTACTTTAGTTTAGCATGAATTCTCGGAATCTCCATGTTAATAATTTGACCCTGGACTTTGAGGTTTTTTTTCAATCTGTGTAAAATTACATAATTTCTACTGTTTCAGAAGTGAAGGATTTGCGTGCTCTAAATTTTCATCATGCCAATGCACAGAGGTTTTGGTATGGAGATTTTATCCCGATCTATAGGAGCAGGTGTAATGGACTATAAAGTTGACGAGAAAGAAACCATCCGTTTCGCCGCCGTTTATGTCCATAGATGCTGCTATTACCAAAACTAGTACTGCGCTGATTCTTTAGAGGACAATCGATTTGACCGGATGTCGCAGCAGTACGGCCGACTACTCCTGATCATAACGTATTCATGACAACTCAGCCCTTTTTACGACTGAGGTGCTCACACGACAACGCGTGATCTTGCACCTTTTATGTGTTTTAAGAAAAACGCTGTGTTTTAAAGAGCAGCAGCGAATTTTCCTCTAACGCGTTACTAAGCTCTGTGAGCAGAGTAATTTCTCCCATTGTGTTGAAATGAACAGGTGTCTGTTAAACTCATTCATGAGCGTATTTTAACGCGCGTTCAATATCGTCCGAGCTGTAATCTTTTGAATTCTGTAACCATGCGGCGTCGTACGTATAACATTCTAGTCGCGTGGTGTGATAGCAACTGCTAGTCAGAATAAACAGAAGACAAGCAGTAGTACAAACATTTAAAAAAGATAAGATTACAAAAGTGAGATGCATTTTTGGCAGAACAGCGTTCATCCTTTTGAAGTTAGTTGCAGCAATTCTCCCACTTTAGATCCGATCTACATTGTAAGACATCCTCCTGTTGAGCTGGATATCAGTGTGTTAAGCAGGTTTCTGTTTTGTAGGAGGACGGTAAGCAGCTGGAAGATTCCGCCGTGTCAGCGCCTCGTAGAGTGAGTTATCAACACAGCTGGCGACTGTTACAACTAACACACCACTTTAAATTTTGATATGAGGCCCTTTTTAGATAGAGATTGCCTGTTAGGGATTAGAATGAGGCTCTGCAGCATCTCAGATTGAAAAAGAAAAAAAGAACGCAGAGAAGAACAGAATAACTATATATATATATATATATATATATATATATATATATATATATATATATATATATATATATATATATATATATATATATATAGAATCTTTGATGGCCGAAGATCTCTAGGGACCGAATACACATTGCTGGGTCATATGTCTCTGCATGTTTCAAATGGGAAACCATAAGGTGGAGGAGGAAGAGACCCTGGGTGAATGTCGGAGGAAGACAAGGGAGGACAACCGACGGAAGGCTGCACGTGTGGGGTGCTATCTTGGAGGTCTACACCTCGAGCTAGCAGTGCGAGAACTGCAGAGGGAGAATGTGATGATCAAAGCTGAATTGAGCAGGCTGAGAGCACAGCTTGAGAAAGTAGGAAAAGTGAAACACTTAGTTACACTGCAGTGCACATCCAATGAAGCAATGTTCTGCTATACACAGGAGATGATTTTAGATTGAAATAAGGAACTATAATTAAAATCCAGGTAAATAGTGAGCATAAATGTGTTAGGGCAAATCAGCAAATGGATTGCCTATGACACTACAATATCACTTACATTATATTTTTGATAGTATATCAAAGTGTGTGCACATGCATGTATTTAATAGTGATGCTAAATTAAATGCTTTTTTCACAGTTGGAAAGCGCAAGGCCCAGTTTCCCCCTGGAGTCTCCCAAACCACGAGACAACAGGTTTCCCTCACTCTCCCTCAGACAGCCTACCAGATTTGCTCCTGGTGAGCCCCACTGGCTCCAAGAAGCCCCATCATCCAGACCCTACAGGCCTTGCCGTCCACTACTGCCTCCCCTGTCCTTTCACTCAGATGTGAGGGCAACACCAAATGCACAGGAGAAGCTGTTCAAGGAGACACATGAGAAGACACATGAGAAGAAGAAACTGAAACGTCATCAAAAAGACATAGAGCAGACAACGAAAGAAGCGAATGGAGCCTCGGAAGCAAGACAATGTGAGAAGAAAAGATTTCGAATTAGGATTGTATGGAAAGGATTTAAAGGAATTAAGTCTTTCTTTCAAAAATAGCTGTGGTATAGAATTTCATGTCCTTTCCATATTAACATAACTTTACTCCTATACTGTATGCAATAAGCAGGCCAAAATAATTTTCCAGACATTTTTCATAGATTTTGAATTGATTTAAATATGAATGTCTTATTTCAAAATGTGCTTATTAGTTCATGTCTGTTTTATAATATAAATAAAGATATTTTATTAAATAAGTGAAAAGTCTGGCATCAGTTTAATAGGTACAGTTGGACCATTTAAGTCCATTTAAGTGTTCCAAGTAAGATCATGTCATGATTTATTGAAAAAATATTAAAAATGTATAGTTTTGAAAGAATTAACAGCCCAGCATTTATTCAGTAAGAGGTTCAGGAGTAGAAAAAATGTTAAGAAGCCCTCTTGTCCCCCAGTCCCAGAGTCACATGCAAGGTTTAACCATCAAATATTAAAACCCTGAGAAATGTTCAGTCTGAGATCTGAGTGAATAGTTTAAGGAAGAGATTTGTCCAACCATCCATGTTCTGTTACAAAAATGGGGTTGCGGTCTGGACCTCCTTGACACCAAGAATTGTACAACCGTTTCCCTTTGTAGATGATGAATCTGCCCATCAACATTCCCAGTGATGTGGACTGTTATCTGTTCCCTCCCACTTCCACCTGTAGTCTGGTACATAATCTTACAGGATTTGTCATAGACCAGTGACAAATCCTGTCTCATCTACATTGTAGATATTCTGGAATTTTGTTGTGAAATCTGTGAGATAAGCATATCAAAGCAGTGGGTGAATATTCCAGTATCAGCTGAGGTCCTCACTGTAGCCACAGGAAACTGTTCTGATTTGTGAATGGTCTGCTCAGGATGATCTCACATAAAACAATAAAATCATTTTCTCCCATTGGGGAAAGGGCTCTGAATTCCACTAGCCAGATTATAATCCAGAACAAGATGTAAAACATCTGTTTCAGTGAAGCTCCAACCCCAGTCACACATGACCTGCCAGGATTGTAAGAACACATGGACACATTAGCCTAAGCCATTTATGATCACAGCGTAACTTCATATTTGTCATTCATTTATTTCATCAAACAGCATTTATTTTGCATATCATAATTTCTTACTTGCAGCCAGTACAGTGAAAACTGATGCAAGTTTGTACTTGAAGGAACTCCTCATTAAAACACTCTAAGGTCATCTTAAATGGAGTGTAGTGGTCTTAACTGGTTTCAAAGTGACTAGTGGTGAAAAAAGACAATGTGTTCATTTTTAAATAAAATATATATTTACATGCATGGAGCCTAAATATAACTTGGACTAAGAATCATATTATTATTTTGCCCACGTACAGAAATATTAACTTATTCTAATTCAAGGATTGCTTGTTGCCTATGGTTGGCATACTGTGTACACGAAAACTGTGTACATACATGGTAATGCTTAAAAATAGGTGTATCTGCCAGTGAAGTTTATGCTTTGACCTTTAGATTAGCTGTGATGCTGAGACAGGCAGGGCAGGACACAAGCGTGTTGTCGAACTTTGTTTATTAGGAGGAGCAGAAACATTATCCAAGAGCAGGTTACCAGAATACATGAGAAACAAAAAACAAAGTGAGGCTAACCAGGAAGAAGAAAACACAGAGGTAAAAGTAAGATAACACAGATATTAAGAACACAGGAACGGAGAACAATATGGAAAACGAACAGGCAGAGCAAGAATACATATGGTAGAACTCCAAAATAGTGATGGGATGTTAGATACTGAGGCATCAAAGCTCACTATTGCAAAGCACAGTGATTCAACACTGTATTGAAGATTGTATCAAAGTTACTATTAGCATATGACTAATGAGGTCTAAGCATCAAACATCATCTAAACACTGGATGAAGTGGCACTGTTTCACAGGTCTGGCACTGTCCTATAACTTGCAAGCTATAAGAGGGTGTAAAATCTCCAGACATCTTTTTCCCACAAAATTTGAAATATGGAAAATATGGAAGCAAATCTTTCCATATGAGGATAAATAACATAAATTGACCATTTCTTAATGCACAGAAATTAAAGCATTAAAATCTCATTTGACATAATATAAATGCAGTTACCAAAAAGTGGCTGAAAATAAGCAGGAAACTGGGCATGGTATAAAAACTTATATACATTTACATACACTTATATATACATTCATGTGTGTTTTGGAAAGTTTCCAAGATGTCATTTTGTGCCAGCATTGTTTAGGTTTTATTGAGACTCCTGTGTCAGGTAATCAACATATTACAGTCCATGGTAATTGGTAAATTCAGGTGAAATATTTATATTAATCTGAAATTAACTGCCCTGCCACTGTGTGTGTGTGTGTGTGTTTTGTTTTCTCAGTGTTGACAGGCTGCTGCTGAGGCTGCTCCACTGCTACAGTGTCTCTGACCTCCAGCAGGGGGCAGCAGCAACAGATCTGCTCTCTGCTCTGCAGCACAGACTGGACTTCTCCTGCAGCTCTGCTCTGGACCTGACAGCAAACACACAGACACACACTCTGACTCTGAGCAATGAGGACTGCACAGTCGTCTCCATGGTCAACCAGAGAGCTCACACACACATACATACATACATACATACATACACACACACACACACACACACACACACACACACACACACACACAGCTCACTCTGCATGACTGTGAGATAGAGGAGGCTGGAGTGGAGCTACTCTTCCCCATTTTACACACAGTCACCCTGCAGTAAGCCACTGACTAACAATTTAACACAATATTCGGCATGTGACTGAATGTAGAAGCTGTGTGTGTTCATTGGAAAGCATTGTATGTTCTTTGAAAGGCTCTATATAAATGTAACTTTGCTCATTCAGTCATATCTTGTGTTCTGTCAAGGACATTTTTTTGAAAACAAACAGCAAAAAGCCTGACTTTCTTGGTGATTTTATTTCTCTTACTGGCTGCCTGGTTCACTGATCACTGCCTGTCCTTGGCAGAATGGATATTGAGTGTCTCTGAAAATGTATTAATATTATTAGTATGTGCCTAACGCTCCTCTCTATTCCAAAGCTGACCCGATTTCCATAATTCTCGTATTGCATAAGACATTTATTTCCATTATATGTTTTAGCATTCAGGTGGTCATTTTTCTTTTCAACAGTTATTGGCGTGATCCAATAGATCCAAAGTCAAACGAATACGCACATCATGTGTTGAACCCATCCATAGTATTTTTCTGCTTATCTAATATGCCAATATTTTCTCGTAACCATCCCACCAAGTCCTAAAAACACCCAAACCTAAATGCTTAGTAACTACAGTAAAGCTTTTGTCACTGTCTTAATTTTTATTCTGCATTAGTTCATCAAATGGTTATTTATTGAGAGTGAGTCTGTATTTTGTATTTGAAAAAAAATAAAACTTTGTCAGCATTAAGCAGGTTTGTTGTCTGGTTTGAAGGCTGTGGTTGTGCTATTTTTCTGGCCTTTCTGGTCAACTAGTTTCTGTACCCAGTCATTCCATCAAGGGAGGTGTGTTGCTATTGAAATGTCTAACTTCCTTCATCTAGGGAATTCATGACATACATTAGAATTACATTTATTATAGCTGCAGGTGGCAATTAAGGGGTCCAATCATTTTATCACATCTGCACAACTTGGTTGCTGATGACATCCCATATTAAGTTCACCAGCCTTTGTGGTTGGTTTTGAGGTTTTGTTTCCAGGAATGTTGTATTTTGAAACCAATCTCTCAATTTTCTCTGCTGAATTGCTTTATATAAATATTTTTTTCTGATTCGACATGACTAAGAAATATAGTTCCCCCAGAAGGTCAGTTCACCCCAAATGTACTTGCATTCACAGTATGTTCATATACACCATTGAAGTTTGGTAATAATCTAACACTCTATGGCTAAGTTTTAGCCTATTAATAAAAATCCTGCTCTTGGGGATTGATAGTTAAATACACATATTTTTGATAATTATTTACAAGAAGATCTGCATTTTTTACATTTAAAAGGTATCTCTAGATCAAAAGGTCACTGACTTGTTTGAAAGGTGCATTTGCCCAACTAATTTAGGTATCAAAAATCAGGCTAAAAAAAGGTTTACGAAACGTATTGAACTTTTTTATGGAATAGTCACAAAGTATTGCACTGTATAAACTGCATTTCTCATGCACAACTGGTACACAATGGGATTGAATTTTTTTTTTTTTAAATACCTTTTCATATGTCAGAGGGGCTCTGTTGGCAAAAATGTCCTATAATTGCCATGCTAGCTTAAAGTCCATAAATCAATACTCATGTCAAGTTTCATAAGAATTACTCAAAGAAGTCTTAATTTTTTTTTCTGCTGTTTTGAATGAATCAGTACACCTTGGAAGGATTGATAGGTATGTAGGGGCCATACTCTATACAAATATCAACATGTTTCAGTCTCATCAATATTTTGATACCAAATTTGTGAAGATTGGAGAAAGGTCCTATGACTAGTGTGTTACAGTTCATCAGCAACATAAAAAGCAGTAGGATATTTAAATTCAAAGTAATTTCTACAAGAATCAACGTTGTAGCAGTCCACTGAAGCCATTTCTTACTAAATTACATTACATCCTTTGAAGCCCACTGAAAAATGATTAGCCAATTACCTGAAAAACATTAGCCAATGTTTGACTCAGCCTTAGCAATCCTCCAGCTTGCTTACAGAAGCAGTATGCAAAATTTCATCTTGATCAGAAGAGCAGTTGTTGAGAAAGTTATTTGCATATTATTATATGCCCCATATTGACAAAACTGCTACATTTGGTAAGCTACCTCAAAGTCAATACTGGTATAAGTCTTTTAAATTTCATGAAATCTGAACATGTCGTTCAGGAGTTACAGCTAGTTAAAGTTAAAGTTAAAGCCTAACCTTTGTACTACTACTTTGTACTACTAATATTAGACTGCAATAGGACAGCTGTATTTTTATGTCAGGTTTTTGTTTAAATAATTATTGAGATTCAGACTCTTGCAAATATTTTGACACCAATTTCACTCAGATTGGTGTGAAAATCCTAGGAAAAACCCAAACAAACAAAAAAAGTGAAATCTAGTGGGCAGAGCCTATCTGAATTCAGAAGAAACCAAGGAAGAATAAAATAAAAATAAATAATATTATTTCTATATTCACCTCTGCCTTTTGTTTTGAACATCTGCAAATGTTAAATATAGTTTTATCTGCAGTTCATAAAGGAAAAAACAAAAATACATCAGAGTCAGAACGTTTGTTTCTTTGTCACACAGTTTTATTATTGTTTTGAATTATTATATTGTCTTTTAGCAATTGTCAATTGTCCTTGGACTTGTCCTCGGCCTCACACAGCCAGGTGAAAAAAGGCTGTCACGGATTTGAGGGCCACACCTTTGCCTCTTGTTGTGTTTGGACAGCAGCTGCTGGTGCACCTTCCTCTGCTCCTCAAGTTTGGCCTACTGATGGATCTGTTCAATGGTCTTGGGCCCGTGGTCAGCTCGCTGCGACACCCAGTTATGCTAGAAAAGCAAAATCAGCAGATGCATACTTTTGCATCACCATGCGCTGGAATGGCAAACACAAACACACAAACACAGGCAGAGTCTCTAACCAGTCGCAGGTCGATGACGTCCTGGAGCAGGAACCGAATGCGTGAGGAACCCCTCCTCTCCTTCACTGTCTTTTCTATATATTTAAAGTAGTGATCCATTTTTGGCTGAGAGAGAGAGAGAGAGAGTGTAAGAGAAACGTAGAAAAATTTCAGGTATTCTACCCCCTTCGATTCGATCAGGTGTGCTCTCAGCTGAACTCATGTCGCAAGACGTTTATGACTTTTATGTAAACCCTGCTGCCTTGCACGTTGGTCAGTGCTGTAAAGCAGTTCACTGCCACTGTGGGTGTAGCTGTGCTGTCATCAGCTGCACTTGGCTTTGGGGAATCCAGGGTGCAGCAGCAGGAGGCGGCAAACGTGGAGGAGGCTGTGAGAGCAAAACCTTCTAACAGCTGACCAGTCCTGAATAAAAGCCTTTCATTTTGTCAGCTGCAGTAGGAGCAGAGCTAACAACCACACTGACAACTTCACTAAACAACATGAACTTGGACACTTTTAAAATCATTGCCAAGGCCTAATAATACACTGATATCAGCGCAGCATGCTAGTCGCACTATAGATGATGATCCTAATTAGTTGGCTACCCTGTAGTCAGAGTGCAGGCAACAGGCAAGCAACAGAAAACACTGACAGCAAAACTTTTATAGACAACATTTCAACATGCTTGTTTTTTGGTTAAAAGCGTGCATGGAGAAAAAAATACACAATAAAAAAGACCAGGAAAATTGAACACATATAACTGTCAAACTAGTTGGTGACTGAACTGTCAACATCACAACTGCTGTTCCTACTAGAGACAAAACTGACAGTCAAGATACAATATCCAAAACTTCTTCATCCAGTTTCGATGTGTAAAGTACTTGTTGTGAAAAACGCAACACAGACCAAATCTGGACAAAATAGGCACAGTCGCTGCACTGCACACTAGCACTCATCTACACATACCCCGTAAACCTTTACATGACATACTAAAGATAAACCGATGCAAGTGCTGAGCATCTGCTGAGAATATTAAATCAACCCAGACCAGGCCCGCGGCCTGCTTACCCTGGCCTTCTCCAAGTCCAGGTCTTTGCCGATGGCTGTGAGGAGGTGGCACAGACGCTCCAGGCTCTCCTCGTTGTGGTTCATGAATAATTTGACCACGCAGTCGTGCATGATGGCCTCCGACAGCATGTGCAGCTTGAACAGCTCCCCGATGAACTTGATGTTGCCGATGGACCTCCTGTGGGCCTTGTCCTTCGCCTCCTCCAGATCCTCCTCCAGCCTCTCCTGCTCGCTGGCCTTGCGAGGAGTAACCAGAACAAAGACAAAAGCAAGAAAAGGCGCGTTTGGACCCGATAACGACCTGGTTGGCTCCCAGCACTGCTGCCGATTTCAGTCCCTTTCTCCTGATCTGTGGGTTGGTGAGTCGGGTAAACTAGACAGGAGTGCTGCTTACTGAAGTGGCCGCTTCCAGCTGGTGCCGCAGCTTCTCCAAAACATCATTGTTGACCTTGTCCTTCTCAAACTCCTTCTGACAGCGGTTCAGCAGCAGCTTTTGGAAACTCACAGTGCTGGTGGGCTTGTCTGCCATGGGCACTTTTAACTACACAGGAAAGACATGTAGGAGAAACACTTGGGTATAAGATAGTGTTGAGAGTTCTGTTACTAAATAGAAGCTGATTAAAGCTCCATGTCCGTTTAGAGTGGTTCAAACAGAGTTCACTTCTGTGTGGCATTTGCTTTTGTATGGAACTTCAGCAGCAATGTATGGGAACATGTTACTCACCATAGCCAGGCAGCTGCACATATTGCCATAGGCCATAGAGAAGCTGGGCTCATCGATGGCTTTTTCAAAAACCAGGTCAACCACGCCTTTGAGGCGCTCCTCCGTGTCGACGGTGAGGTCCATCACCTGCTTCATCAGCTGGTTAAACATCTGCGGAGGAAGCTCTGATTTCTCAGGAGGATAAGAGTCTGGGGTGGGGGCAGGAGTGGGAGCTGGAGCTGGGACGGGTCCATGTGCAGAGACAGGGGCAGGAGCAAAAGCAGGACTGCCGGGCTCTCGTCTCTGCACAGGAGGCTCGACTGGCCGTAGTGCTGGTGATGAAGACTTCAGCATTGCACACTCAAGCTTTGGCTTGTCATCTACAACCAATCACAGATGAGGGTTGGGAAAGTTGAAACACCTGGGGGAAAAAAATTAAAATAAAATAATAATCAGTGGAGTCAAAAGCAAATCATCCACAAAACTAGTACTAGTTTCATAAGGAAGTTCATGCATGTGCTAGCTAGCCCTAAACCAGCTGTGTGTGTGTGTGATGTAGTTAGAGGGTTGAAAGGGACAGTGAGGCCTGACCTGGTTTCAAGTCCACAGGAGCAGGAAGGACCTGAGCACTGTCCACGTTATACATGACATTCCCCTGCTCTGCTACCTGGCTGTTCAGCTGCTGGGATTTGAGGTAGAAAATGTGAGAATAATGAGGGTGTGGACATAAAAACTAGCAAAAGACAGAAAAGATGGAGAGAGAGAGAGAGAGAGAGAGAGAGAGAGAGAGAGAGAGAGAGAGAGAGAGAGAGAGAGAGAGAGAGAGAGAGAGAGACTGCACACATGCAGAAGAAGGGGAATGGCAACGAGGGTGGGGGGTGAGCACAGCACAGCATAATTAGAGTTTACAGAGAGGCCTTTCCTCAGAGAAGCTGAGGTGCTCAGGATTTGGCTGAATCGTTCTTATAGGGCCTTTATGTGGGCTGTCTGTATAGTGGGAACACGAGGGAAGATCAGGAGGATTCGAGTGGCTGTGAGGGAGAACTAAGATGGAGGCAGATGAAAGAATAGGCACGGCAAGTCGGAACATCAAAACACATCTGAGAAGCCTTCTTAAATCAGAACAGCCACAATCACACAAGCTACTGCAACAAGTCAAATATGACGGAGGAGGGTCAACGGTGCGACCGAATCACTGAAGGAGGAAGAGAGAATGGCTGGAAATCAAACTACACCATCAACTTTTGTTGCAGATTGTATGATGCTTTTAATAGGACAAGACAATGAAAGCCAGCCAAACAACCAAACAACCAGCTCAGAGCTTATTATGAGGGAGGACTAGATGAGAGAGTACTTTGACCTGTGGAGTGGATCACGCGAGCTGATTTCAGTTAAGCACCTAGTTATGGAAACTATAAAGACTAACATTGTCATAAAAATGTGCTAGGGTTAGAATACATTCTTTGCTCGCTTCGAGGCTACATCTAGCAGCGCTAATGCTAACAGCGTTAATGCTAACAGCGCCAATGCTAACGGCGCTAGTGCTAACAGCGCTAGTCCAAATGGCACTATCGGCGCAGCCAATGGCACATGCGCGGGGCCCACCATAGAACAGCGCCCTCTCATCATCACGGAGAGTGACGTGAGGAGAGTGTTTAAAAGGGTGAATACCAGGAAGGCGATGGGACCAGACGGTATCTGCGGGAGGGTCCTCAAAGCCTGCGCAGATCAGCTAGCCCCGGTATTCACCGACATCTTCAATCTCTCCCTGACGCTCGGTATCGTCCCGTCCAGCTTCAAGCAGTCCACCATCGTCCCCGTCCCAAAGAAACCTCGACCCTCCGACCTCAATGACTACCGCCCTGTCGCCCTCACATCAGTCGTGATGAAGTGCTTTGAAAAGCTAGTCAGAGACTTCATCACATCTTCACTGCCAGCCTCCATGGACCCACTGCAGTTTGCATACCGCCACAACCGCTCCACTGACGATGCAATTGCACATCTGCTCCACACTACACTGACTCACATGGACGAAGGGAGGGGAAATTATGTTAAAATGCTATTTGTCGACTACAATTCATCATTTAACGCTATCATCCCCTCCCTACTCACTACTAAGTTGGGGGATCTAGGACTGCATACATCCCTGTGTGACTGGATCTCCAACTTCCTAACAGACAGACCACAATCAGTACGGGTGGGCAACTGCGCCTCATCCACCCTCACCCTCAGCACTGGAGCTCCTCAGGGTTGTGTCCTAAGCCCCCTGCTCTACTCACTGTACACCTACGACTGCACAGCCACTTCCAGCTCTAGCATCATTGTCAAGTTTGCTGACGACACCGTTGTCATGGGTCTGATCTCGGACAACGACGAGAGGGCCTACCTGGAGGAGATTAAACACCTGGAAAACTGGTGCCAGGAAAATAATCTCCTCCTAAACGTCAGCAAGACAAAGGAGCTGATCGTGGATTGCAGCAAGAAGCAGGAGCGGCACTACCAACCAGTGAGGATCGGTGGAACCACGGTGGAGAGAGTAGATAGTTCACATCTCACAGGACCTGTCCTGGTCCCGCCATACCAACTCCCTGGCAAAGAAGGCTCGTCAGCATCTTTACCACCTCAGACGCCTAAGAGACTTCAGACTGCCCTCCAAAGTACTGCGGAACTTCTACACCTGCACTATCGAGAGCATCCTCACGGGGAACATCACAGTCTGGTTTGGGAATAGCACCAAGCAGGACAGACAAGCACTCCAAAGGGTAGTGCGTTCAGCAGAGCGCATCACTCACACGGAACTTCCTGACCTGCAGACCATCTACTACAAGCGGTGCCAGACCAAGGCCAGGAAAATTGTGAAGGACCCCACACATCCCAACAATAGACTCTTCTCTCTGTTGAGGTCAGGGAGGCGCTTCCGCTCCCTGAAGACCAAGACAGAGAGGCTGAAGAGGAGCTTCTTCCCACAGGCCATTCGGGCCCTGAATCAGGGAAACTGATAAACTGTGGGGACCACCACCACCATGTAATATAACTGTATATCTGCACATCTGTATATATAGATTTATACTCAATTACATTGTTACACAACAACTGTAGATATGTTATTATACAAAATGGATCTGTACATTCTGTAGATTGTGTACATATTTACCCAACCATATTACACCTGCACTGTACATTCTGTAGATTGTGTACATATATACCCAACCATATACATTGTACACTGTGTATATAATCATAATATACATATACTGTACATACATTGTTAATATATTTTTGTACATACATAGAATATATATATTTATCTTGCATATATATATTTTTCTCTATGCACCCCTGTTTCTTTTCACATCAGTTGTGATGAAGTGCTTTGAAAAGCTAGTCAGACTTCATCACATCTTCACTGCCAGCCTCCATGGACCCACTGCAGTTTGCATACCGCCACAACCGCTCCACTGACGATGCAATTGCACATCTGCTCCACACTACACTGACTCACATGGACGAAGGGAGGGGAAATTATGTTAAAATGCTATTTGTCGACTACAATTCAGCATTTTACGCTATCATCCCCTCCCTACTCACTACTAAGTTGGGGGATCTAGGACTGCATACATCCCTGTGCGACTGGATCTCCAAGAGGAGCTTCTTCCCACAGGCCATTCAGGCCCTGAATCAGGGAAACTGATAAACTGTGGGGACAACCACCACCATGTAATATAACTGTATATCTGTACATCTGTATATATAGATTTATACTCAATTACATTGTTACACAACAACTGTAGATATGTTATTATACAAAATGGATCTGTGCATTCTGTAGATTGTGTACATATATACCCAACCATATTACACCTGCACTGTACATTCTGTAGATTGTGTACATATATACCCAACCATATACATTGTACACTGTGTATATAATCATAATATACATATACTATACATACATTGTTAATATATTTTTGTACATACATAGAATATATATATTTATCTTGCATATATATATTTTTCTCTAAGCACCCCTGTTTCTTTTCCTCAGTTTGGACAGAGCACTCTCCACCATTTCACTGCGAGTTATACTGTGTATGACTATGTATGTGACGAATAAACTGAACTTGAACTTGAATTTGAGATCCGGCTACAGAGGACAGAGGGCAGAGGGTAACTTGGAGGAGATCGAAACTGAAGGACTTGTCACTTTGAACCAGTTCCTAACAAGAAGTACGAAATGCATAAGATCTACCTTAAACATTGATAAGTGCAATAAACAATAAGTACTAGAGTACTACTAGACCAGCAAGTAGTAAGTTGCAGTAGTTTAGCTTTGAGATCACAAGAGACCGCACAAGCACCTGGGTAGCTTCCTGCGAATCCTTCGTATGTTACAAAGGAGAAATCTGAAACATGAGTTGAGAATGACAACTGGTTGTCCAAAGTTATGATCGTGATACCAGGGAGTTCTCAAAGGGAACTGTGAGGTCCTGATAAGGGCTGGGAGTACCCGGGATGTACAGAAGGTTGCATGTTAGCTAGGACAGCTAGCTGGATCATTCGCTTTCTATCCATCTTAAAACTGCCAAAGTCTCGAAGTAAACATCACTAGTGAGTTATTCTACACACCTGGCATTAGCAGAATGTTACAATAATAACTGTTCACCGCAGCAGTAAAGCAATAAACACTTGTCTTATGTAGCCGACAAGGTCGCAAAATACACCAAGCCCGTTGTCATAGCAACCAGCACTTCGCTTGCTCGAACTAGCCTAGCTAAGATAGCCTTAATGGGCTAAAAAAGACTCATTTCTACGCCAGGCACACATACTACAAATGCATATTAGCTACATAACTGTTTCAATAAATGCGTGTATTGCCATGCTATTAATTAATTTTCCTGTATGTGCACAACTGTAGACCGGGGGTTCTTTAACGTAATCCTCTTCGCCATTAGCTTAGCTAGCTAATAAAGCTAAGCTAGTTAGCCAGCCTAGCTAACTAACTGATATGTTTCAATGTGGAGACGCAGTAAGAGTGTCTCTAATAATTTGAGTTTGTTTTCAGTCGGTACGTACACTCAAACGGTGTCATACAGTTATTGAATAAATCAGCAGAAGCTGTTGTTAAAATAATTTTCTGCGTCCTTTTGAGGTCTTACCTTGACAGTGGTGAAGCTTAGCAGTGGTAACCTACATACGATTCGCATTCAAGAAATTAAATACAAAAAAAAACATCTTTCTACGGTCAACTGAGAAGTCCATGTCTTTGCGAAATTTATTCTATGAGAATAATTTAAAACTACTTGCTTTGGAAAAAGCAAACACTTCATGCCAAACTTAAAGTGTGCACGGCACAGTAATTGCTGTAGAAGACACATACATGTATTTTCACAATACACAGGCTGTTCATGTCTGTTCAGTACATATACATCATAAAATCAAACACAATGGGTCGTGTGTTGTTTGATATTTGTTTATTTTTTAAAGAACTGTACATGCGGGCGTTTTCATAATCTTCATGGAGAGGTGTCCGTTTTAAAATCAGTTGCGGGACTCGAATTTCCTCCGTTGTTCCAGGCGACCAGGGTGCGGTTCTGCTCACAAATCACTGCACCAGGTAGGTACCAGTCAAAATACGTGGTTGCAGATACCGTGAAGTTGTTGGTTTTTGACGGTACTGATGGAAAGGTCAACATGGCACCCGGAATAATGGCGTTTTCCTCCACAGGTGTTCTTATTAGGCCTCTTGGAGAATTAATTGTAGAAGTGCCTGATCTTCGTGCTGCGAACCTCCAGCTTTGGACACGTTCTGCCCAGAAATCTATCCGCTTCAAGATTGGTCTAATGGGCCAGTCATTGCTCATCCTCCGCCGCTCTTGTTCAGTCGGCAGAGGGTGGATTTTCGTCCTGCTCTGTCTCTGTCCCATTGTCAAATGCGCTAACATTTGCTGAACTTGAATGTTATTAATTCGGATGTCAGCAGGGGTAACATTTCAGAACTGTTGTCAGTGTAGATCATTTGAATAAACGACTGTCCTGTTTGTCTGCTACGAGCTGCCATAGCTGCAGGTGTTTGGTGACTAGACCAGTCAGCATGCAGGAGTCTGCCTATGTTCAGTTAGAACAGGCATCAGTAAGACAAGACTCGCTGTACTCACTCATTATCTTAATACTGTTCATTAAATTAAGTCAGCGGTTTATATTGAGTTTACGTCATTTGGTACGACGAATCTACAGCCTTGAATTGATTTCTGCAGTGTAATATGGATATAAATGTTAAAATGTTCTATTACAGAACACGACACCTGTTGCGTTTTATATTGGTAAATCTCTGATATGACCGCTGTAACATAAATCATACAGCTATTCTTATTCTTATGGCTAGCTAAATAGATTGCAATTTCGTCGTCTTCAAGGCATGGCATGGTGTTTATTCATTCGTTGGCATACAAAATGACGTCTTTTCACGTTGTGGAACTACAAATATGGCGGCCTTTTTTCTTTCGCGTTTTAATGACGTAAAAGCAGAGTCTCACCGTAAAGTCGGGCAGGAGGATCTGGACTCATTTATTTTTTCGTATCTTCCGCCATCTAGCGGTCAATAACGGGTAGTCTTGAATTGATTTCTATCGCGTAAAACTTTGGATATAAATGTTTACATTTCCTGTTGCAGAACAGACAAAGTATAGTCAACCAGTTCTAACCTTTTGATAAAAACTTGAACTTCAAAGTAGGTGAATCTATTTCCTTAAACCAATCAGATCACAGTTCATTTACATAACATCAATGCTTTGAGTGCTTTAGATATGAGAACATCACAGTGATCTTTCTGCTCACACATCAGTCAGTCTATAATTCTGTATTATGTGTTTCTATAGCTTCCAACTTTCATGAGTTCCTTGAATCTGTGGAGAAAAGTGCAGACCAATGTAGTTTCTTATTTGTGAACATTTATACGTTTTATGTAATTTATTTATCATTTAAATGTTTTATTACTTTTATTTTATAGACATAAGGACAGAGAAAACAGTTCATATACTGAATGAATTGTTACAAGGTAATATTTTCTAGACTGTGTTTACCATATGTTTTTATTTCTAAACGTTAATGCAGTGTGTTAATCTGTCACACCGAGGCAGAAGGGGTGAATCTGATATACCCCTCTTCCATTGTCAACTATTCAGAGTCCTCCAGTGGAGCTCATACAACTAAAAAACACATACAGAGGTCACTGGAGGTTCTAAGTTACATCTAAAGTGGTCTAGTTGTGACTTTGCGAGGATAAGCAGGATGCGGGGACGAGGCACGATGAAACGCACTTTTATTTTTGCAAACATGCAAAACATACAACAAAGCTCAAACACTATGCACATCTCAAACACCAACACACGTACTATGACACACGAGACATATATACACCCAAGCCGATTACACATAACAGAGAACAGGTGAACGACACGAGAGGGTGTGGCAACACAGACGAACACACACACACCAAGATGTTTGAGGAGGTGGCGGGGCCACAACATGACACTAAGCCTATACACACTGTTCCAAAACTACCCTGTAGGGCACCATCTCCATGGAAGTATATTTTTAAAAGCATGTTTGATAACCATATTTATACTGGAACAATGTAATCAAATGTATTGTGTTTTTTGTTCCTCTCTAAGACCTTTCGGACACCGATATTCAGATTTGAGTCTGGGCAAGTTGAGAAACCCACTGTGAGGGTTTCTGGGTGCTCTGGAGGAGCATCCAGAAGTTGTACACCTGCACCAAGCCTGAGACCCCTCTGGCACTGACACAATTGCCCAGGAATGTGGGCATGTACCTAGACTATGAGAATGGGCAGCTGTCTTTCTATATCGTGCTAACATATCTACATATTTATCGGAAACCTCCGGGAGAAGAAGCTGTATCTCCTCTTTGCACTGCTGGACAGACACACTCATGACACTGTACTCATCAAAAGCAGCACCAGAGATGCACTGAGTCATATCCCGCTACACACCTCTCAGGCCAGCTTGTTTGCACATTTTGTCATAAAACTTAAGATGTCAGTTGTTGCTGTTATATATAAAATTACCAAATTAAAAAATAAATAAATGAAAAATTACTTGTGGCTAGAGAAACACAGCCAATCACATAAACAAGATATAATGTCAGTACTGTTTGCGGCAGGTGTTTCAAATGTGCCCAGACTCATATTCAAAAATATCCATGTTTCAACAGTTTGAAGGTGGCCATGACAATAACAGTCTGGTGGAAATTCCACAAGATACCAAACTCCACACTCACACAAACTATTCATTCTCCCATTTGGAACAATCCAGAATTTACCATGAACAAAAATATTAAACTTTACATCTTGGATAGAAAAAGGCATTACACACCTTAAACATATTTATCATAAGACTTCTTTCATGTCACGCCCACAACTAGCCCCAAAATACGGTATAGAAAGCACCCAGTTCCTATAATACCATCAGCTAAGATCGCCTATGTGTTCAAAAATCAATTCCGATACCTACATCCATATCAGAATTTATAAACAAACATTCTTAATACAAAAAACCTATTATCTAAGATATACAAAATAATAGTGAAATCAAATCTCACAATTACCCTACCATCGAGACAATGGGAGGAAGATTTATTACCAGCCCCCGGCGCCGCAGTTTGGATTAATCATTACCACATGACAGCAACACTAACCTACAATTTATTCAGTACAAAATAATACAGAGTACATTATACTACACATTGGATGTTTAAAATTGGTTTCACAAGCTCAGCAATCTGTACATACTTTACTCAAAACACAGCTAACGATTACATTCACACCACTCGGCAGAGCACACCTATCAAGCAATTTTGGCAAGTCGTCATCACCAACATATCCCATGCTTTAAATAACCATATCCATCCAACACCATCTTTATGTCTCCTAGGTGACATATCATCAACCAATATGACAGGATACTATGTATAACATTATTATATTGATATAATAAAAATATTATTGCAAAAAAACAACAAACAAAAAAAACATACTCATGAACTGGAAAACAAAAAATAATATTAGTGTGACCCAATAGAAAAATCTATTGATAGACTATATATCAATAGAATAATTCTCAGAATAAATCAATAACAGAACCAATAATCTAGACTGGACACCTTTGATAAAATCCATACAGAGCCAATCCATAAACGATAAATATCACAGTCTAATACGTGTACATATACAATCCAACATACATGTACTCGCACATAACCATATACATACATACATACATACATACATACATACATACACACACACACACACACACACACACACACACACACACACACACACACACACACATCATTCCTGTAATTGTGCAGATGGCGAATACTTAAAAATATTCTATATACATTTTGCGTTTGTCTGTTCATCTGTCTGTCTTATTTTTAATAATAAAGCTCTAAAGGTTCTCTGATGGGGGGTAATAAATTAATATATTTATTTCTCCAGATTTCTATCTCTGAGAGAAAAAAAAATGTCCTTTTACAAATCGCACCTCGTTGTGGACCTCGGCTAGGTTTACATTCCAGGTGATTATTTTAGAATTCAAGGGGAGGAGCTGCAGGAGTTGGAAGAATTAATTAGGAAAAAAGAAGTTATCAGAGCAATAGAGGAATTAAACATACGCAAGACTCCAGGAGCCGATGGTTTACCTGCTGAATTTCATAAGGTTTGCGTTAGTGAAATTGCTGATGTTTTTAATGAAGCATTAGATGGGGGGCAATTGCATGATTCATTTTATCATAGTGTGATATCATTAATATATAAAAAAGGAGATCCTTGTAAGTTGGATAATTGGAGACAGGTTAACCCTATTGAACTTGGAGTACAAAATTTGTGCAAAAATAATTGTTAATAGGATGTCAGAAATATTGAATGATATCATAGAGTTGGAACAGATATGTGCGATAAGAGGAAGATACATGTGGGATAGTTTAGGAGTAATAAGGAGTTTGGTTACTGAAGGGTCTGAGAGGGATTTTTATATAATAGGACTGGATCAGAAAAAGGCCTTCAATTATATTTCTAGAGACTACTTATGGTGTACATTGGAACATTATGGCTTTCCAGAGAGGTTTGTAAATATGATTAAATTATTGTATAGTAAATCAAAAGTACAAATTAATGTTAATGGTGTGATAACTGAAGATTTTGAAATACATAGAGGGGTTAAACAAGGATGCCCATTGAGTGCTGCATTATATGTCATCGCTATTAGCCCACTATTATATAAAATTAAAAATGATCAGGAATTACAAGGTGTTCAAATGTTAGGTATGGAAAGATGGAAAATATCTGCGTACGCAGATGATGTGATGGCTTATGTCAAGAATCAAAATGAGTTTCATATAGTTAAGAGACACTTTGAAAAGTATGAAGTTGTGGCTGGAGCGAAATTAAATGAAAGTAAAAGTGAAGGGGTATGGATAGGAGATGGGCAACCTGTACCAATAGATGTAGAAATAAAAAATGAAATTAAAATATTAGGTTTGATGGTAGTAAATAGTAAATGTAGCGAACGGAATTGGGAGAAGAAGGAGTGTGAAATTAAACTAGAATTGGGAAAATGGAGGGTGTCAAACTATAAGACTAGAAAACAGGAGGTTAAGACCTTTGTTTTGTCGAAATTGTTGTTTTTGACTACGGTTTTCCCTCCGAATGAGAAATGTATTAAGAGGTTGAATAAAATGTGTGTTCGTTTTATTTGGGGAAAAAACAGAGAAGTGACAGAACGGGAAATTATGTACAAGTCGAAAAATAAAGGCGGATTAGAGGGAGTTGAGTTAACTCGGAAATTAGAAAATGCCTTTTGCAAAAATGTAACGAAAGCTATATTTCGGAAAGCAATTTGGGTAGGAGATGTAAATCAGTGGAAAGAAAAGAGGCAAGTCAAGGAAACATGCTGCTTATTTTAAATTAGTATATGGAGATTTTTTGTTTAAATATAGGTAGCTTAATATTGATTGGAATAAGTTCCCAAATAAAATTATAGATAAAACAATACAAGACTGTGATTTTGGGGGAATGTCAATTATAAGGGTCTGACAGTGACAGAATGTGAAACCTGTGTTAAAAATGTGCAGTCTAAAAGTATCTCGGAAAATGTTCGAGATACTGCATGGCTTATATCTGTTGGAAGACTGCCTGTACGATGTATTGTCAAATGGAGTTGTTTTGTTACAACAAAGGAATGTCCGATGTATAATTGCATAGCCGATGAAACGATAGAACATTTATTACTGCAGTGCACAAGGACTATTGAAATTTGGGAGAAAATGAAAGTTATCGGGTTTAAATGGGATCGTAACAGGAAAAGTATTAGGTAAGGAGTGTTTAATGAGAATTTGACTGAGAATGTGAAGGACCTTTGTTGGATGATTGTTTGTGTGACAAATTCGAAGATTTGGAAAACACGATGTAAGATGATTACTGAGCAATGTATAATACCTGCAGAAATAGTTGTTAAACAGATTGTGTGTGAGTTAAAAATGTTGAAGACGTTTGATATGAGAGGAAAAATTCCCTGGACTCTTTTGGACATATAAATGGATGATGTATACCTATTTTTCTGACGTAAATTGTGTTGGTAATTATTAATGTATAGAGTGAAGGTAGTCTGTGTCCTCTGGTAGATATTGTTTGTGAGTTTTTTGTGATGGATCGTTTGTATTGAATTGAATTGGATTTTCTTAATAAAGTCAATTTAAAAATGGAGAAAGGCGGTCCTAGAAACATTATTTATTTACGTGAGCTTCGAACAACAGGGTGGGATCCATAACTCCAAGATCTTTAACCGTTAGATAAGATGTGATTGGGAGACCATTGAGGTTCATTGAGTAATTAGAGAGTGGGGACCTAGCTGACTCTGGGTCTAATAGAAACACCTCTGAATGTCTCCGAATGTTAGAAATTAATTAAAAATACTAATGTCAATGTATTTACGACACATGCATTTAGGACATGTAAGTTTTTCAATCACAACAAAATTTGTTGTTGTATTTTTTGCATTATGCTTACTACAGAATTAACAGTCAAAAGTTCAGTGACTTTGCATGCAGAGTTGTAACTCTGCTTATTACTAGAACTGTGGCTAGAATCAAAATCAACGCTAGTGTCATTCCTAAATCCCCAATCAGCTAGTCGTGAAGTTAACATTCAAATAGAAAATAAAAATGCAGACTTCAGAATTAGTTAAATAGCTGAGGGAATAGAATAAATTATCCGTTGCTACCCCTGTCTTTTATCATCCCTCCATCCCTCCATCCCATGCCATCTTCCTCTATTATTTGCTTTTCTATTTTGTTCTGGTATCTCCTTATCTCTTTTTAAAAAAACATTGGCCAAAAGCAGCTGCATCATTACTTGGTTTGGGAACTGCACCACCTTTGACCGCAAGACCCTCCAAAGAATAGTGAGAACAGCTGAGAAGATCATTGAGGTCTCTCTTCCCTCCATCACGAACATCTACCTAACACGCTGCATCCGGAAAGCCACCAACATTGTGAAAGACCCCACACACCCCTCACATGAACTGTTCACCCTTTTGCCATCTGGAAGAAGGTACCGCAGCATCCAGTCCCGCACCTCCAGACTGTGCAACAGCTTCTTCCCAGAAGCCATTAGACTCTTCAACTCTGGCTAACTCCAATTCCAATTCAGATTCCAAAATGGGCACTTTTATACATGCTTATAGACAGTCACTCACACTCACACACACACACACACACACACACACACACACACACACACACACACACACACACACACACACACACACACAAACATACATACGTACATACATACATACATACATACATACATATCTATACACACACTCACACATTGTTTTGCATCGGACTAGTGCTGAAGTCAAACATCACACAAATAAACTATGCACTCCTGTTGCAGTCTTGCACATTATCCTACTTGCTGCTAGAGTACTGTACTAAACCAGCACTGTACTCTGAACTGTTCTGGCTGCTACTGGTGACTGCTATGTTCAGGGTAGCATATCACTGATTGCTATGCACAACTCGCTTTACATATGCCCAGTACTGTGTACTGTACTAAATTGCACTGTCTACTCATTTTCTATTTTGTATTTGTCCTGTCCTGTATTTATTATTGTTTATTTAATGTTTATTTAATGACATTTTGCACTATATTGGACTGTTTGCACTTGTGTAGCATGTTGTCTGTTGCACTGTAGTTTTCAGGTTGCACCATGGTCCTGGAGGAACATTGTCTCGTTTTTGTTGTGTACTTGTATATAGCTGAAATGACAATAAAACCTCTTGAACTTGAACTTGAACTTGAAGTCCCTCCAGACAGGCCAAGCCCTACAGCCTTGTACTGGGCCGCAGGATCAAGCAGCACCTGTGGGAAGCGCTCTTCTGTCCGACTCTGCGAGAGGAAGTGAAGCCTGATGGACAGTTCGACGTGACTGAGAGCTTCTCTACTCCAAATTTCAACAGCTTCGTGCTGCACTTTGAAGTGGACATGAGTGGAGAACCCATGCCTGAGCAGCCTAAGAAGAAAAGCCGAAGACACTGACTTTATTATTATTATTGTGACTGTTATTGTCATCCTTGTTTGTATTATTACTATTATTCTTATTATTATTGTGATTGCTGTTGTTAACTTTTTATATTCTATATGTAGAGTTTCTGTATTGTTTAAAATTTGTTTAAGCTTTTCTTAATTTTAAATGTAGTCAATCAGTCTGCCCCTTGTAAAATAATTGTGTAATAGTTCATGAGATGTCATTGTAATAACATTTTAAAATTATTTTTGCATTATAATAAATTTACTGTAAATAACAACTTTAAATGTTTAAGGTGTGGCATCTTAAATAAATTGATAGAACTGTACATCTTTTTTCTAACGTTACAATTCGAGTCTTAATTTACATCTCTTATCAGTGGAAGATGTACTTGCTCACACCTTTCCTTTAGATTCCTTTTGTACACACTACAGACTGTGACCATGAGATGCTTGAATAAAAATTGAACATTCACCCTTGTGTATGAGTGCCGAATGTTAGCTAATGCTCATGATGAGCCTATCCTTGTTGAGTTACTTACTGAGGTCATTCTCATAGCAAGTTCATTACACCTTGTGTACTTGTTGTAGTGCAGTGAGCAGTTTCAATCTTTGTTACAATCTTAGTTATCAAAGACTCATTCCACCCAACCACAATACATCAGAGGGCTGTTTTGCATGTCAGTGCATCTTCACCTTGAGCCACAAAGTTAAATAGCTTTTAGGCCTGGTTCAGGCTTCAGTTCTTACTTCACAGTATTCTCACTGCTGAGCTGAGTATAGAATTCATTTTGTGAAAATAAATGTTTTCCCTCAGAATAGGGAGACATATCTAGAGTTGTGGGGCACAGCAGAACCACTTCAAACTGGCAGTGTTTGAGTGCTGTCATATGGCAGATTAGGTCTAGTGGAGCTCATTTGATGGTGCAGATAAGAAATTTGGGTAACATTACTGAAGGGCACTGTTCAGAGTGCTAGATGACTCCCACATAAGCCCTTAATGACAATTGATATAAACATACTTGAACATTTATAAATGCTTATGCCAACAAGCATCAGCTGACATTAATAGCTGCTTTTGACATCTTTGATATCAAGTTAACATAACTAAATCAAGTGGCACATTTTTGGTAAGATTAGGAGATGTAATAACGCTAGGTGGGGAGAAATTACATCACACATTATAACAACTGACTTTGCAGTTATGTGTTTTTTTTTATAACTAAAATTAAATTAAATTTTAACAAAATGTTTAATTAATAAAATATTTTATTCTTTAATCCTTTAATGAAGCATCATGTTCTTCAGGTCAGTGAAGACCTGCCAAAAATACTGCGGGTCATTGTTAATCTGCAGCATCTTGCCACTCATGCGGTTAGCAATGTCCAGGGATCGGGCCCAGAAGGCCCCTTTGTTTTCCTCCACCAGGAAAGCTTTGGCTGGGTAGCTGATCTCCTCACACATGTAGGAGCAAGACACATACAAGCATGTGAGCAGCACGGCCTGCAGCTCCTCCTTGGTGGCCACCTCAGCTGAAATGATGTCACGGCACAGCATGAAGAGAAAGATGCCTGGAAAGATGCCACGGTGCCTGGAATGAGGAAGCTTTGCTCCTGCCATTCTGTCAGTGTCACGTAGCGGTCCACAATGCGCAGCCACTGCACGGGCTCGTCAGTAGTCAGGTCCTTCAGCAGGCAGCAACGCCGGCACAAGAACGCACCCAGGCATGTGAGCAGCTCGCTGGTGGAGGACTGCATGAGCAGTCTAGGCATGCTTTCAGTGCTGGCCTGGCCCAGCCTATCAGGCTTACTCGCAGTGGCGGACTGGGTTAAAGAAACATCACTAAAGACAGTTCACAACTGGAACCGGATTATGAGTGATAACAGTGGGCTCAACACCTTCCTGTCTTTTGTCCTCATGTTGGTTGATAACGGTACTCACAGTAACTCCATCCAGGCCATCGCCAGAGGCAAGCTTCATGGACCGCTTTGTCTTGGGTGACAGAGCTTTGCCAGAATGTCCTCGGAAGAGCAGGGTAAAGAACTGGCATTTCTTGACTCTGGTCTTCTTTTTCTTTTCTATCTGAGATGCACAGATTGGTATGGACAATGCACTACCCATATTGTATGGACTATTTCGGATCAAGTGGAATGTGAACAGAAGAGAGTAAGGTGGAATTAGTATTTGCGGAGAAAAACGGTATATCGATATTAGTACATCCATGGCTTATTAAATTCAATTTAACTAAATTCCATTACATCCATGGCTTATTAAATTCCATTTAATTAATTTCCATTTAAATTCCATTATGTATTCAACACTGGCTACAGATGTTATGTAACAGTCACCCCAAACGCAATCCACACGCTGTCTTTTCCCCTTTACCGGCACGTGCGCACTTAAACGTTCCAGTGGACCAAGGAGTAAGCATAGTTTAGAACATGCGATGCTGATCCTTGCATTCCGTGGATCAATGCCTTTGGGACAAATATGTTAAATAGGTCATACATGACAATGTGTGTGCTGGTTTTCTAATCAAACAGCAGGCTCCAATGGATAGCAATGCTGACCACTTTAAAATGCACCCATTCTCTTGTTTGACGGCACTTGTTAAAAGGGTTGAACTAACAGAACAAATGAGGGATGACGTTCAGGTAGTCTGCCACATTAATGTCTAAAGAGCCAGTCACAAAATGCGACAAAATCTGTTCCTCTTTGGCTAAATTGACTGACACTGAACTTTAATTTTTCTGTTGAGTTATCGTTAGCTAGCTAGCTTTGCGAATGAACCTAGCTTGACTATCATGTTAGTGTTTTATTTTCTTTATTTACTATAATTTTTTAACCAACTAATTGTTGCCAGCTTGCTGTGAGACACCAGATCTAAAATAATGGACTTGCTGCGTTGTATTTGTTGAAGCAATGGCAGATATGACGGAAAACTCGCTAGTGCACCCGGGTTACCTTGCCTACTGATGAAAGTACAATCGACCATGGCAGAGACAGAAAACTAGCAATCTAGTTAGTTATCTGATAATATAACTTTACCCCTCTAATATTAAGGGATTACCATCACAGATGCCTGTATGTTCAGAAAACCCATCCCCAATTAGATAGTTTTAAGATTAAATATTTCAATAGAAAATAAAGATGCAGACTCCAGAATTAGTTGAAGAGAATAGCTGGTCCTGTCCTTTATTGCAACTTAAATATAAACATGCTTTTGAGGGACCCTCCGGAGACTGTCTGAGGGGGAAACAAGAGTTTAATTCTTATAAATTTTTTCAAGGGCAATTATGGAAACAACCCTCCTTTTTTTCCATATTGTTCTTTGTAGTTTCCACCATTATGCTCAAATTACACATGACATTATAAAAGCTAGTCACCTATGAACCTGCGGGCTTATATAGAAGGGAAAATAAACTATGGACTATTCCTGCTCTGCATTCTTGCGTATTTATTTATGCTAGGCTGTACATAACGCAGCCTTAAAAACATGGGATAAAAATCCCGATGTAACACAATTCAGGTTCTGTCTAAATACATGGCTAGCTAGCTAGTTATTTTACAATCCCATTTAGCACATATATCGTCGCGAATGTCCTGAACAAAACGCGCTGTACCTAATCCCCATAAATGACATATCTCTCACTGAATAAAAACTTGTATGCTTCAACAGTATACAGTGGGAGAAATGGCGATCACCTTTAAAAGGATTTCTTACTGTAGGCCCATTATAAACAACATGGAGAAAATAAAAATAAAAATACTTGAGTCAGACCGTGGGCACAGGCTGCTAATAAATCAGGGAAATGAAACTGGATGGACTGCTTAATTTTGTAACAACACAACATTTATGGTGACAAGGATGTTTCACACATACACTCTTAAGTGATGCTGACCTCAATATCCATATTTCACATTGTTACTGTAACACCATAGATGAACCTAAACCTCACATTCTCGTCACATTGATAAGCTTTTTGAAAGTTCCGCTCTGCACGTCTCTGAAAGGTAGGTGAGTTAATCTCCTGGAAACATAAAAGCATGATCCTAAATCTTTCACTTTGTTCTTATATGCGAGTTGTCAATAAATCAAAATTCTTGTTAAAACTCTGGAACTCTGTTGCAGCTCACTCTCTCTGTTTTGCATTGCCAGATCGCTGGACAGGAGTATGGCCAGCTTTGACACACGTGCCCTGCGCTGACCAGTACCGCCAGCAACCACAACACGTGGAGACGTAATCCTCTTTAACTACTTGTCCTTCCTCCACGTATATAGACTCAAAACTCCAGTTTAGAGTGGTTAATGGCACTTACGCCAATACACTGTACCGGTTTGTTTACCTGTAGTCAGAGATGCACGGACCCGTTGATGCGTATGCGTAACTCGGAGCAGGTGCTGCTCTACAAGGTTATGCTGCTGCTTATTGTCACTCTCTCACCAGCACAAGCCCTCATCTACTTTAACAAGGCTAAGTCACTGATAATGTAATAACAAACATGTTTGACAAAATACTAGGTCATGGTTTGCAGTCTGAAGTACTTCTGACCTGCTGAGAGTTAGCCTGATTTGATTTAGCTTGTTCTTAACCTTTGTTTAGTATGTTACGTAAAAGCTCATGGAATTATTTCAGATGTAACATACATGTACCTGACCATTTTCACTGAAAGAGACTGGTAGCTACAGGATTACATGAAGCTACAACCAAAAACGATTTCTAGTCACCGAGCATTATTGGTGTGAATAATTAGAATTTAAATTAATTAATATTTTGTTAATTATGTAAATATGTTGCAATCTTGGAAGACAGTTTGTATTCTGTTTCTATATGACAGTTATATATTTTTTTGTTTGTTTGTTTTCTTAATGTAATTGACAATCATGATCTTATAGTTTGTTTTTTAAGTGTGTTTCCACATTACCTTTGACTGTTGTATGCCTTGTATGACTGTTGCGTTTAGCCCCTCATTCCATCTCTAATTTTTGACATGTACTCTTGACATAAGTCTTGCATAAGTGGAAAGTCGATCAGCCCCCGTTTAAAAATGGTGAGCTTTTACTGTCACGTTAATAACATCACGCACGCGCACACATAATGCTTCGACTGTCCAGCACATTAAATATCTTCTGAACATTATGGAGGGTGTGCATAGTTACCAGTTCCCTTCGTGCAAAAGGGTTGTCTTAGGTTATTGTAAAGACTAATGCATATTTGGAATCCTATCTTTTGCTGAGATGTTACTAGCTCACACGATACTCAAAAATGAGCACAATCATTGAAATGCGGATATCATTGGGTACAGGGGTGCCTAGCCATAGTCATGAATAACTGAATATAAAAGGCTGAACAATCTACTATAAGCAATTGCATATTTCATTAGGGTTTTTTTTAATAAGCTGTAGTAATTTCAGGAGCTCAGGCAGGGGCATATTTATACTTATGAGTGGCTATGCAACGCCCACTGAAATAAAAGCTGAGGATGTCATTGCAGAGGTAGGAGGAGCCAGAGCAGAATATTACATTGCTTGAATAGTGGCTCTGTCTGCCCTGGGGGTATTATTGAAACCCAAAGGATGGAGAGAGAGAGAGAGAGAGAGAGAGAGAGAGAGAGAGAGAGAGAGAGAGAGAGAGAGAGAGAGAGAGAGAGAGAGAGAGAGCATGTGTGAACACAGTACGACCCCCCCCAAACGTCTCCCCGTGTGTGTGTTTGCTTGTGTGTGTGTTCCGTGTGGCCACGCTCCCTTGTGTTTCATGCCTGCTCTTCGTTGTGTTGTTATTGTTTGCACATATAAGTCATTTGTGTAAACGTTAACATTGTCAGTGTTTGATCCCACGATAGCCTTAGTGCTATGTTGTCTTCCATGTCTCTAAATAAACATCGTTGTATGCATCACGGCTCCTTTTTTGTATCCTGCCAAGCCTCCCTGCGTTACAATTATGATAAAATTTGATAAAATACTAGGTCATAGATTGCAGTCTGAAGTACTTTTGACCTGCTGAGAGTTAGCAGAGTTTAGCCTGTTCCTAACCTTTGTTTAGTATGTTGCGTAAAAGCTCATGGGAATATTTCAGATGTAACATACATGTAACTGACCTAGTAGAGCAAAATTACAGAATTGTAAGGAGGAAGTGACGTTCTTGGGGCATATCATTAAGGGAAATACACACAGGCTGTCTCAAAACCGAGCACAAGCCATAATTTCGCTACCTAAACCATAGTGGCATACTCCCCTCTTACTGTTTTAGTCCCACACGCAGTACACTGAATACTGCAGGACCAAAGAGTGTCACACTTATCAGCCCAGTGGTAGCTGAGATACCACACCACCCTCTTAGATATGCCTAATATAACTGTCAAAAGGTGTATAACACTGAACTCAGCTGCACTCCTTCCTACGGAGGAGGATGGAGATCCACAAGACTGCACAGCAGTCTTAGCTGAAGTATATATACCGCGGGTTGATCTCTTTGAAGAAGCCATAAGTAACTCAGACCTATGCCTCTATGTGGATGGGTCAGCAAGCAGGGATGACACAGGGGTCAATAGGGCAGCATACGCGGTAGTAACAGATCATGAAATACTTAAAACAGAAGTATTACCATCCTCCTATTCAGCGCAGGCTGCTGAACTAGTAGCACTGACGGAAGCATGCAAACTAGCTGCAGACAAAACTGTTAATGATTTTGGAGCCATATGGAAACATAGGCAATTCCTGACAAGCTCGGGTAAATATATTAGACATCACCATCTTGCTAGAAGCCATTTCGCTGCCAAAGACAATTGCAGTTGTTAAGTGTGCAGCTCACAGGACTACAGAAGACCAAATCAGCAAGGGGAATAATTTTGCAGATAGAGTAGCAAAGGCAGCTGCAACTAAAACCGCTGTGCAAGCAATACAGGAAACCGCTGCTACCCCGCAGGCCACATTACGGGAGATTCAGTCAGGGGCCACAGAACTGGACTGGTTGTTGTTATCCAGCTGTAGTGCGCCCAAGGACGCAGGTGTATACACTTCCCCATGCCAAGCAGCACAGGGTGAGGAGAGACATAACCAGCACAGACTATTGTGGTAGAATTCTGAGGGACCCATGGACCACTCCGGGTGAAACCATTGGTTGGTCCCTTTTCCTGGGCGGTGGCACAGTAGCAGCCCTGCAAAAGATCAATGGCTTAGCTTATCAGTTACTGCAAGTAGTTAATGACACCTTAGCAGCAATAGGTGCCTTAAAGATAGAACAACAAGTGATAAGGGCAGTAGTGCTTCAACATAGAATGGTATTAAATCTCCTAACCATGAAGGAAGGAGGAGTGTGCAAAATGATTAACACTTCCTGCTGTTTTTACATTCCAGATCTCAGCGCTAATATTACTGATTATATGAATCATATGCGATCTGCCTTCACTCCGCAGCCTACAGTTCCAGGTGGTTTCTGGGACTGGCTGACGGCCTGGTTGGGCAGCGAGCCTAGCAGCTGTAGCGTTGCCCATTCTGCTACCCATTCTTCTTCTTCTTCTGTGTTTACCTCCTTTTTTGTCATTGCGTGTCATACGTATTTCTAGTGATTTCACCATGCCAGCGCTCAGCGGTCAAGCCAATGACCAACCCCAGCTCTGTGAAGACATTCCGCTCCCCAAGAGTGGCGGTGCTGGTGATCCACATGAAGACATCATAGTACTATTTGCTGAATAAATGTGTGATAATGTGTGATATAGAATAAAAGGGGGAAATGTTGTGGAAATTTACTTTGTTTCATTTTGTGGAAATTTACTTTGCTTTATTTAACTTTGCTTTATGTTTCTATAGTCACAGCATAACAGTCTGCAGATAAGCATGTGAGTCAGGGACACCAGCTGCTCACATACCGTTCTAACCATAGAGATAGAAGAAGCCTTCAGCGCTCAGGCTAACCAAAACATGAACTAGCAGATACTCTGTAGGAGTCGTTTTTCTTTTTTTCTCTTTCTTCTGTTCTGTGTATAAGGGGAGGGGGACCGTACTGCGGGTCAGTTCTCTTACTCTGTTATACAGGGGACAGAACCCAATAAACTTTTACTCTTTACTACTCAATGCACAAAGCTGTCTGTGTTTGATATGCTCTCATTTTCCCACCACATCCATTTAGCAGTACTTCTGAATAACCAAAATGGCTTAAAAGAGCTGAGGGGATGTTTGAAACTGAGTGATAAGATGTTCAGCAATTTATATATAATACAAGGCAGTAAATTAAATTGGGCTGAACTGGACAATAGTACCTGGCATGAAAAGTATGTCGTAGAGAGAGTAACAAAAGACTCAACCTCTCACCTCGCGCTCTGAGATGTCTCTGTCACTGTCTGTAGTGTCCTCTAGGATACTGCTGCCCTCACTAAAGTGTGTCACCCTGACCGGGTCAAACATCTCTTGAACATAATAACTACACAATGGAAAATCAGCTTCAAGTGCTGCATTGAGCTAGAGTGCACTGTAAATGGCCAGATACAAATGGCAGTGTCAGTAGTAAATGTATATATGCAGTCATGGAACAGGACCTAGCTGTAGAGCACAGCTTTAAGGTGCATATTATGATTTGCTCTTACCAATCATCCTCCTGGCTGTGTCTTGCTCTTTTGGCCAAATGTTTCTCTTCCAAAGCAGACAGACCAGACTTGCTGCATATTACTCCATGCACTATAAATAAACCACATGTATAATGCCTTGTAAACAATGGAAGAAGGGAAATTTGAATTGTGACTACTCTGTTAAAGGAGCGGATAAGGCAACCCACCCAAACCCCCCGAAAGCTGTATCCCTAATTGCTATGCAATAGTCCTGTGATTAACTCAAAGGCTGGAGAAGTTTCACCTTTCTCTACTTGAATCCTGAAGGCTGTTCGGTTCCGTCGCCCACAATCCATCCTGTGTAATTAAACATTCACATCATAACTCGACCCCGTGTAATAGGGAAAACTCACTCGGATGGGGGAAAGCATTACAGACGACCTGTACTGCTGCAGCAACTCTGCGGCCATTCCAACAACATCCACATACATTCCAGCAACATCCTATTATAGGACACAGTGGGCTTAAGTACACCCATTTAGTAGCATGTTGGACCTTCTTTGGCCTCCAGAACTGCAGCAATTCTTTCTGGCATAGTTTCCACTATGTGCTGAAAATACTCTACAGGAATCTTGGTCCAATCTTCATAGGATATTTTCTCTCAAATTACATGGAGGGACTGACATGTTCTAAACTGCCTGTTATACTCTTACAGCTGCTTTGAAATACAAAAAAACATATTTATCTTCCACTCCACTCAAGGATGGCCACACTTGGAATTTCCCTTGGCACATTTAAAACATTTTGTGAGCCAGATAGCTTCTGTTTTCAACCTTCTAATGCTCTGAGTAGTAGTGTTCCATTTATATGAGATGCTTCAACACGTCCATGCGTGTTGTAAAGAAACACAGTGTAAGCAGTATTAATGAAAGTGCATCTCTACCTCAAACTCACCAGTGTAACAATTACAGTGTGTGAAATCTAATTTTAAATGGCGATCAGCCTTCTTAACAAATCTCCAATAACAAATAAGCAGAACTCACCTTGTTGAGTGTTTGTGTTTGATTGTGTGTGTGTGTGTGTGTGTGTGTGTGTGTGTGTGTGTGTGTGTAGTTTTAAGCATAGCAAGGCACTTCAGGGTTGCCAGGTGGAGCCTTCCTGAAGACCCTGATACTGAAACAGCATTAAAAGCTGCAATGGCACTGTAGTTGTATTTATCTGCACTAATACAGCTTTGAACTATTGCACTCTTACATACAGTAAGTTTCTGTGTACCTGTGTACATTTCTGTTTACCTTTAGTAAATAAAGGGATTCTATTCTAATATTACAAGTGCTAGAAGTACTGAAACTCCAAACAGTGAAGAAACCAGTGGAGCTTAATGACTGGTCAGATGAAGAGAGTGAAGTGAGGAGTTTCCTTCAGTGTCTGCCATGTCCCAGCTGAGGTGAGTGTGAAGCTTTTATTAGTACTATAGGAGTTGTGTTTAACTTTGAAACTGATGGTGTCACAGCCATTTGTGGCCGGGAGTCTAAAAGAGCATAATTGGCTGTACTCTTAGGGAGAGAGGGAGTGGCACACGTTCTCTCCCTTGTTAATTACAGAGACACCGTGCAATCAAGGGCGCCTATAAGTTCACGCGTCAGAAGGGGGGAGGAAAAGACTATTTTCCGAGTACTTAGAATAACATTCCGTACTTTTTGGAGAAAATTTTCTAGAGTGTTTTCATGTAGAGAGAGAAATGAGTGGCTAAAATTTCAGAAACATTAAGGAGACAAATGGGGAATATATAACAGCTCTTTCCATGTGTTAGTGACACCAGCGTTCCCTCTTTTCCCAGATGGTAAAAAAGAGCCCTGACTCTTGCAAACTTCATTTTTTTGAAGAACAAAGAGAAAGATGAATAACTCGCTTTATGGCCTTTTTCCACTCATGCATACCAATTCCAGTATGCATCCAAACATTGTCAGAATAGTAGGAGTGCAGACTTTGAAAAATGGTAGTGTCAGGTAATCTCTGCGGCTTTGTCCCTGGTTGTCTAGTGGTTAGGATTCGGCGCTTTATCAAAAAATCTCTTTTTTTGCTCATATAAAATGACAGATTCTGCATTAAAACATAAAGTTTGTGGGAGTCGGAGTTGAACCGACAGCCTAAGGATGACAGTTTTAACTTCTACTCTACCAACTGAGCTATTGAAAGTGACGTGCAAGTAATCCCACATGTCCAAACACCAGTATGTTGGCAAGAAACACAGCCAGTTTTGGATGTTTCAATTGTTAAGTTCATTTGACACAAAGAAGAAAGATCGCATTGTATAAGTTGTTCAGCTACAAACAGATATATCTGATGACATATGGAATCATACTGGACTTTGTGTACATGAATGGAGAAAGGCCATAAATGGTTAGAATAACATTCAGTACTTTTGGAGAAAAGTTTCTAGAGTTTTGTCATGTAGTGAGAGAAATGAGTGGCTGAAATATCAGGCATTAAAAGTGCAATTTGCAATCATGGAAAGAAAATTGCTTTCATGTGGACTGCATTGAGATATCGAACTGCCTGTGGAACATAACACCTCTTAAGAGGCTAGATTTGTGCTCTCAAGCTGCGATGGTGGTTTTATCATGGCTTCTAAAAGAAGAGGCTGTGGTCAGGGTGGAGTGAGTCTTTGATAACCAAGATTGTTGTTGTTTTGGCCTTCAAATAGACAACGGCATTACCCAGTGTCAGGTCTTTCTCAGTAAACTGCAGAGAATGATATAGAGGGCAAGAAATGGTCAAGCACAGTTTAATTGGCTGTGTGTCTCTAAAAAACACTACAGCTCTCTGATACATTTTTGGTTCAAGATTGAATCATTATGCAAATTATTGTGATTAACGCTTTGTCTGTTTAATTCAAATATTATACTATAAACCTAATATTTTAATAGGGTTGGCAACTTTCTAGATCCGATTACTACATGTGTGTGAAGTACAGGTGCTGTAGCTATACGGTATACAATTGTTCACAGTAGCCTAATTATAATATATACAACCAAAAATGCATCTAAAATAAACACCAGAAACCTGGATTAAGGGTGATGTAAATAAGTGCATTAAATCTAGATAGGACTGCTCAATAGGTAGGATAACAGCAGAACAATTGTCCTGCCATATAAGCAAAATGAGAGCCTGCTAAGGCCACCAAGAGGGTGCCAAAGACCATGTATTTATTTCTATTTGTTTTTTTACCTATGTTATGTCAGTGGCAGCTCAGATTTCTTCATAGGGCCCCACACAGGCTTGGGCCAGCCCTGGTATCACAGTGTCGTGCACTGGAAAACCATCAAGCCTGTTGACTATGCTACCAGTGTTGTTCATGTAACTGTGCAAATAACCTGCAAACACAATTACTTTTAGAAGTATCATCCAGTTTGTTTTCACAATTGCCAAAATGTAATGAATCACAGCCAGTGTTCTAAAACAGAGCTGGAATGTATTCCTGGCTGACGTGCCCTGTTTCTGGTTACAAAAAAATAATAATAATAATAATTGGTGGATGAATTTTCAATGAAAGTGCTTCACTCAGCAGCCATTAATGATTCTTCTGTCCAGTATGAATAAATTGGAATTCCTATCCTTGTATCGGGTGTGGCAATTATGTGTAACAATTGTGAAGCAAAAAAGCCATAGTGAAATTTTAATATAACAATATAGGTACTATAGAACATGATCTGCATGTATATTAATTAGGCTATGCAAATAACACAACTACTTCTGTAGCATATTATTCATGCCTGTTGAATAGGCAGTTTTCTGCTTTGCAGATACTTGAAATCTTTTACTAATCTTTCCCCAAATCCACTAGGAGCTGCCTTTTACATTAACATGCCAGGAAACACACTGACTGGATGTTTAATCTTTCTAATGGGTAAGCTATATTCTTATAGTCAAGAAAGATCTTTTTTTAATTATTAATCAGTTAAGGAAGTCAAGCTATTGCATTTTGCTGAGATGAAGAAATATTACATAACCCTGTACTGGCCAAATAATTAGATTTGATGTGCTATTTTGTGGCTTAATCCCATAACTGAATTATTCACATGGTTTTATAGCCATGGCTAATACTTGCTGTCAAAATGCTGAGGTTCATAAGAACATCTTTCCTTCATAAAGAAGCTTCCTGTTTTTGAAACTGTTTCAGCATACTAGCTCTTACTGCTCTCTATCTGTTTAACAAATTTTTCGTTGGATTTAATTACTTTCTACCTGGAAACTGGCAACTTCCATGGAAAACTACTTTATCATCACAAACTATATCTAAGGAACTACCACAAACATAAGTAATGTTAACATTTTACTTTTTCATCATGACTTATGTTCTGCTTCAGAGCACTGAATGCAGCATGTTTATTCTTCGTCATTAGTGGCAGTTTTATCTGTGAGAAGTGTAGATGAATTGCTAGTCTGACAGAGAAGACTCTAGCACCAGAAGTGCGCATCCAGACAGCAAGGCAAATGGGTGACGTTACGGCAAAGTAGACGAGCTTCGACCAGCTCATGGGAGCACTACACATCCCCAACATTAAGCAGCAAAACCCCAGAGACCTTCTGCCTGTACTGGCCAGACTTCAGATCAGAAGGTGAGAGAATACAGTCATGTGTTGCGTGGCTCAGATTCTTCACACAGTTAGTAACAGTCCAAACACTTTAATTATACTGTACAGCATGAGACCTGGAAGTGTGTGTATGTGTGTGTGTGTGTGTGTGTGTGTGTGTGTGTGTCTTCTCCCCAGGCTGAGCTCCAACTTTGTACTGTTCATCATCAGAGAGATCTATCAGACTGGCTCTGCTCACTGTGTGTCCAGCTTGTTGAATTCAGCAGAGAACTGCATCAACCTGAACAGCAGAGAGCTGGACTCTGTCCACTGTGCTGCCCTGCACTTCACCCTCCAGCACTGCACAGCAGTCTCTCTCAGCCTGCTTTTCACCTCCATACCAAAGGCGGAGCTGGAGAGCATTGAGCGACTGCTCTAACACGTCTCCCGTCTCAGGCTTGAACTTTTCTCACAATCAGAATTTTAACACAGAACTGGTCTGTTTAGGGAGTGTTATATAAACGTTTATGTATGTTTATGTGTTTTTCACGAGTTTCCTCAAAAGTCATTTTGTGCCAGTATCATTTAGGTTGTATTGAGACTCCTGTCAGGTAATCAGCAATATCCATGGATATTTACCTCAGGTGTGTTAGGACACAATAAAATGACTTTCTGGAGGAAATTGGTCAATTTAGGTAAAATATTTATATTAATCTGAAATTAACTGCCCTGCCACTGTCTGTGTGTGTTTTGTTTTCTCCTTGTTGACAGGCTGCTGTTGCTGAGGCTGCTCCACTGCTACAGTGTCTCTGAACTACAGCAAGGGGCAGCAGCAGCAGATCTGCTCTTCGCTCTGCAGCACAGACTGGATTTCTCCTGCTGCTCTGCTCTGGAACTCACAGCAGACACACACACTGACTCTGAGCACTGAGGACTGCAGAGTCGTCTCCATGGTCATCCAGAGAGCGAGCTCTCACACACACTCACGCACACACACACACACACACACACACACACACACACACACACACACACACACACACACACACACACACAGACAGCTCACTCTACACGGCTGTGAGGGCAACTCTTCCCCATTTTACACACAGTCACCCTTCAGTAAGCCACTGACTCAACACCACACAAACTAGGGAAACATTCTGGAAAAGGGGAAAGAATTTTATCATTTGAAACAAAATGTGTGTAAATAGCATTAATGTTAGTAGTTATGTGAGTGTGTTAGTGTTTTGTGACTCTACATGTTGGTGAATGTTGAGTGTGTTCAGCTGCAATAAAGCCATGCTGCTCCAGTTCCTGTCTCTTCTCTGTGTGGGGACTGATATGGAGTGTGTGAGACGCACTGTGGCTCTCTCCCGGGCTCTGGGTAAGATGGTGGACCTCAATCAGACCCGGCTGGACCAGCAGGCCTGTAGGTCACTGGCGCTGTTTCTGGAACATTCTGAAGGGCTGTCAGAACTGGACCTTAGCCACTGTCAGCTCACTGACCACTGCCCGCAGCTGCTGTTCCCACACCAGCACAAAGCCCACATCCTGGAGTGAGTGGACAAGCGGGAGGAGGGATGTGTAGAGAGTCTTGATTGTTGAGTCCACAGTGAACACTAACATAGATATAACACATTTTACTCTTTTTCTCACAATTTAACACAAAATCCGGCATGTGACTGAACATAGAAGCTGTGTGTGTTCATTGTAAATCATTGTATGTTCCTTGAAAGGCTCTATATAAATGTAACTTTGCTCATTCAGTCATATCCTGTGTTCCTTCAAGGACTTAATTTTTTCAAAAGCAAACAGCAAAAAGCTTGATTTTCTTGGTGATTTTATTTGGAAATGATGACCTCTCTCACTGGCTGCCTGGTTCACTGATCACTGCCTGTACTTGGCAGGATGGACCTCTGTGGTCTACAGCATATCCAGACTGCTTGTAGAAACACATGTTCTCATTAAAAAGAGAAATAAGGCATAACAGACTCTTTATGATTTACAGTTTCATGCCTGATAGATAACAAGTCATGTGTACAAGAACTGAAAGAAATGATATTTTGTTTAAAATGTCAAAATGCATAATTATCTGGCCATTAATGACACAAATATACTATTTATTTCTTTGCTTATTCATTCATTTGCTAATTCAGTCATTCGTTTATTCATTCATTCGTTCATTAATTTAATTCATTGATATATAAATCTACAGGTGTTTGTACTACTACACGGTGATTTAGTAGAGGGAGGTGTGTTTGGGAATCCTGAACAATGTGGTAATTATAATCCGTCTAATTTCAACCTCAGTCACAATGACATCACTGATGTGTCAGCAAAGAGGATCTATGATACTGTCTCCACCAACAACAATATTCACACTGTGAGGTAACTGTGTGTGTGTGTGTTTAGGCATTTAAAATAAGGCTGTATTTATTTGAGTTTAAAATTTCAAATTTAAAAGCTTGTTTTGATTTTATAGGCTCTTCAACAACAGAATTACAGGCATACAAATCTTCCTCTCAGACAAGTGCTTTGAAGTCTGGTGATGTTGATGTGTTGTTGGCACTGTAATGATGAGATTTGATTGTACTAGATTATTGGGACTCTCCAAATTATATTTTTGTTTTACGTGAAAAAAATGTAATGATTAAAAAACAAATTTTAGTTATCTTATGAATTTTAAGATTACATATAAAAATCAAATACTCAAAATTTATTTATAAAGTGCTTTTTAAATTTTTATTTTATTTTATTTTATTTACAACAGGTGTTGTTACAAAGCAGCTTTTCAAATGTCCAAGTCCAAGCCCCCAGTAAGCAAGCCAAGGGTGACAGTGGCAAGGAAAAGCTCCCTAGAGCATGAGGAAGAAACGTTGAGAGGAACCAAGACTCAAAGGGGGCCCATCCTCCTCTGGCTGTTAAAGAGAGACATAAATTAAAAAATTAAATAAGCATTTAATGTTTAGTCCAACTTTCTGGAGGTTCTAGTCTTGTCCCGATAGTGTGCATGTGTCCGAGACCCAAGTCGCAAGAGAACGTCCATTAAGGTCAACAGAGAGTAGCTGGTTGGGGTGGAGGTGGTGTGGGCTACAACAGGGGACATCAGGGGATGATGGGAGTAGCCAAGGCATCTGAGACAGGATGAGGCTCTGTAACATCACGACATCAGGGGTAGGCATACCTCGGCAGAGTCCACTATCAGTCCAGTGTATTAGTGCGATGATGTTTGATTCCTACTCAAAGAACATGTGATACTTTCAACATTCACATTAGGTATCAATGAAGTTGTGACATCAAGCAAAGGAGGACAGTGAGACATGAGTAGACAAGCACAAGTTGGACTTATTAGGGACAATGAAACAAAACCTGAAGACAAGAAAACAGAAATGAAAGTCTGAGTGAGCTGAACTGAACTGAATCAAACTCCTACCGCTATATGGACCTAGCTCTGTAATATAGTTGAAACTGTAAGTTGCTATAGATAAGCGTGTCTGCCAGATGTAAACAGGAGATCACATTAAGCAGTGAAGTTGTACAGTGTGAACATGACATCTGTCTTTTACAGCAAAATCAGATTATTTTATTATTCTTTAAATGTCTTTAAATGTCTTCATGGTCTAGCAACTCATAATGGCATTAGCACTTGAAAGCAAAAACAAAAAAAAAACAAAAAAAACAAACCAACAGCAAAACCAAAACATCTCAAAACACACTTATTGCATTGAGTTCTGTTTAGACGACTTTTGATTTTATATTAACACATCTACTGTTATCTATTTACCTTTTCCTTTTATCATTATATATGTCATTTTATTTTTTATCCTTTGGGCAATTAGTCTCTTCTCAATGCGTTTTATTTTTTGTGTGCAGAGAGAAGGGGTAAGAAGATGCATACAGAGGTCTGGAAAAGCTGTGCTGTCAAAGGTTAGGGGAAATTAAATAAATAAATGTTCCAAAATGTTTTTTAAATAGTTTAGTAACCAACATTGTAAATTCTAACATTTATGGTTGCCCCCAGCAGTGATCAGTGGTAGCTCAGTGGTTAAGGTACTTGACATGTAGTCAGAAGCTTACCAGTTCCAGCCCTACTGCTGCCAAGTTGCCACTGTTGGTTCTCTGAGCAAGGCCCTTAACCCTCAATTGCTCAAGATATACTCACTCGTAAGTCACTTTGGATATAAGTATCAGGTAAATGTATGATTGTGTTTTTTATAATCTTGTACACATAAATGTCATATTCAACCAGAATATGTAAAACACACTGTCAAATCGTGTTTATAAAAATACGTTTTAGTTTTCTATAACTTGAATTTGTATAGTTTTCTATAACTTGAATTTCTATAACTTCATGTCACTTATGTTGATATGGTTGTTGGCTAAGACAACAATGGCCACAAGAGGGAGACAAAGAGCTTCCCTAGTAATCAATGAAAACAGGCATACCCTGTAACTGTATGCTATACTATTCTTTTATTTTATATTTTTCCTTGATGTCCACTTACAATGTTTGCATGGCTTTATGTTCCAAAAATAATCATAATCTATTTTACACAAATATTTTCCAACCTGTTTATCTTGTAGAATTAAATAGGACATGTATTACATTACAAATAAAGAATTCTGCGCTGCATACACTTAGACATCGGTAATATAACTTGCAGTTATATAACTTCTAGTGAAAATCCTTGAAGCAGTCAACACCATCATCTGAGCGAGCTCCATTTAACCCTCTGAAGTTAAACAAAGAATTGCAGCTAAATTCTACTGTCTTTGTTTTGATTTACTCCCTTGTTGTGGTTCCATTCCTTCGTTTCGTTTTCTGCACCCCTCATAATTTGCACTTGTGTCTGGTTTAATGCTCATTTGACCATGTTTTTAAGCCCTGTTTTAGTTTAGTCTTGTTGCTATTTATTTTAAGTCCAGCTGCTGTTTGTTAATCGAGGCTTTCGTGCATGTGAATATAAGCCTGAATGTTTATCCTCGCCCCTTTATTATAGCCTGCATCCCTAGTTTGTCTTCGTGCACTGCACTTTACTTTAGTTTATCATGAGTTCTCGGACTCTCCATGTTAATAATTTGACCCTGGACTTTGGATTTGCCCCCTAATAAATCTCACTCTTTTCCACACACTGCGTCCGCCTCCTTACCGCTCATCGTTACACTTCCCCAACCTACTATATTTACAGGTTTTTTTGAGGTTTTTTTTCAATCTGTGTAAAATTACATAATTTCTACTGTTTCAGAAGTGAAGGATTTGCGTGCTCTAAATTTTCATCATGCCAATGCACAGAGGTTTTGGTATGGAGATTTTATCCCGATCTATAGGAGCAGGTGTAATGGACTATAGAGTTGACGAGAAAGAAACCATCCGTTTCGCCGCCGTTTATGTCCATAGATGCTGCTATTACCAAAAATACTACTGCGCTGATTCTTAGAGGACAGTTGATTTGACCGGATGTCGCAGCAGTACGGCCGACTACTCCTAATCATAACGCATTCATGACAACTCAGCCCCTTTTACGACTGAGGTGCTCACACGACAACGCGTGATCTTGCACCTTTTATGTGTTTTAAGAAAAACGCTCAGTGTTTTAAAGAGCAGCAGCGAATTTTCCTCTAACGCGTTACTAAGCTCTGTGAGCTGAGTAATTTCTCCCTTTGTGTTGAAATGAACAGGTGTCTGTTAAACTCATTCATGAGCGTATTTTAACGCGCGTTCAATATCGTCCGAGCTGTAATCTTTTGAATTCTGTAACCATGCGGCGTCATACGTATAATATTCTAGTCGCGTGGTGTGATAGCAACTGCTAGTCAGAATAAACAGAAGACAAGCAGTAGTACAAACATTTAAAAAAGATAAGATTACAAAAGTGAGATGCATTTTTGGCAGAACAGCGTTCATCCTTTTGAAGTTAGTTGCAGCAATTCACACAATTCTCCGACCTACATTGTAAGACATCCTCCTGTTGAGCTGGATATCAGTGTGTTAAGCAGGTTTCTGTTTTGTAGGAGGACGGTAAGCAGCTGGAAGATTCCACCGTGTCCGCGCATCGTAGAGTGAGTTATCAACACAGCTGGCGACTGTTACAACTAACACACCACTTTAAATTTTGATATGAGGCCCTTTTTAGATAGATATTGCCTGTTAGGGATTAGAATGAGGCTCTGCAGCATCTCAGATTGAAAAATATATAAATAGAATCTTTGATGGCCGAAGATCTCTAGGGACCGAATACACATTGCTGGGTCATATGTCTCTGCATGTTTCAAATGGGAAACCATAAGGTGGAGGAGGAAGAGACCCTGGGTGAATGTCGGAGGAAGACAAGGGAGGACAACCGACGGAAGGCTGCACGTGTGGGGCGGTGTCTTGGAGGTCTAGACCTCGAGCTAGCAGTGCGAGAACTGCAGAGGGAGAATGTGATGATCAAAGCTGAATTGAGCAGGCTGAGAGCACAGCTTGAGAAAGTAGGAAAAGTGAAACACTTAGTTACACTGCAGTGCACATCCAATGAAGCAATGTTCTGCTATACACAGGAGATGATTTTAGATTGAAATAAGGAACTATAATTAAAATCCAGGTAAATAGTGAGCATAAATGTGTTAGGGCAAATCAACAAATGGATTGCCTATGACACTACAATATCACAGTCTAACTTATATTATATTTTTTATAGTATATCAAAGTGTGTGCACATGCATGTATTTAATAGTGATGCTAAATTAAATGCTTTTTCACAGTTGGAAAGCCCAAGGCCCAGTTTCCCCCTGGAGTCTCCCAAACCACGAGACAACAGGTTTCCCTCACTCTCCCTCAGACAGCCTACCAGATTTGCACCTGGTGAGCCCCACTGGCTCCAAGAAGCCCCATCATCCAGACCCTACAGACCTAGCCGTCCACTACTGCCTCCCCTGTCCTATCACTCAGATGTGAGGGCAGCACCAAATGCAGAGAAGAAGCTGTTCAAGGAGACACATGAGAAGACACATGAGAAGAAGAAACTGAAACGTCAGCAAAAAGACATAGAGCAGACAACGAAAGAAGCGAATGGAGCCACGGAAGCAAGAAAATGTGAGAAGAAGAGATTTCGTATTACGATTGTATGGAAAGGATTTAAAGGAATTAAGTCTTTCTTTCAAAAATAGCTGTGTGGTTTAGAATTTCATGTCCTTTCCATATTAACATAACTTTACTCTTTTCCTTTATGCAATAAGCCTGCCAAAATAATTTTCCAGGCATTTTTCATAGATTTTGAATTGATTTAAATATGAATGTCTTATTTCAAAATGTGCTCATTAGTTCATGTCTGTTTTATAATATAAATAAAGATATTTTATTAAATAAGTGAAAAGTCTGGCATCAGCTTAATAGGTACAGTTGGACCATTTAAGTCCATTTAAGTGTTCCAAGTAAGATCATGTCATGATGTATTGACAAAATATTTAAAAAATGTATAGTTTTGAAAGAATTAACAGCCCAACATTTATTCAGTAAGAGGTTCAGGAGTAGAAAAAATGTTAAGAAGCCCCCTAGTCCCCCAGTCCCAGAGTCACATGCGAGGTTTAACCATCAAATATTAAAACCCTGAGAAATGTTCAGTCTGAGATCTGAGTGAATAGTTTAAGGAAGAGATTTGTCCAACCATCCATGTTCCATCCAAAAATAGGGTTGCGGTCTGGACCTCCTTGACACCAAGAATTGTACAACCCTTTCCCTTTGTAGATGATGAATCTGCCCAACAACATTCCCAGTGATGTGGACTGTTATCTGTTCCCTCCCACTTCCACCTGTAGTCTGGTACATAATCTTACAGGATTTGTCATGGACCAGTGACAAATCCTGTCTCATCTACATTGTAGATATTCTGGGATTTTGTTGTGAAATCTGTGAGATAAGCATATCAAAGCAGTGGGTGAATATTCCAGTATCAGCTGAGGTCCTCACTGTAGCCACAGGAAACTGTTCTGATTTGTGAATGGTCTGCTCAGGATGATCTCACATAAAACAATAAAATCATTTTCTCCCATTGGGGAAAGGGCTCTGAATTCCACTAGCCAGATTATAATCCAGAACAAGATGTAAAACATCTGTTTCAGTGAAGCTCCAACCCCAGTCACACATGACCTGCCAGGATTGTAAGAACACATGGACACATTAGCCTAAGCCATTTATGATCACAGCGTAACTTCATATTTGTCATTCATTTATTCCATCAAACAGCATTTATTTTGCATATCATAATTTCTTACTTGCAGCCAGTACAGTGAAAACTGATGCAAGTTTGTACTTGAAGGAACTCCTCATTAAAACACTCTAAGGTCATCTTAAATGGAGTGTAGTGACTAGTGGTGAAAAAAGACAATTTGTTCATTTTTAAATAAAAGATATATTTACATGCATGGAGCCTAAATACAACTTGGACTAAGAATCATATTATTATTTTGCCCACGTACAGAAATATTAAGTTATTCTAATTCAAGGATTGCTTGTTGCCTATGGTTGGCGTGCTTTTTGTAGTGCTGTATCATTTAAACCCACCTTTTAAAGAATCTAATTTTTGAAAATATTCAGATGTCCAGAAGCTAGATGTCTGCTTATTTGTTAATATGTAAATGTATTTAGAAAACTGTGTACATACGTGGTAATGCTTAAAAATAGGTGTATCTGCCAGTGAAGTTTATCCTTTGACCTTTAGATTAGCTGTAATGCTGAGACAGGCAGGGCAAGACACAAGCGTGTTGTCGAACTTTGTTTATTAGGAGGAGCAGAAACTTTATCCAAGAGCAGGTTACCAGAATACATGAGAAACAAAAACAAAGAGAGGCTAACCAGGAAGAAGAAAACACAGAGGTAAAAGTCAGATAACACAGATATTAAGAACACGGGAACGGAGAACAATATGGAAAACGAACAGGCAGAGCAAGAATACATATGGTAGAACTCCAATGTAGTGATGGGATGTTAGATACTGAGGCATCAAAGCTCACTATTGCAAAGCACATTTATTCAACACTGTATTGAAGATTGTATCAAAGTTACTATTAGCATATGACTAATGAGGTCTAAGCATCAAACGTCATCTAAACACTGGATGAAGTGGCACTGTTTCACAGGTCTGGCACTGTCCTATAACTTGCAAGCTATAAGAGAGTGTAAAATCTCCAGACATCTTTTTCCCACAAAATTTGAAATATGGAAAATATGGAAGCAAATCTTTCCATATGAGGATAAATAACATAAATTGATCAAGTACCATTTCTTAATACACAGAAATTAAAGCATTAAAATCTCATTTGACATAATATAAATGCAGTTACCAAAAAGTGGCTGAAAATAAGCAGGAAACTGGGCATGGTATAAAAACTTATATACATTTACATACACTTATATATACATTTATGTGTGTTTTGGAAAGTTTCCAAGATGTCATTTTGTGCCAGCATTGTTTAGGTTTTATTGAGACTTACAGTGCATGGTAATTGGTAAATTCAGGTGAAATATTTAGATTAATCTGAAATTAACTGCCCTGCCACTGTGTGTGTGTGTGTGTGTGTGTGTGTGTGTGTGTGTGTGTGTGTGTGTGTGTGTGTGTGTGTTTTGTTTTCTCAGTGTTGACAGGCTGCTGCTGAGACTGCTCCACTGCAGCAGTGTCTCTGACCTCCAGCAGGGGGCAGCAGCAGCAGATCTGCTCTCTGCTCTGCAGCACAGACTGGACTTCTCATGCAGCTCTGCTCTGGACCTGACAGCAAACACACAGACACACACACTGAATCTGAGCACTGAGGACTGCACAGTCGTCTCCATGGTCAACCAGAGAGCTCACACATACATACATACATACATACATACACACACACACACACACACACACACACACACACACACACACACACACACACACACAGCTCACTCTGCATGACTGTAAGATAGAGGAGGCTGGAGTAGAGCTACTCTTCCCCATTTTACACAGAGTCACCCTGCAGTAAGCCACTGACTCACAACACCACACAAACTACGCAAACATTCTGGAAAAGGGGAAAGAATTTGATCATTTGAAACAAAATGTGTGTAAATAGCATTAATGTTAGTAGTTATGTGAGTGTTTTAGTGTTTTGTGACTCTACATATTGGTGAATGTTGAGTGTGTTCAGCTGCAGTAAAGCCACGCTGCTCCAGTTCCTGTCTCTTGTCCGTGTGGGTACTGATTTGGAGTGTGTGAGACGCGCTGTGGCTGTCTCCCGGGCCCTGGGTGAGATGGTGGACCTCAGTCAGACCCGGCTGGACCAACAGGCCTGTAGATCACTGGTGCTGTTTCTGGAACATTCTGAAGGGCTGTCTTTCTTGGTGATTTTATTTCTGTCACTGGGTGCCTGGATCACTGATCACTGCCAGTCCTTAACCTTTGTTAGCTCACTGACCACTGCCTGCAGATGCTGTTCCCACACCTGCACAAAGCCTGTTGAGTCCACAGTGAACACTAACATAGATATAACACATTTTACTCTTTTTCTAACAATTTAACACAATATCCAGCATGTGACTGAATGTAGAAGCTGTGTGTGTTCATTGGAAAGCATTGTATGTTCCTTGAAAGGCTCTATATAAATGTAACTTTGCTCATTCAGTCATATCTTGTGTTCCGTCAAGGACATTTTTTTCAAAAACAAACAGCAAAAAGCCTGACTTTCTTGGTGATTTTATTTCTCTCACTGGCTGCCTGGTTCACTGATCACTGCCTGTACTTGGCAGGATGGACCTCTGTGGTCTACAGCAAATCCAGACAGCTCGTAGAATCACATGTTCTCATTAAAAAGAGAGATAAGGCATAACAGACCCTTTACGATTTGCAGTTTCATGCCGGATAGATAACAAGTCATGTGTACAAGAACTGAAAGAAATGATATTTTGTTTAAAATGCCAAAATGCATAATTATCTGGCCATTAATGGCTCAGGTCCACTGACACAAATATACTATTTATTTCTTTACTTATTTATTCATTTGCTAATTCAGTCATTCATTTATTAATTCATTTGTTCATTAATTTCATTCATTGAAATGTAAACCTACAGGTTCTTGTACTACTACATTGAAATTTAGTAGAGGGGTGTGTGTATTGTGGTAATTATAATCCATCTAATTTCAGCCTCATTCACAATGACATCACTGATGTGTCAGCAAAGAGGATCTATGATACTGTCTCCACCAACAACAATATTCACACTGTGAGGTAACTGTGTGTGTGTGTGTGTGTGTGTGTTTGTGTGTTTAGGCATGTAACATAAGGCTGTGCTTGGACTCAGTCGGTTTCTCATTTTGGAAATAACCTCTCCGGCTTTGGAGAAAACTCTTTCACATGGTACTGAGGAGGCACAAGTATCCCACAGCAAGCCTGTAGAGGTTTGGATATATGCACCTCTACAAAGAAACAACCTTCAAATAGTCAAATATTCATTCAACAGTTAAACAAACAATGAAACAATGAACAGCCATGACCAAGGCACACAAGAGGGTTTAAATACATGAAATTCACAAAACTAGAAATGAAGGACAGGTGTAAGCAATCAATGTGAGGACAAAACAAAACTATGGAATGGAACAAAACACAAGACATGGAACAAAACAAATTACATGGAAGGGACTGATCATGACACTTGCCCAGTGAATTTAAATGAAAGAAGTTACACCGAGTTGAAATTTTATTTATTTTTATTTTATGTAACACTAAACAAGTTTGATAATTAAACAAGTTTGCCGTGTTGTCCATTTGGTTGGAAACCAAAACACTGTCTAACTGGCATATTGATCCCCTTTTTCTGATCAAGCTCGTCCATTCTCACTGTCTACTGGAGAGGAGGTCACTGGTACCAGAGTCTCTGCTTCATCTGCACAGACTGCAGCATGCTTTGCCAGACTGAAAAATCTGTTATGTCTTTAAGTTTCTTTTTAAGAAATGTATCAATTTTGTGTTTGTGTGGGCTATAATCAAATGCAATCTTTTCTACTGTATACATGTTAACTAGCCACAGATGAAAAAGCTTGTACAAGAAAATGATTAAATAAAGGCAAAATCTTTAAAAAGTGGTCTTGATATGTGACACAAATCAACAGAACAATCATTTGCATTATATTGTCACAAATTAAAAAATTATGACAATATTCAATAATGTCATTTATCAGCCCAAGTTAAATTGGTGACCAGGTGAATTAATTTACTTTACCTAGCAGATAGTTAACACAGTGATAATCATGTAGTGTAAGCAGGATAGGTGACATGAATTTGATGTGATGAAACTATATTGAGGTTTCTGTAGCTTGTCACCCCTGAATAATGATAAATCGGCTTATAGAAGGAAAGTGATTGTTGTTTGGTGCTGCACACTTAAGATGAGTTAAAACTTTTTGTTTTGTTTTAGCCATTTGACAGTTTTTCAGTGTCAGGTCTGCCCTCATTCATCAACCTGGATGCACCACCAGCTATAACCGCCAAAGATCCTCTGAATTCTAACCGTTTCCAGAACTGCTTCAGAGGTGAGTCTACCTATTAGTCTACAGTCATTACCCAGGCCTAAACCCCTATCTTTGTGGAGTCTTGCCATCCTTTCATTGTGGGCATTTCTGAAACTTTTTTTCCCGGTGTTTTGTTTGCTACCTGTTTTTTTTGTCTCTGTCTGCTTTTGATTTTAGACTTGCTTCATTTTAGTACTGTTGCTGTCTCCAATTATTTCCTGACCCTTTTGGTCTGTGCCTCTGATGGCGTTTTGCTGAGGGTTTGTATTAATAATAGGTTCTATACCATTAGGTCTAGTGGGTTTGTATTAATAATAGGTTCTGTACCATTAGGTCTAGTGGGTTTGTATTAATAATAGGTTCTGTACCATTAGGTCTAGCGAGTTTGTATTATCTACATGAGGGATAATGTTTGTCTCTGAAAATGTATTATCAGTATGTGCCTAACGCTCCTCTCTATTCCAAAGATGATCCGATTTCCATAATTCTCGTATTGCATAAAACATTTATTTCCATTAAATGTTTTAGCATTCAGGTGGTTGTTTTTCTTTGCAACAGTTATTGGCGTGAAATCTACTGTGCCATATACTCAAGATCCAAAGTCAAACGAGTCCGCACATCAGGTGTTGAACCCATTCGTAGTATTTTTCTGCTTATCTAATATGCCAATATTTTCTCGTAACCATCCCACCAAGTCCTAAAAACACTGAAACCTAAATGCTTAGTAACTACAGTAAAGCTTGTGTCACTGTCTTAATTTATATTCTGCATTAGTTCATCAAATGGTTATTTATTGAGAGTGAGTCTGTATTTTTTAATTGAAAAAAATAAAACTTTGTCAGAACTAAACAGATTTGTTGTCTGGTTTGAAGGCGGTGGTTGTGCTATTTTTCTGGCCTTTCTGCCCTTCCAACTAGTTTCTGTACCCAGTCATTCCATCAAGGGAGGTGTGTTGCTATTGAAATGTCTAATTTCCTTTATCTGTTGAATTCATAACATACATTAGAATTACATTTATTATAGCTGCAGGTGGCAATTAAGGGGTCCAATCATTTTATCACAGCTGCACAACTTGGTTGCTGATCACATCCCACATTAAGTTCACCAGCCTCTGTGGTTGGTTTTGAGGTTTTGTTCCCAGGAATGTTGTAGTTTAAATCTAATCTCTCAATTTTCTCTGCTGAATTGCTTTATATAAATATATTTTTTTCTGATTTGACATGAGTAAGAAATATAGTTCCCCCAGAAGGTCAGTTCACCCCAAATGTACTTGCATTCACAGTATGTTCATATACACCATTGAAGTTTGGTGATAATCTAACACTCTATGGCTAAGTTTTATGCTATTAATTAAGAAAAATCCTGCTCTTGGGGATTGACAGTTAAATACACATATTTTTGAGCATTATTTACGAGAAGATCTGCATTTTTTACATTTAAAGGGTATCTCTAGATCAAAAGGTCACTGACTTGTTTGAAAGGTACATTTGACAAACTAATTTAGGTATCAAAAACAGGCTAAAAAAAGGTTTACGAAACGTATTGAATTTATTTGTGGAATGGTCACAAAGTATTGTACCACATTTCTCATGCACAATTTGAACACAATGAGATTGACTCATTTTTCTGTTTTTAAATACCTTTTCATATGTCAGAGGGGCTCTATTGGCAAAAATGTCCTATAATTGCCATGCTAGCTCAAAGTCCATAAATCGGTACTCATGTCAAGTTTCATAAGAATTACTCAAAGAAGTATTAATTTTTTTCAGCTGTTTTGAATGAATCAGTACACCTTGGAAGGATTGATAGGTATGTAGGGGCCATATACCATACAAATATCAACATGTTTCAGTCTCATCAACATTTTGATACCAAATTTGTGAAGATTGGAGAAAGATCCTACGACTAGTGTTACAGTTCATCAGCAACATACAAAGCAGTAGGATATTTAAATTCAAAGTAATTTCTACAAGAATCAATGTTATAGCAGTCCACTGAAGCCAGTTCTATGATTAGCCAATTACCTGAAAAACATTAGCCAATGTTTGAGTCATCCTTAGGAATCTTCCAGCTTGCTTACAGAAGCAGTATGCAAAATTTCATCTTGATCAGAAGAACAGTTGTTGAGAAACAGTTATTTGCATATTATAATGCCCCATATTGACAAAACTGCTACATTTGGTAAGCTACCTCAAAGTCAATACTGGTATAAGTCTTTTAAATTTCATGAAATCTGAACATGTCCTTCAGGAGTGACAGCTAGTTAAAGTTAAAGCCTGACCTTTGTACTACTACTTTGTACTACTATTAGACTGGAATAGGACAGCTGTATTTTTTATGTCAGGTTTTTGTTTAAATAATTATTGAGATTCAGACTCAGATTCAGATTCAAATATTTTGACACAAATTTCACTCAGATTGTGTGAAAATCCTAGGACTGGTATGAAATTAGCAAAAACAAACAAACAAACAAACAAAAAAAGTTAAATCTAATGGGCAGAGCCTATCTGAATTCAGGAAAAGCCAAGGAAGAATAAAATAAAAATAAATAATAATATTTCTATATTCATCTCTGCCTTTTGTTTGGAACATCTGCAAATGTTACATTTAGTTTTAACTGCAGTTCATAAAGGAAAAAGCAAAAATACATTAGAGTCAGAACTTTTGTTTCTTTGTCACACAGTTTTATTATTGTTTTGAATTATTGTATTGTCTTTTAGCACACGTTGGCAAATGTGTCCATCCTTCTGTCAATTGTCCTTGGACCTGTCCTCGGCCTCACACAGCCAGGTGAAAAAGGCTGTCACGGATTTGAGGGCCACACCTTTGCCTCTTGTTTTGCTTGGACAGCAGCTGCTGGTGCACCTTCCTCTGCTCCTCCTGCTCCTCAAGTTTGGCCTCCTTATGGATTTGCTCGATGGTCTTGGGCCCGTGGTCAGCTCGCCGCGACACCCAGTTATGCTAGAAAAGCAAAATCAGCAGATGCATTCTTTTGCATCACCATGCGCTGGAATGGCAAACACAAACACACAAACACAGGCAGAGTCTCTAACCAGTCAAGGTCGATGACGTCCCGGAGCAGGAACCGAATGCGTGAGGAAGCCCTCCTCTCCTTCATTGTCTTTTCTATATATTTAAAGTAGTGATCCATTTTTGGCTGGGAGAGAGAGAGAGAGAGAGAGAGAGAGTGTGAGAGAAAAGTCGACAAATTTCAGGTATTCTTCCCCTTTCGATTCGATCAGGTGTGCTCTCAGCTGAACTCATGTCGCAAGACGTTTATGACTCTTATGTAAACCCTGCTGCCTTGCACGTTGGTCAGTGCTGTAAAGCAGTTCACTGCCACTGTGGGTGTAGCTGTGCTGTCATCAGCTGCACTTGGCTTTGGGGAATCCAGGGTGCAGCAGCAGGAGGCGGCAAACGTGGAGGAGGCTGTGAGAGCAAAACCTTCTAACAGCTGACCAGTCCTGAATAAAAGCCTTTCATTTTGTCAGCTGCAGAGCTAACAACCACACTGACAACTTCTCTAAACAACATGAACTTGGACACTTTTAAAATCATTGCCAAGGCCTAATAATACACTGATATCAGCACAGCATGCTAGTCGCACTATAGATGATGATCCTAATTAGTTGGCTACCCTGTAGTCAGAGTGCAGGCAACAGGCAAGCAACAGAAAACACTGACAGCAAAACTTTTATAGACAACATTTCAACATGCTTGTTTTTTGGTTAAAAGCGTGCATGGAGAAAAAAATATACAATAAAAAAGACCAGGAAAATGAAACACAAATAACTGTCACACTAGGTGGTGACTGAACTGTCAACATTACAACTGTTGTTCCTACCAGAGACAAAATGGACAGTCAAGATACAATATTCAAAACATCTTCATTCAGTTTTGTTGTGTAAAGTACTTGCTGTGAAAAACACATCATGGACAAAATCCGGAAAAATGTGCACAGACGCTGCACTGCAGACTAGCACTCATCTACACATGCACCGTAAACCTTTACATGACATATTAAAGATAATCCGATGCAAGTGCTGAGCATCTGCTGAGAATATTAAATCAATCCAGACCAGGCCCGCGGCCTGCTTACCCTGGCCTTCTCCAAGTCCAGGTCTTTGCCGATGGCTGTGAGGAAGTGGCACAGATGCTCCAGGCTCTCCTCGTTGTGGTTCATGAATAATTTGACCACGCAGTCGTGCATGATGGCCTCCGACAGCATGCGCAGCTTGAACAGCTCCCCGATGAACTTGATGTTGCCGATGGACCTCCTGTGGGCCTTGTCCTTCGCCTCCTCCAGATCCTCCTCCAGCCTCTCCCGCTCGCTGGCCTTGCGAGGAGTAACCAGAACAAAGACAAAAGCAAGAAACAGCGCGTTTGGACCCGATAACGACCTGGCCGCCTCCCAGCACTGCTGCCGATTTCAGTCCCCTTTCTCCTGATCTGTGGGTTGGTGAGTCGGGTAAACTAGACAGGAGTGCTGCTTACTGAAGTGGCCGCTTCCAGCTGGTGCCGCAAGTTCTCCAAAACATCATCGTTGACCTTGTCCTTCTCAAACTCCTTCTGACAGCGGTTCAGCAGCAGCTTTTGAAAACTCACAGTGCTGGTGGGCTTGTCTGCCATGGGCACTTTTAACTACACAGGAAAGACATGTAGGAGAAACACTTGGGTATAAGATAGAACTCTCAACACTGTTACTAAACAGAAGCTGATTAAAGCTCCATGTCCGTTTAGAGTGGTTCAAACAGAGTTCACTTCTGTGTGGCATTTGCTTTTGTATGGAACTTCAGCAGCAATGTATGGGAACATGTTACTCACCATAGCCAGGCAGCTGCACATATTGCCATAGGCCATAGAGAAGCTGGGCTCATCGATGGCTTTTTCAAAAACCAGGTCAACCACGCCTTTAAGGCGCTCCTCCGTGTCGATGGTGAGGTCCATCACCTGCTTCATCAGCTGGTTAAACATCTGTGGTGTCAGTTTGTTCAAGATACTGCGCACCTTCTGGAAAAGCTCCTGGAGAGGAAAACAGACTACCAACTAAGCTTTCCATTACAAAGAACCCAATCTTTTGTTAAATTCAGCAGTTCTTCCACATAATGACTAACTCCTCACTTTCACCAAATATTTACTCTGCCATTTGGAACTTTGTCATGAACAAAAATCACTCAGCTTTACTATATAGACCGATAAAGGCATCATACATCAATCACACTTTCCGAGAAGCGTAGCACCGGCAGCAAACAGTTTATCAAATCTTATCAACTAAAACCCCTCATGTGCTCCAAATTCAAATTAAAAGAAAACCCATTAGAACTACCTACAAGAATTTCAGATTTAATCAACATATAACTCCTACAAACAAAATAATATATACATGATAACCAAATCTGATCCAATAATAACCCTACCGACCAGACAATGCAATGAAGATCTGTCAATCTCTCCCAATGCTGAATTGCGCACAAATTTGCAAGAATATTTTAAACACAACCACTGGGCGCTAACCTATAATATATACAAGATCATCCACAGAATACACTACTGTTCACACATAACACCGTAGATAACTATGCATGCCATATGGCACAGTACACCCATAAAACATTTTTGGCAGGAAGCTGCCAACCTTTTATCACACTCTCTAAATATCCTTCGGTCCTCATCTCCAGCAGTGTCTGCTAGGAGACACATCAGCAATCACTGGGACAGAGAGGGCCTCCAAAGCATATACCATTAATCCAAGAAAACCATACTTCTGAACTGACAAACAAGAAAGCACCATTACTCACTAGAGAAACTTACTACTGAATTGCAATGGCAAAAGTTTTATGCATGCATCAAAAACAAAACTACTCTTTTTTAACTCAAGTCTGAACACCTCACTTCAATAATCTACAATACTCTCTCACCAAAATCAACACCACAATCAACAAAAGGAACAACAAGCACACAAGATCTGGCCCTCAGTATCATCACACCCCCTGTTTACACTAGAAACCAATGTCCCCCTGCATAGCTACATTCGTGCACACTCCCCACACACCCACCCAATTAAACAACGACTCTATAATTTAAATATCCAATTCTTGAAGAGCATATCGCAAAAAAAATTAAGTAGCTTTCAAGCCAACCATAACAGGCTGTGACTCTGAAATCTGAAAACAGGGCATGGCGGAGTGAGGTGCTGACCTGAGTTTTCTGGGTCTCGGGGTTCTGGGTGTTCTCCCTTTTCCTGCCAGGTTTCCAGGCATTCTCGGCCTTCTTCAGCTGCACCTCGTCGTTCATGGACACGTTGGTGATGATCTTGCGGGGAGACGGCTGTCTCGGGCCTACACTGAGCAGCTGAAGCAACGAATGGGTGCTCTTTATTATGGGCGGTAACAATGTCACAAAGACCTCGGTCACATAAGATGACCAGGCGCTCATTAATTTGTGACAGAAGAGAAGGGACGAGCGGAGAGACCCACCGGTGCACCCCTGCCTCCAGGAATTGCCCTGCTGAAGTCTGCAGAGGCTGGGTTGAAGCCTGGGTCTCTGGCGATAAGGCGAGGGTCCACCTGCTGCAGGGGCAGCTTGTTTTGTTTGATCTAGAAAACAACAGAGTCAAGTCGAAGTCCATCAGCCCCTCTCCATGGAATGGTTTTAAAGGTCCCCTAAGGCCAATGTTTTAGCAGGCTAACCTTGTCCAGTACCACATCAGAGATGGGAGGAAGCCCCTCTGGCTTCTGCATGCAGGCAGGCATGAACTGGAAGGCCAACAGGAAGTCTCTATCATACTGCCTCTTCCCATCCTTCAGCTCTGGCTCTGCATGCAGAGAGGGGTACAGTGAGCACCTGGAGAGAGGAATCACCTCTCTGTCAGGACACTGGGCCTGCCCCACAGGAGTGTCCTCTTTTGGCTTCTTCCAGGTGTTGGATAAACTAATAGCTGTAAAACATAACAAATCAGTCTGGTGTCTTTTTAGTGTTCTAACATAGCATGTCATGCATGTGGTTATTTACCTTGACTCAAGCTTTGCCTAAGCTTGGACTGTAAGATGGGCCCCACTTTATCCTCCAGCAAGACCTCTGGATCCTTCCCAGTCTCTTTCAGCTCTGCCCCAGTGGAGGCTCCACAGGCCTGGACTGCCTCTATAACAGCCTGGCCTGGGAGAGTGAGGCCTGAAGGAGCAGCAGTGCTGGAAGGCAATGAGGGCGTCAGCGTGCCTGAGGCAACCGCCTCTCCGGCTGCTGGACTTGCAACCTTCGCCAGACAGTGGGCCTCCAGGGCCAGGCCGACACTGACATTCCCCTGCTCTGCTACCTGGCTGTTCAGCTGCTGGGATTTGAGGTATAAAATGTGAGGATAATGAGGGTGTGGACATAAAAACTAGCAAAAGACAGAAAAGATGGAGAGAGAGAGAGAGAGAGAGAGAGAGAGAGAGAGAGAGAGAGATACTGCACACACATGCAGAAGAAGGGGAATGGCAACGAGGGTGGGGGGGTGAGCACAGCACAGCACAGCACAGCATAATTAGAGAAGTGAGTAGAGCAAGAGGCAAAGAGAGAGAGAGAGGAAATGAGAAAGCACAAGAGGGCAAAAGATCCAGCTGCAAAGGCACAAAATGTGTGTGTGTGTGGAGGGTGAAGACACAAAGACAGCAAGAGACAGCAGACAAGCATGGGGTGCTTAAATAAATGGGCAGGAGAAATAGAGAAAGAGAGGAAAGAGGAACACTTTTAGGGAAAGAGGACACAAAGTAAGTGCAACAGCGCAGTAGTGAGTGTTCCCTTTACAGAGAGGCCTTTCCTCAGAGGAGCTGAGGTGCTCAGGGTTTGGCTGAATCCTTCTTACAGGGCCTTTATGTGGGCTGTCTGTGTAGAGGGAACACGAGGGAAGATCAGGAGGATTCGAGTGGCTGTGAGGGAGAACTAAGATGGAGGCAGACGAAAGAATAGGCACGGCAAGTCGGAACATCAAAACACATCTGAGAAGCCTTCTGAAATCAGAACAGCCACAATCACACAAGCTACTGGAACAAGTCAAATATGACGGAGGAGGGTCAACGGTGCGACCGAATCACTGAAGAAGGAAGAGAGAATGGCCGGAAATCAAACTACACCATCAGATATTGTTGCTGATTGTATGATGCTTTTAACAGGACAAGACAATGAAAGCCAGCCAAACAACCAAACAATCAGCTCAGAGCTCATTATGAGGGAGGACTAGATGAGAGAGTACTTTGACCTGTGGAGTGGATCACGCGAAGCAGCAGTCTGCAGCCGATCAGGGGCTCGGGCTGTGGGACTGAATGGCTTACCTGTGGAGCAGTAAGGGTAGTGCAGGGACGTCCCACTGGTGGGCTTGTGTTCTGGCTAATGCCTACTCCTGACATGATCTCCTCTGTGATATCCTTGCCATCCTGGTTAGGGTCTCGGATACGGATCTTAGCGAACAGCAAGTTATTGCATCTATTAAGTCAAGCTACAATTAAATTAATTTCACCTCTGAGGCAGGGGGAATACTCACTGTTTTCTTTACCCTCTTAGTGGGTGGAGGCTGCTGAGCTGTATGCACTATTATGGATGGAGATTTGGTGTATATGGTCTGGCCAGGATAGTATGAAGGCCCTGCCACTAGTGGTGACCAAAAAAAGCACTTGTTTCAGTAAGAGAGCAAAAGACAAAACAGTTTCAGCCAGCGGGAATACCCAGAAGAAAGGTCTCTTTATCGGTGAGAGCACGCATGTGTGTTTCCCAGGTGGGGGTAGAGAAAGGGAAGTCCAAACTCACCATATGCTAGTGGGCAGTCTGCAGGAAAGAGCCCAGGGTAGAATGTACTGGGTCCTGTGGGCTGGACGGAGTACTGCTGGGGATGTCCCACGTAGGGAAGGCCACTGTGGCGATACTGAGAATGAAACAGAACAGCAGAGGTAAAGGGCCTAGCACCAGACATGGCCATTCATATAGGACACTCCTAAAAGAGATATTCGAAGCAGTAAACAAACAAAAAATACAAAAACATTTAGTTTTTACACTGAAAAAAAAACTAAACTAGAACTTCTCATTTCTGCTTCCAAGATAAAACATATTTTTATCTACACATTTTAGGAGCAGTTTATTTATTGCTGGCCAACCTGTTTATAGACAGATTTTCAACCCATTTGCTACACTGTGTACATATTTGCACAGGCGCTTTTCTCTGCTCTGGGTACCTGAGGCACGTAATACTGGAGTACGTAGTACTGGGCGGTCTGGGATGAGGTGAAGGGCATGGGCATCAGGAACATCATGATGGGCTGGCTGGACACGGGTCGAATGGAAGGGCTGTTACTTGGAATGGCAGGCTGGGCTGTCTGCATCTGAGGGATCTGGAAAAGCTGGGAGAGGAGAGGAGCGGAGAGTGAGGGTCACAGAGCAGCGTGGCGTATGCCGCAGCAGCCGGCTCAGACGCTCGGAGTGAAGACTTTAGTCAAGAGTTGAGTTGTGGACTCTACAGCAGTTGTACTGGGAATGTTGAGGAGATATATACATAAAAAAAAAAAGTTTAATATTTTCAAGGGATTTTGAATGTCCTATTATGCTAGGCATGCAAGATACAAAAAGAAAACCTTTCAAGAGTCTGTTTCACATGCATGGCACTACAAGGGTGCAAGGGTGACTGAACTAGCATGAAAAATTAAACAATTACAATGACGGATGCAGCTAATTAGCCATGATTGCAGGAGAGGGGATATATATGTAAAAGACAACTAATCTTGAATGTAAATTTGTACTGATAACCTGAGTCTATCAAAGCCAATGCTGACAAAATATGACATGAGCTAGAATTCAGAATGTGACAAACCCCCATCCCAGTTGGCTTTGATGCTCAGAATGGGAACATAGTGAGGGAATTCCTTCTACATGAGAAACAGTAAAATGAGCCTAAGAGGTGATTCTCACATACTGTCTCCCACCGAGCTGTTGCCATCTTAACATTTTCTGGACATAAAATCCTCCCTCCAGCAGTTATGCAGGCAGGCAGAAATGAACCTTTGTATGGGCTCCTGGGTAATGGAGCAGCCATACCATGTCCAAAACAGATTATTAAAAAGCACTGGAGTCCAAAGGAAATAAAGAGAAACAGACTAAAAAAGACTAAACATAAAAGACTAAACAGAGGTGCTGGCATCCTCCGAACTGGGGAGCAGAGTGGAGCGCAGGTGCACCACTGAGCTACTGGAATGTCTTTCAATGCATTTTTTGAAGACTGCAAAATTACCTGAATGGATCTCAATCCTCCCTTGAATATTGAAGCAGGAACGAGAGAGAAGCTAGTGGAAGAACGCACTAATGGGTGTGGAGGGTCAGAGAGACTGTAACACGCTCACATACACTGGCACACACAATTTAAACAAATCTTTAAACAAATTTAAACCAAACCAAGTTTTTTTTTTTTTTTTTAAATGACGGAATTGAACACTGTTGTTACAGTGGAATTGTGAGGTCAGAGGCAGAGCAAATGTGTTCCACTAACCTTCCTGGCCCTTTAAGTGCACTACTGCAGATAGACTGAAAACAAATTTCACCTAAATAAAATCACACTGTAACACTGAAAACATAAACACAGACAAGCACTGAATGAGTGGTAAAGGGCATTAAAGCCTAAGTATTACATGGAGATCACCGCTCACATTTTCAATTCTTTCCTTTGACAAAACAACTCACCAACAGCCAAGGCACTGCACTGGCTTTCTAAAAGGAGATGGCAGATGGCACTATCAATTAGCTTCACTCAAAAATGGGAGAAAACAAGGAATGCGGCATGTTATGCGCTCGTGCACATAGTTCGGTGACACATCTCTGCTATGGTCTTCCAACATACACTGCCCTTGATATGAGGCAATATGGCCACCTCCTGTAAGCTCAACCTTGGGTCACGATATCATGCAGAGCCTTCATAATACCCTATGCTTCTGTGCATGTGCTAGTCAGATTCAAGCTCAAATATCGTCTCTCTCAGCTAGCACAGCCCGGCCTCATCTGTCTACAAAACTTCCAAGAGGTCTCCGGTACACTAGACAAATGTTGCTGTTTGGTATTCACAGAGAACATTTATCCAAGTATGTGTACTGGTCAAAAAGTTGGGATGCGGATGGGAGACAGGAATCCATCTGCCTCTGAGATTGATGTGTGAGTTGGGGAGGGGAGTGCAGTGGCTAGAACACTAAACTTGGCGAGGTTTTAGCACAGGCACACAGAGGAGCATGCAGCATACAGTGGGAGGTGCTGCGCTGCGGCGGCGGACATTAGCTGCTGGTGGGCAGTACGAGAGAGCAAACTGGGGGTGGAGGAGGGTGGGGGGAGCCAGGCAGAGACTGTGGGGGCAGGATGCGTGAAAACGCATGTCACATGCTGCAGGAATCTGGACCATGTTGCTGACAAGTTCATTGAATGTTTTGAAGCCAACTACAGCACATGCATGTCTGTGTTGTATCTGGGCTTGGTGGATTAGGGTCAAGAAAGACTTATTTTTAGCTGAAGATGTCTATCAATAGCAACACACTTAACTGCAGATAAGCATATTTACTGCTAAACTTTGGCTGACATCTCAAGTGAGGCGCACTTCATACATAATGAATGCAAGAGTTAATTTACTGTCTTGTGCAGTTCAATATAACAAGCTCATGGTTCATTGCAGGTGGAGCCACCGTCCTTGTTGATTGAAAACCTTAAGAAGCAGAAGCAACAGTCCTATTCCAAGCTAGAGAAAAAAGGCACAGGACTCTCACACAGCAGACTCTGAAATGGAGGATCTCTCACATTAAGGTATAGCTATGCAGCCTTGAATTTTTACCTCCAGACATTCTTGTGCGGTTCCTAGATTTTTCCCACATTCCAGTCCTTTTCTCAAGTACACTTTAAATAGAAAATAAAGATATAGACGCAGTAATTAATTGAAGAGAATAGCCGGTGCCATCTTTATTCTGAGCTCAATGTTGCATACAGACGAGGTATTGTCCACAGAATGTCTAACAGTCTCAGGTGGGTTCAATCTTTATACATTTTCATCAAGTTACAAAACCATTTTTTATTAAATTTGTATCTTTAGGTGGTATCCTGGTTTCAATCCTGGACTTGCCACAGAGGCCATATTTGTTCATTCTCACTTCCTGCTTACTTCCGAAGCCTAATTTGGTCTTTTACAATTCCTGCCATCATATTATTACATTAATAATTTCATTTTATTACCTCACTTGAGTACACCTCTGGCTGGATATTGAACCACTTGGTTGTAATCCTAAATGAATCATGAATGATGCAATCAAAGGATCACTGCTTGAAGCCAAGCAAAAAAGTTAGATTTTTCACATTCACAGACATCAAGAACCAGCAGGACGAATCAAGACTCATGTGAACTGTGTGGGAAAGTAGACTTTGCACATACTGTAGAACAAAACCGCTTTGATGAAGTTGTAAGCAAAGAGGTATTAAGAACATAAGCCTGTGTAAATCCTGATAAGCAATTGTAGTTCAGAAGTGTTTGAATATGTGTATTGTTTGTTTGTATTTTCACAGGCCAAAAACAAGTACTGATTAGTAAGATTTACTACCTCCCAGTACACCATTTTTTTTTACGGCCTGAGTAGATGTTGATGGAAGTCAAAAGGCCAACAGAAGCAACAGCCATCTGGTGGTTGCTTCCAGACTACCAGATCAGCTTGATATTCTCTATTGCCTCTCTCTGGCAGAATACCCACCAGGTCATTCCACATTTGCATAGTTTTGGTGCTCTTTGCTTTGGCTTCAATGTCACTTTGGTGGGCTTCTTTGGGTGGGATAATTCCCCCGCTGAGAGTGTGCGGGCTGTTGTGGAGAGAGGATGTGTCACCAGAGTCACATCCAGACCCACATATGGCCACCGCAACCAGAAAAGCACAGGTGAGGAAGGCAAGGCTTCTGAGAGCTACCAGCCAAGCAGGTGTGGACAGAAAAGAGGTGCTCTGTAGCAAAGAGAAAGGAAGCTGATTGCTTGGTATGTAAAAGGAGAGAAACCTGGAAGCTGGTGTGGATAGTATGAAACCCACCAAAAATGAAAACAACAGCTTCATTTGGAAAAAAAACCAAAAAACCCAACAAAATGCAGCAAGAGAGAACAGGTCTTTGCTTATCTTAGATAAATCAGAGTTTGATATAATCAATGCTTAAAAAAGCATGGTAGTCAGGAACAAAAAAGTAACCAAAAGTATTCAAGGTAAAATGTGCAGTGTATTGGCTCAGTCATTTCAACTGTTCCCCATTTTTTTTATATCAATTTTTATCTCTGACAAGGAAGATGTGGAGGGGAACCTGGGAGCCGGTTGGACAGGGTAATGAACTGGATTGCAGGCTCAAACACTGTATGCACTTATATGCACTTGAAGGACAGTGTACCAGTTCCGTGTACGCCTTTTTTTCTATCGTCACTTTGTATCAACCGGGAAGGAGCAACTGTCATTCACACCCAACAGAAATGCAGCTAGTTGTGACCTTGAGAATTCTTGGCTATGGAATCGCCAAAAAGTATCTTAAGCACTTCAGCACCATTGTAAGAAACCATTGACAATAATTACTCACCTTAATGAATGCTTTGTCCGCATCTTGGCTGCATCTGAGCTGGTGGTTGAAAAGCAGGGCCCACAGCTGTCGGTTCTGGTGCTGGATGTCACACTGCTCAGCGCTCTGACAGGCACGCACAACTCGTAGGTCTGTTCAAGGTGGCGCTTGTACACCTCAATTTCCATCGTAATTGTCCTGTACAACCATTAAAAATTTGACAGAAGTTAAAAAAACAGCAGAACGGTTTGTTACAACTGGAAAAAAATAAATAAGAAAAGATTGTTTGTTGTTGAACATGAAAGTCAGTGAGCCATGAGGATAAGCCCTCTTGTCCAAAGTTTTGATCAGCAGTTATGACCTCCTAACACTGCAATCAAAATGCACGGGCAAAAGATGCATTACTGAAAAAAACACTCTGCAGATCTGGAATTCATGTCACCACAGTCAAGGTTGAAGGCTTTGTTCGGTGAAAAGAAAACAAATGCATCAAAGTTGGCGTTATACTCAGTAAGAACTCAGTACAGTAAGAAACTGCAAAATACTCAGAAAACTCTGTGCATGAGTCAGTGGCTCAATAGTCCAACTAAAATCAGCCAGGACCACAGTTTAGTTGGGCTAAACATGAGTCAACTAAATCCTTAGTCAGAGAATGATATTCTGTCTTTGCTGCTTACATGATCAGCTTCTTTTAAATAGCCATGTCAAATTAGTTATTTAGGAATAATATCAAACTACATGTGGGCCATCAGATCCTGTTTGCCCTTGAAGACCCACTCACAATCTCTGCCCAAGTCAGAGACTATTTACAGCTATGATCTTAATTCCAGCACTGGACATGCATTACCTTTCATAGTTTCACAACTCTGGCACTGCAATCAACCCTGCATATGTCTTAACTAAGAAGGCAACAGTTCAAATGGAAAACCTACTTCCTTTCTGGGAGTGAAGGAAGCCAGCTGCTTGATCTTCAGTGTCTGGTTGAGTCTTGGATGCATCAAGCACAGGGACACCAGCTGATACCCCATGGTTGAGGTGCTCCATATATTGTGCAAGGATCGGTTCGTTATAATCACCATTCTGCATTTTTTTAACAGCAGCAACAACATAAAATGGTTCAGTTAATGGTTCAGTCTTCATTGGAAGACTTTCACTAAAATATGTCCTCACCATGTCTCAAATACAGCAATACCTCTTAGAAGCCATTGTACTGCACACAAAATGGACAGTCCCAGCAGTTTCTGTTCCCATATGGAACCTCAGTGTTTTGATTACACAACCAGCAATTCACAATGAGATGAACTGGTTTCTTCCCATTGAATAGGGAGTTTATATATATAATATATATATATATATATATATATAATATATATATAATTGTGAGCAAGGAGCTTTCATTTTACAGCCTAAAAATGAAAGTGACAAATAAATGTGTGACAAATAAACCAAACTTGAAACTTGAAACTTTATATAAATAGCTTCATGTTAAATATACACAGTTAATCAGTCATTAAAAAAACACATTCTATTAATTAAGAATGTTTATGAAAGTTAATTTAATCTAATTAACAATAAATGAACAGTCGAATATTGTAGTTCAAACAGTCCGATAGCTGTAGTAATGGCTTACCTCATTTTGCTTATTTAGAGAGAACGATAAATTTGAAAACCCACAGGTTTGTGAATTTGGGTCTCTAAATCATACAAAAGTAGGTTTTCTCTTTCTGAACAGTTAGCTAGCTAACAAACTACCAGCACCTAAACGATCAAAGTTGAAAGATGAACAATGAAATGGTTCCACAAGGAATGGTTTATAGCCCCGAGTTAGACACTCGCTGACCTGAACTATTAGCTTGCTAACTAGCTGATCGCTGTGATAAAGCGATACAACAATGAGGACATGAATAAAGTATCCTTTACAATTTTCACAATGTTAACGTAACTGTAATATCTGAAAACGGACCACACAGGAAGGTGTAAAAATGAACAACTGCAAACACCCCGTTCCTTATCTTACCTCGTTAGGTAGCTAAAATAGCTAACCTAGGTTAGACCCTTTAACCATTTAGAGGTCTGAACTGTCAAACTGCGTTTCCGTCAGGCAGATAAATAGTTTGACGCCGTTTGGTGAAACTTATGCAGCCATAAGAATGATTTGATCGCCGATACCTTTAGACATCATGGAATAAAAGAGGCTTATTTTAGCTGATGTGTACGTGGAGTTGTTTGGGGGCAGCTATGAGCTGGAAGCTAAGCGTTGGTTCAGTGGCTTCTAGCATGGACTAGCTACGATCATAATTCTGCTACAAAATGTATAAATGAAGAAATATACAATTATTTACAGCATTACAGCATTTACAGTATTAAAAGCGTGATTTAATGGGATGAATAGTTAACTAGCTAACGTTAGCTATCCTAGCTTGATGGCTATCTTTGCTCACTAACGGTTACTGCATCTTAGGGCTAACTTTATGCTGCACTTCGCCCCCTAGCGGGCCCGCGGGAGAATCCACACTGGCATACTCAAATAAATCACTATCACATCCAATATTCTTAAAGTACAGTGCATATTAGCTACATAACTGTTCCAATAAATGCGTATTACCATGCTATTCATTAATTTTCCTGTATGTGCACAACTGTAGACCGGGGGTTCTTTAACGTAATCCTCTTCGCCATTAGCTTAGCTAGCTAATAAAGCTAAACTAGTTAGCCAGCCTAGCTAACTAACTGATATGTTTCAATGTGGAGACGCAGTAAGAGTGTCTCCAATAATTTGAGTTTGTTTTCAGTCGGTACGTACACTCAAACAGTGTCATACAGTTATAATAAATCAGCAGAAGCTGTTATTAAAATTATTTTCTACGTCCTTTTGAGGTCTTACCTTGACATTGGTGAAGCTGAGCAGTGGTAACCTACATACGATTCGCATTAAAGAAATTAAATACAAAAAAAACATCTTTCTACGGTCAACCGAGAAGTCCATGTCTTTGTGAAATTTATTCTACAGTTTATTTTTTGTAGAAATTTATTCTACAAAAATTGTAGAAAATTGTAGAATTCTACAAAAATTGTAGAAATTTATTCTACAATTTATTCTACAGTAGTAATTTAATACTACTTGCTTTGGAAAAAGCAAACACTTCATGCCAAACTTAAAGTGTGCACGGCACAGTAATTGCTGTAGAAGACACATACATGTATTTTCACAATACACAGGCTGTTTATGTCTGTTCAGTACATATACATCATAAAATCAAACACAATGGGTCGTGTGTTGTTTGCTATTTGTTTATTTTTAAAGAACTGTACATGCGGGCGTTTTCATAATCTTCATGGAGAGGTGTCCGTTTTAAAATCAGGTGCGGGACTCGAATTTCCTCCGTTGTTCCAGGCGACCAGGGTGCGGTTCTGCTCACAAATCACTGCACCAGGTAGGTACCAGTCAAAATACGTGGTTGAAGATACCGTGAAGTTGTTGGTTTTTGACGGTACTGATGGAAAGGTCAACATGGCACCCGGAATAATGGCGTTTTCCTCCACAGGTGTTCTTATTAGGCCTCTTGGAGTATTAATTGTAGAAGTGCCTGATCTTCGTGCTGCGAACCTCCAGCTTTGGTCACATTCTGCCCAGAAATCTATCCGCTTCAAGATTGGTCTAATGGGCCAGTCATTGCTCATCCTCCGCCGCTCTTGTTCAGTCGGCAGAGGGTGGATTTTCGTCCTGCTCTGTCTCTGTCCCATTGTCAAATGCGCTTACACTTGCTGAACTTGAATCTTATTAATTCTGATGTCAGCAGGGGTAACATTTCAGAACTGTTGTCAGTGTAGATCATTTGAATAAACGACTGTCCTGTTTGTCTGCTACGAGCTGCCATAGCTGCAGGTGTTTGGTGACTAGACCAGTCAGCATGCAGGAGTCTGCCTATGTTCAGTTAGAACAGGCATCAGTAAGACAAGACTCGCTGTACGCACTCATTATCTTAATACTGTTCATTAAATTAAGTCAGCGGTTTATATTGAGTTTACGTCAATTGGTACGACGACTCTACAGTCTTGAATTGATTTCTGGAGTGTAATATGGATATAAATGTTAAAATGTTCTATTACAGAACACGACACCTGTTGCGTTTTATATTGGTAAATCTCTGATATGACCGCTGTAACATAAAGTTGCGGTTACAAGTACGTGAAACATTTTGATCGACTGAAATGTAGATGTATGTACATGTAATATATTTGTCTAAAAGTCTAAAAGTATCTCGGAAAATGTTCGAGATACTGCATGGCTTATATCTGTTGGAAGACTGCCTGTACGATGTATAGTCAAATGGAGTTGTTTTGTTACAACAAAGGAATGTCCGATGTATAATTGCATAGCCGATGAAACGATAGAACATTTATTGCTGCAGTGCACAAGGACTATTGAAATTTGGGAGAAAATGAAAGGTATTGGGTTTAAATGGGATCGTAACAGGAAAAGTATTAGGTATGGAATGTTTAATGAGAATTTGACTGAGAATGTGAAGGACCTTTATTGGATGATTGTTTGTGTGACAAATTCGAAGATTTGGAAAACATGATGTAAGATGGTTATTGAGCAATGTATAATACCTGCAGAAATAGTTTTTAAACAGATTGTGTGTGAGTTAAAAAGGTTGAAGACGTTTGATATGAGAGGAAAAATTCCCTGGACTCTTTTGGACATATAAATGGATAATGTATACCTAATTTACAGATGTAAATTGTGTTGTTAATTATTAATGTATAGAGTGAAGGTAGTCTGTGTCCTCTGGTAGATATTGTTTGTGAGGTTTTTGTGATGGAGTGTTTGTATTGAATTGAATTGAATTTTCTTAATAAAGTCAATTTAAAAATGGAAAAAGGCAGTCCAAGAAACATTATTTATTTACATGACCTTCGAACGAGAGGGTGGGATCCATAACTCCAAGATCTTTAACCGTTAGATAAGATGTGATTGGGAGACCATTGAGGTTCATTGAGTTATTATAGAGTGGGGACCTAGCTGACTCTGGGCCTAATAGAAACACCTCTGAATGTCTCCGAATGTTAGAAATTAATTAAAAATACTAATGTCAATGTATTTACGACACATGCATTTAGGACATGTAAGTTTTTCAATCACAACAAAATATGTTGTTGTATTTTTTGCATTATGCTTACTACAGAATTAACAGTCAAAAGTTCAGTGACTTTGCATGCAGAGTTGTAACTCTGCTTATTACTAGAACTGTGGCTAGAATCAAAATCAACGCTAGTGTCATTCCTAAATCCCCAATCAGCTAGTTGTGAAGTTAACATTCAAATAGAAAATAAAAATGCAGACTTCAGAATTAGTTAAATAGCTGAGGGAATAGAATAATTATCCATTGCTACCCCTGTCTTTTATCATCCCTCCATCCCTCCATCCCATGCCATCTTCCTCTATTATTTGCTTTTCTTTTCTGGTATCTCCTTATCCCTTTTTAAAAAAAACATTGGCCAAAAGCAGCTGCATCATTACCTGGTTTGGGAACTGCACCACCTTTGACCGCAAGACCCTCCAAAGAATAGTGAGAACAGCTGAGAAGATCATTGAGGTCTCTCTTCCCTCCATCACGAACATCTACCTAACACGCTGCATCCGGAAAGCCACCAACATTGTGAAAGACCCCACACACCCCTCACATGAACTGTTCACCCTTTTGCCATCTGGAAGAAGGTACCGCAGCATCCAGTCCCGTACCTCCAGACTGTGCAACAGCTTCTTCCCAGAAGCCATTAGACTCCTGAACTCTGGCTAACTCCAATTCCAATTCAGATTCCAAAATGGGCACTTTTATACATGCTTATAGACAGTCACACACACACACACACACACACACACACACACACACACACACACACACACACACACACACACACACACAAACACACACACGTACATACCTACATACATACATACATATATACATATCTATACACACACTCACACATTGTTTTGCATTGGACTAGTGCTGAAGTCAAACATCACACAATTAAACTATGCACTCCTGTTGCAGTCTTGCACATTATCCTACTTGCTGCTAGAGTACTGTACTAAACCAGCACTGTAGCATGTTGTCTGTTGCACTGTTGTTTTCAGGTTGCACCATGGTCCTGGAGGAACATTGTCTCGTTTTTGTTGTGTACTTGTATATAGCTGAAATGACAATAAAACCTCTTGAACTTGAACTTGAACTTAAAGTCCCTCCGGACAGGCCAAGCCCTACAGCCTTGTACCGGGCCGCAGGATCAAGCAGCGCCTGTGGGAAGCGCTCTTCTGTCCGACTCTACGAGAGGAAGTGAAGCCTGATGGACAGTTCGGCGTGACTGAGAGCTTCTCTACTCCAATTTTCAACAGCTTCATGCCGCACTTTGAAGTGGACATGAGTGGAGAACCCATGCCTGAACAGCCTAAGAAGAAAAGCCAAAAACACTGACCATTTATTTCCACTGAATTTAAATGACCATACTCCATAATGTAAGCTTAATTATTATTATTGTGATTGTTATTGTCATCCTTGTTTGTATTATTACTATTATTCTTATTATTATTGTGATTGTTGTTATTAACTTTTTATATTCTATATGTAGAGCTTCTGTATAGTTTAAAATTGGTTTAAGCTTTTCTTAATTTTAAATTTAGTCAATCAGTCTGTCCCTTGTAAAATAATTGTGTAATAGTTCATGAGATGTCATTGTAATAACATTTTTAAATTATTTTGCATTATAATAAATTTACTGTAAATAACAATAACTTTAAATGTTTAAGGTGTGGCATCTTAAATAAATTGATAGAACTGGAGATCTTTTTTCTAACGTTACAATTCGAGTCTTAATTTACATCTCTTATCAGTGGAAGATGCACTTGCTCACACCTTTCCTTTAGATTCCTTTTGTACACACTACAGACTGTGACCATGAGATGCTTGAATGAAAATTGAACATTCACCCTTGTGTATGAGTGCCGAATGTTAGCTAATGCATCATGATGAGCCTATCCTTGTTGAGTTACTTACTGAGATCATTCTCTTAGCAAGTTCATTACACCTTGTGTACTTGTTGTAGTGCAGTGAGCAGTTTCAATCTTAGTTACAATCTTAGTTATCAAAGACTCATTCCACCCAACCACAATACATCAGAGAGCTGTTTTGCATGTCAGTGCATCTTCACCTTGAGCCACAAAGTTAAATAGCTTTTAGGCCTGGTTCAGGCTTCAGTTCTTACTTCACAGTATTCTCACTGCTGAGCTGAGTATAGAATTCATTTTGTGAAAATAAATGTTTTCCCTCAGAATAGGGAGACATATCTAGAGTTGTGGGGCACAGCAGAACCACTTCAAACTGGCAGTGTTTGAGGGCTGTCATATGGCAGATTAGGTCTAGTGGAGCTCATTTGATGGTGCAGATAAGAAATTTGGGTAACATTACTGAAGGGCACTGTTCAGAGTGCTAGATGACTCCCACATAAGCCCTTAATGACAATTGACATAAACATACTTGAACATTTATAAATGCTTATGCCAACAAGCATCAGCTGACATTAATAGCTGCTTTTGACATCTTTGATATCAAGTTAACATAAGTAAATCAAGTGGCACATTTTTGGTAAGATTAGGAGATGTAATAACGCTAGGTGGGGAGAAATTACATCACACATTATAACAACTGACTTTGCAGTTATGTGTTTTTTTTTATAACTAAAATTAAGTTAAATTTTAACAACATGTTTAATTAATAAAATATTTTATTCTTTAATCCTTTAATGAAGCATCATGTTCTTCAGGTCAGTGAAGACCTGCCAAAAATACTGCGGGTCATTGTTAATTTGCAGCATCTTGCCACTCATGCGGTTAGCAATATCCGGGGATCGGGCCCAGAAGGCCCCTTTGTTTTCCTCCACCAGGAAAGCTTTGGCTGGGTAGCTGATCTCCTCACACATGTAGGAGCAAGACACATACAAGCATGTGAGCAGCACGGCCTGCAGCTCCTCCTTGGTGGCCACCTCAGCTGAAATGATGTCACGGCACAGCATGAAGAGAAAGACCACGGTGCCTGGAATGAGGAAGCTTTGCTCCTGCCATTCTGTCAGTGTCACGTAGCGGTCCACAATGCACAGCCACTGCACGGGCTCGTCAGCAGTCAGGTCCTTCAGCAGGCAGCAACGCCGGCACAAGAACGCACCCAGGCATGTGAGCAGCTCGCTGGTGGAGGACTGCATGAGCAGTCTAGGCATGCTTTCAGTGCTGGCCTGGCCCAGCCTTTCAGGCTTACTCGCAGTGGCGGACTGGGTTAAAGAAACATCACAAAAGACAGTTCACAACTGGAACCGGATTATGAGTGATAACAGTGGGCTCAACACCTTCCTGTCTTTTGTCCTCATGTTGGTTGATAACGGTACTCACAGTAGCTCCATCCAGGCCATCGCCAGAGGCAAGCTTCATGGACCGCTTTGTCTTGGGTGACAGAGCTTTGCCAGAATGTCCTCGGGAGAGCAGGGTAAAGATCTGGCATTTTTTGACTCTGGTCTTCTTTTTCTTTTCTGTCTGAGATGCTGTCAAATCCAAGACGCCATAATCCTTAACACAGATTGGTATGGACAATGCACTACCCATACTGTATGGATCAAGTGGAATGTGAACAGAAGAGAGTAAGGTGGAATTAGTATTTGCGGAGAAAAACGGTATATCGATATTATTACATCCATGGCTTATTAAATTCCATTTAATTAAATTCCATTTAAATTCCATTATGTATTCAACACTGGCTACAGATGTTATGTAACAGTCACCCCAAACGCAATCCACGCGTTGTCTTTTCCCCTTTACCGGCACGCGCGCACTTAAACGTTCCAGTGGAGCAAGGAGTAAGCATAGTTTAGAACATGCGATGCTGATCCTTGCATTCCGTGGATCAATGCCTTTGGGACAAATATGTTAAATATGTCATACATGAAAATGTGTGTACTGGTTTTCTAATCAAACAGCAGGCTCCAATGGATAGCAATGCTGACCACTTTAAAATGCACCCATTCTCTTGTTTGACGGCACTTGTTAAAAGGGTTGAACTAACAGAACAAATGAGGGCTGACGTTCAGGCAGTCTGCCACATTAATGTCTAAAGAGCCAGTCAGAAAATGCGACAAAATCTGTTCCTCTTTGGCTAAATTGACTGACACTGAACTTAAATTTTTCTGTTGAGTTATCGTTAGCTAGCTAGCTTTGCGAATGAACCTAGCTTGACTATCATGTTAGTGTTTTATTTTCTTTATTTACTATAATTTTTTAACCAGCTAATTGTAGCCAGCTTGCTGTGAGACACCAGATCTAAAATAATGGACCTGCTGCGTTGTATTTGTAGAAGCAATGGCAGATATGATGGGAAACTCGCTAGTGCACCCGGGTTACCTTGTCTACTGATGAAAGTACAATCGACCATGGCAAAGACAGAAAACTGATAATATAACTTTACCCCTCTAATATCAAGGGATTACCATCACAGATGCCTGTATGTTCAGAAAACCCATCCCCAATTAGATAGTTTTAAGATTAAATATTTAAATAGAAAATAAAGATGCAGACTCCAGAATTAGTTGAAGAGAATAGCTGGTCCCGTCCTTTATTGCAACTTAAATATAAACATGCTTTTGAGGGACCCTCCGGAGAACGTCTGAGGGGTACACAAGAGTTTAATTCTTATAAATGTTTTCAAGGGCAATTATGGAAACGACCCTCCTTTTTTTCCATATTGTTCTTTTTAGTTTCCACCATTATGCTCAAATTACACATTAAATTATAAAACCTAGTCACCTATGAACCTGCAGGCTTATATAGAAGGGAAAATAAACTATGGCGAGAGAGACAGAGAGAGAGAGAGAGAGAGAGAGAGAGAGAGAGAGAGAGAGAGAGAGAGAGAGAGCATGTGTGAACATATTCTTGTCACGGTACGGCCCCTCCCCCCAAACGTCTCCCCGTGTGTGTTTGCTTGTGTGTATGTGTGTGTGTTCATCCGTGTGGCCACGCTCCCTTGTTTTTCACGCCTGCTCTTCGTTGTGTTGTTATTGTTTGCGTATATAAGTCCTTTGTGTAAACGTTAACATTGTCAGTGTTTGATCCCACGATAGCCTTATTGCTACGTTGTCTTCCATGTCTCTGAATAAACATCGTTGTTTGCATCACGGCTCCTCTTTTGTATCCTGCCAAGCCTCCCTGCGTTACAATTATGATAAAATTTGATAAAATACTAGATCATAGTTTGCAGTCTGAAGTACTTTTGACCTGCTGAGAGTTAGCCTGATTTGATTTAGCCTGTTCCTAACCTTTGTTTAGTATGTTGCGTAAAAGCTCATGGAAATATTTCAGATGTAACATACATGTAACTGACCTAGTAGAGCAAAATTACAGAATTGTAAGGAGGAAGTGACGTTCTTGGGGCATATCATTAAGGGAAATACACACAAGCTGTCTCAAAACTGAGCACAAGCCATAATTTCGCTACTTAAACCATATTGGCATACTCCCCTCTTACTGTTTTAGTTCCACACGCAGTACACCGAATACTGCAGGACCAAAGAGTGTCACACTTATCAGCCCAGTGGTAGCTGAGATACCACACCACCCTCTTAGATATGCCTAATATAACTGTCAAAAGGTGTATAACACTGAACCCAGCTACACTCCTTCCTACGGAGGAGGATGGAGATCCACAAGACTGCACAGCAGTCTTAGCTGAAGTATATATACTGCGGGTTGATCTCTTTGAAGAAGCCATAAATAACTCAGACCTATGCCTCTATGTGGATGGGTCAGCAAGCAGAGACGACACAGGGGTCAATAGGGCAGCATACGCGGTAGTAACAGATCATGAAATACTTAAAACAGAAGTATTACCATCCTCCTATTCAGCGCAGGCTGCTGAACTAGTAGCACTGACGGAAGCATGCAAACTAGCTGCAGACAAAACTGTTAATGATTTTGGAGCCATATGGAAACATAGGCAATTCCTGACAAGCTCGGGTAAATATATTAGACATCACCATCTTGTTAGAAGCCATTTCGCTGCCAAAGACAATTGCAATTGTTAAGTGTGCAGCTCACAGGACTACAGAAGACCAAATCAGCAAGGGGAATAATTTTGCAGATAGAGTAGCAAAGGCAGCTGCAACTAAAACCGCTGTGCAGGCAACCGCTGCTACCCCGCAGGCCACATTACGGGAGATTCAGTCAGGGGCTACCGCCACCGAAGGCACCAGGTGGAGACAACTAGAACCTCCTGTTAACATCCCACACTGCAGTCAAAATAGAAGGACGAGGAACCTGGGTACATCACACACACTGTAAGACGGCTCCGACACCAGCCCCAACTCCAAGCAGCAGCACCCAAACAGACTAGGTCGGAACTGTGTTGAGTAGGGTGTTAAAGGCAAGGCCTACCCTTTCGACACTTGTGACTGTCAAGAGACGGTAGAGAAAATCAGACACAGCTAACACAGTCAGAACATAGACTGCATATTAATATGGATGAAGAATCCCATGACTTATCAGAAGACTTGTTACCATTTCAGGGTCCCAACGCCACTGAGGCAGAACGATTAGCAGCTAAATGACAACAAAATACAGCGTGTATGTCAGCCATTGTGCATGCCCAACATATCGAGCAAGAGTGCCTGGTGTGCCAGCACACCAGTGTTCCAAGGACTGTAATCCCTCTGAAAAACGCAGACGTAGGAGAAGTGAATATGACAATCTCTATGTGACAGGTTATTAACCAGACCTCAAACTGTCCCAGTCCCACTAACCCTGCACCACCGAAAATGATGCTGCATGTGGCAGCTAGTAAGAGTGAGATATTTGTATAGCAGATGAAGCAGCAGGTGCCGGTAGGCTGGTCCAGATACGTCGACTATGTGCAGGTGCACAGCAATGGCACTTGCAGTGACTCCAATAGCAGTTCCCTGTGGAATTGCTCCATGACAACCCTGCAGGGGTATTGGAATGTAATGTGGGTCGGTGGTTCGGTGGTCTATGGTGAATTGCCACAGAACTGGACTGGTTGTTGTTATCCAGCTGTAGTGCGCCCAAGGACGCAGGTGTATACACTTCCCCATGCCAAGCAGCACAGGGTGAGGAGAGACATAACCAGCACAGACTATTGTGGTAGAATTCTGAGGGACCCATGGACCATTCCGGGTGAAACCATTGGTTGGTCCCTTTTCCTGGGCGGTGGCACAGTAGCAGACCTGCAAAAGATCAATGGCTTAGCTTATCAGTTACTGCAAGTAGTTAATGACACCTCAGCAGCAATAGGTGCCTTAAAGATAGAACAACAAGTGATAAGGGCAGCAGTGCTTCAACATAGAATGGTACTAGATCTCCTAACCATGAAGGAAGGAGGAGTGTGATTAACACTTCCTGCTGTTTTTACATTCCAGATCTCAGTGCTAATATTACTGATTATATGAATCATATGCGATCTGCCTTCACTCCGCAGCCTACAGTTCCAGGTGGATTCTGGGACTGGCTGACGGCCTGGTTGGGCAGTTGGGCAGCGAACCTAGCAGCTGTTGCGTTGCCCATTCTGCTACCCATTCTTCTTCTTCTTCTGTGTTTACCTCCTTTTTTGTCATAGCGTGTCAGACGTCTTTCTAGTGTGTTCACCATGACAGCGCTCAGCGGCCATGCCAGTGACCAACACCAGCTCTTTGAAGATATTCTGCTCCCCAAGATGGGCGGTGCTGGTGATCCACATGAAGACATCATAGTGCTATTTGCTGAATTAATGTGTGATAATGTGTGATATAGAATAAAGGGGGGAAATGTTGTGGAAATTTACTTTGCTTCATTTTGTGGAAATTTACTTTGCTTTATTTTACTTTGCTTTATGTTTCTATAGTCACAGCATAACAGTCTGCAGATAAGCGTGTGAGTCAGGGACACCAGCTGCTCACACACCGTTCTAACCATAGAGATAGAAGAAGCCTTCAGCGCTCAGGCTAACCAAAACATGAATTAGCATATACTCTGTAGGAGTTGTTTTTCTTTTTTTTCTCTTTCTTCTGTTCTGTGTATAAGGGGAGGGGGACCGTACTGCGGGTCAGTCCTCTTACTCTGTTATACAGGGGACAGAACTCAATAAACTTTTACTCTTTACTACTCAATGCATAAAGCTGTCTGTGTTTGATGTGCTCTCATTTTCCCACCACATCCATTTAGCAGTACTTCTGAATAACCGAAATGGCTTAAAACAGCTGAGGGGATGTTTGAAACTGAGTGATAAGATGTTTAGCAATTTATATATAATAATACAAGGCAGTAAATTAAATTTGGCTGAACTGGACAATAGTACCTGGCAAGAAAAGTATGTCGTAGAGAGAGTAACAAAAAACTCAACCTCTCACCTCGCGCTCTGAGATGTCTCCGTCACTGTCTGTAGTGTCCTCTAGGATACTGCTGCCCTCACTAAAGTGTGTCACCCTGACCGGGTCAAACATCTCTTGAACACAATAACTACACAATGGAAAATCAGCTTCAAGTGCTGCATTGAGCAAGAGTGCACTGTAAATGGCCAGATATAAATGGCAATGTCAGTAGTAAATTTATATATGCAGTCATGAAACAGGACCTAGCTGTAGAGCACAGCTTTAAGGTGCATATATTAATCTGCTCTTACCAATCATCCTCCTGGCTGTGTCTTGCTCTTTTGGCCAAATGTTTCTCTTCCAAAGCAGATAGACCAGACTCGCTGCATATTACTCCGTGCACTATAAATAAACCACATGTATAATGCCTTGTAAACAATGGAACAAGGGAAATTTGAATTGTGACTACTCTGTTAAAGGGGCGGATAAGGCACACCACCCAAACCCCCCAAAAGCTGTTCTGTTATCCCTAATTGCTATGCAATAGTCCTGTGATTAACTCAAAGGCTGGAGAAGTTTCACCTTTCTCTATTTGAATCCTGAAGGCTGTTCGGTTCCGTCGCCCACAATCCATCCTGTGTAATTAAACATTCACATCATAACTCGACCCCGTGTAATAGGGCAAACTCACTCGGATGGGGGAAAGGATTACAGACTACCTGTACTGCTGCCGCAACTCTGCGGCCATTCCAACAACATCCACATACATTCCAGCAACATCCTATTATAGGACACAGTGGGCTTAAGTACACCCATTTAGTAGCATGTTGGACCTTCTTTGGCCTCCAGAACTGCGGCAATTCTTCTGGCATAGGTTCCACTATGTGCTGAAAATACTCTGCAGGAATCTTGGTTCAATCTTCATAGGATATTTTCTCTCAAATTACATGGAGGGACTGACATGTTCTAAACTGCCTGTTATACTCTTACAGCTGCTTTGAAATACAAAAAAACATATTTATCTTCCACTCCACTCAAGAATGGCCACACTTGGAATTTCCCTTGGCACATTTAAAACATTGTGTGAGCCAGATAGCTTCTGTTTTCAACCTTCCAATGCTCTGAGTAGTAGTGTTCCATGCATATGAGATGCTTCAACACGTCCATGCGTGTTGTAAAGAAACACAGTGTAAGCAGTATTAATGAAAGTGCATCTCTACCTCAAACTCACCAGTGTAACAATTACAGTGTTTGAAATCTAATTTTAAATGGCGATCAGCCTTCTTAACAAATCTCCAATAACAAATAAGCAGAACTCACCTTGTTGAGTGTTTGTGTTTGTTTGTGTGTGTGTGCGTGCGTGCGTGCGTGCGTGCGTGTGTGTGTGTGTGTGTGTGTGTGTGTGTGTGTGTGTGTGTAGTTTTAAGCATAGCAAGGCACTTCAGGGTTGCCAGGTGGAGCCTTCCTGAAGACCCTGATACTGAAACAGCATTAAAAGCTGCAATGGCACTGTAGTTGTATTTATCTGCACTAATACAGCTTTGAACTATTGCACTCTTACATACAGTAAGTTTCTGTGTACCTGTGTACATTTCTGTGTACCTTTAGTAAATAAAGGGATTCTATTCTAATATTACAAGTGCTAGAAGTACTGAAACTCCAAACAGTGAAGAAACCAGTGGAGCTTAATGACTGGTCAGATGAAGAGAGTGAAGTGAGGAGTTTCCTTCAGTGTCTGCCATGTCCCAGCTGAGGTGAGTGTGAAGCTTTTATTAGTACTATAGGAGTTGTGTTTAACTTTGAAACTGATGGTGTCACAGCCATTTGTGGCTGGGAGTCTAAAGGAGCATAATTGGCTGTACTCTTAGGGAGAGAGAGAGTGGCATACGCTCTCTCCCTTGTTAATTACAGAGACACCGTGCATTCAAGGGCGTCTATAAGTTCACGCGTCAGAAGGGGGAGGAAAAGACTATTTTCCGAGTACTTAGAATAACATTCTGTACTTTTTGGAGAAAATTTTCTAGAATGTTTTCATGTAGAGAGAGAAATGAGTGGCTAAAATGTCAGAAACATTAAGGGGACAAATGGGGAATACTATAACAGCTCTTTCCATGTGTTAGTGACACCAGCGTTCCCTCTTTTCCCAGATGGTAAAAAAGAGCCCTGACTCTTGCAAACTTCATTTTTTTGTAGAACAAAGAGAAAGATGAATAACTCGCTTTATGGCCTTTTTCCACTCATGCATACCAATTCCAGTATGCATCCAAACATTGTCAGAATAGTAGGAGTGCAGACTCTACAGCTTTGTCCCTGGTTGTCTAGTGGTTAGGATTCGGTGCTCTCACCGCCACGGCCAGGGTTCGATTCCCGGTCAGGGAAAAAACTCTTTTTTTGCTCATATAAAATGACAGATTCTGCATTAAAACATAAAGTTTGTGGGAGTCGGAGTTGAACCGACAGCCTAAGGATGACAGTTTTAACTTCTACTCTACCAATTGAACTATTGAAAGTGACGCGCAAGTAATCCCACATGTCCAAACACCAGTATGTTGGCAAGAAACACAGCCAGTTTTGGATGTTTCAATTGTTAAGTTCATTTGACACAAAGAAGAAAGATCACATTGCATAAGTTGTTCAGCTACAAACAGATATATCTTTTGATGACATTTGGAATCATACTGGACTTTGTGTACATGAATGGAGAAAGGCCATAAAAGGTTAGAATAACATTCAGTGCTTTTGCAGAAAAGTTTCGAGAGTTTTGTCATGTAGTGAAAGAAATGAGTGGCTGAAATATCAGGCATTAAAAGTGCAATTTGCACTCATGGAAAGAAAATTGCTTTCATGTGGAGTGCATTGAGATATCGAACTGCCTGTGGAACATAACACCTCTTAAGAGGCTAGATTTGTGCTCTCAAGCTGCGATGGTGGTTTTCTCATGGCTTCTAAAAGAAGAGGCTGTGGTCAGGGTGGAGTGAGTCTTTGATAACAAAGATTGTTGTTGTTTTGGCCTTCGAATAGACAACGGCATTACCCAGTGTCAGGTCTTTCTCAGTAAACTGCAGAGAATGATATAGAGGGCAAGAAATGGTCAAGCACAATTTTATTGGGTGTGTGTCTCTAAAAAACACTAGAGCTCTCTGATACATTTTTGGTTCAAGATTTAATCATCATGCAAATGATTGTGATTAACGCTTTGTCTGTTTAATTCAAATATTATACTATAAACCTAATATTTTAATAGGGTTGGCAACTTTCTAGATCCGATTACTACATGTGTGTGAAGTACAGGTGCTGTAGCTATATGGTATACAATTGTTCACAGTAGCCTAATTATAATATATACAACCAAAAATGCATCTAAAATAAACACCAGAAACCTGGACTAAGGGTAATGTACATAAGTGCACTAAATCTAGGTAGGACTGCTCGATAGATAGGATAACAGCAGAACAATTGTCCCGCCATATAAGCAAAATGAGAGCCTGCTAAGGCCACCAAGAGGGTGCCAAAGACCATGCATTTATTTCTATTTGTTTTTTTACCTATGTTATGTCAGTGGTAGCTCAGATTTCTTCATAGGGCCCCACACAGGCTTGGGCCAGCCCTGGTATCACAGTGTCGTGCACTGGAAAACCATCAAGCCTGTTGACTATGCTACCAGTGTTGTTCATGTAACTGTGTAAATAAAGTGCAAACACAATTACTTTTAGAAGTATCATCTAGTTTGTTTTCACAATTGCCAAAATGTAATGAATCACAGCCAGTGTTCTAAAACAGAGCTGGAATGTATTCCTGGCTGATGTGCCCTGTTTCTGGTTACAATAAATAAATAAATAAATAAATAATTGGATGAATTTTCAATGAAAGTGCTTCACTCAGCAGCCATTAATGATTCTTCTGTCCAGTATGAATAAATTGGAATTCCTATCCTTGTATCGGGTGTGGCAATTATGTGTAACAATTGTAAAGCACAAAAGCAATAGTGAAATTTTAATATAACAATATAGGTACTATAGAACATGATCTGCATGCATATTAATTAGGCTATGCAAATAACACAACTACTTCTCTAGCACATCATTCATGCCTGTTGAATAGGCAGTTTTCTGTTTTGCAGATACTTGAAATCTTTTACTAATCTTTCCCCAAATCCACTAGGAGCTGCCTTTTACATTAACATGCCAGGAAACACACTGACTGGATGTTTAATCTTTCTAATGGGTAAGCTATATTCTTATAGTCAAGAAAGATATTTTTTTAATTATTAATCAGTTAAGGAAGTCAAGCTATTGCATTTTGCTGAGATGAAGAAATATTACATAACCCTGTACTGGCCAAATAATTAGATTTGATGTGCTATTTTGTGGATTAATCCCATAACTGAATTATTCACATGGTTTTATAGCCATGGCTAATACTTGCTGTCAAAATGCTGAGGTTCATAAGAACCTATTTCCTTCATAAAGAAGCTTCCTGTTTTTGAAACTGTTTCAGCATACTAGCTCTTACTGCTCTCTATCTGTTTAACAAATTTTTCGCTGGATTTAATTACTTTCTACCTGGAAACTGGCAACTTCCATAGAAAACTACTTTATCATCACAAACTATATCTAAGGAACTACCACAAACATAAGTAATGTTAACATTTTGCTTTTTCATCATGACTTATGTTCTGCTTCAGAGCACTGAATGCAGCATGTTTATTCTTCATCATTAGTGGCAGTTTTATCTGTGAGAAGTGTAGATGAATTGCTAGTCTGACAGAGAAGACTCTAGCACCAGAAGTGCGCATCCAGACAGCAAGGCAAATGGGTGACGTTACGGCAAAGTAGACGAGCTTCGACCAGCTCATGGGAGCACTACACATCCCCAACATTAAGCAGCAAAACCCCAGAGACCTTCTGCCTGTACTGGCCAGACTTCAGAACAGAAGGTGAGAGAATACAGTCATGTGTTGCGTGGCTCAGATTCTTCACACAGTTTGTAACAGTCCAAACACTTTAATTATACTGTACAGCATGAGACCTGGAAATGTGTGTCTGTGTCTGTGTGTGTGTGTGTGTGTCTTCTCCCCAGGCTGAGCTCCAGCTTTGTACTGTCCATCATCAGAGAGATCTATCAGACTGGCTCTGCTCACTGTGTGTCCAGCTTGTTGAGTTCAGCAGAGAACTGCATCAACCTGAACAGCAGGGAGGTGGACTCTGTCCACTGTGCTGCCCTGTGTTTCACCCTCCAGCACTGCACAGCAGTCTCTCTCAGCCTGCTTTTCACCTCCATACCAAAGGTGGAGCTGGAGAGCATTGAGCCACTGCTCTAACATGTCTCCCGTCTCAGGCTTGAACTTTTCTTACAATCAGAATTTTAAAACATAACTGGTCTGTTTAGGGAGTGTTATATAAACGTTTATGTATGTTTATGTGTTTTTCACGAGTTTCCTCAAAAGTCATTTTGCGCCAGTATCATTTAGGTTTTATTGAGACTCCTGTCAGGTAATCAGCAATATCCATGGATATTTACCTCAGGTGTGTTAGGACAGAATAAAATTACTTTCTGGAGGAAATTGCTAAATTTAGGTGAAATATTTATATTAATCTGAAATTAACTGCCCTGCCACTGTCTGTGTGTGTTTTGTTTTCTCCTTGTTGACAGGCTGCTGTTGCTGAGGCTCCTCCACTGCTACAGTGTCTCTGAACTACAGCAGGGGGCAGCAGCAGCAGATCTGCTCTTCGCTCTGCAGCACAGAGTGGATTTCTCCTGCTGCTCTGCTCTGGAACTCACAGCAGACAAACAGACACACACACTGACTCTGAGCACTGAGGACTGCAGAGTCGTCTCCATGGTCATCCAGAGAGCAAGCTCTCTCTCTCACACACACACACACACACACACACACACACACACACACACACACACACACACACACACACACACACAGCTCACTCTACACGGCTGTGATGGCAACTCTTCCCCATTTTACACACAGTCACCCTTCAGTAAGCCACTGACTCAACACCACACAAACTAGGGAAACATTCTGGAAAAGGGGAAAGAATTTTATCATTTGAAACAAAATGTGTGTAAATAGCATTAATGTTAGTAGTTATGTGAGTGTGTTAGTGTTTTGTGACTCTACATGTTGGTGAATGTTGAGTGTGTTCAGCTGCAATAAAGCCATGCTGCTCCAGTTCCTGTCTCTTCTCTGTGTGGGGACTGATATGGAGTGTGTGAGATGCGCTGTGGCTCCCTCCCGGGCTCTGGGTAAGATGGTGGACCTCACTCAGACCCGGCTGGACCAGCAGGCCTGTAGGTCACTGGCGCTGTTTCTGGAACATTTTGAAGGGCTGTCAGAACTGGACCTTAGCCACTGTCAGCTCACTGACCACTGCCCGCAGCTGCTGTTCCCACACCAGCACAAAGCTCACATCCTGGAGTGAGTGGACAAGCGGGAGGAGGGATGTGTAGAGAGTCTTGATTGTTGAGTCCACAGTGAGCACTAACATAGATATAACACATTTTACTCTTTTTCTCACAATTTAACACAAAATCCGGCATGTGACTGCACATCGAAGCTGTGTGTGTTCATTGTAAATCATTGTATGTTCCTTGAAAGGCTCTATATAAATGTAACTTTGCTCATTCAGTCATATCCTGTCTTCCTTCAAGGACTTATTTTTTTCAAAAGCAAATAGCAAAAAGCTTGATTTTCTTGGTGATTTTATTTGGAAATGACGACCTCTCTCACTGGCTGCCTGGTTCACTGATCACTGCCTGTACTTGGCAGGATGGACCTCTGTGGTCTACAGAATATCCAGACTGCTTGTAGAAACACATGTTCTCATTAAAAAGAGAAATAAGGCATAACAGACTCTTTATGATTTACAGTTTCATGCCTGATAGATAACAAGTCATGTGTACAAGAACTGAAAGAAATGATATTTTGTTTAAAATGTCAAAATGCATAATTATCTGGCCATTAATGACTCAGGTCCACTGACACAAATATACTATTTATTTCTTTGCTTATTCATTCATTTGCTAATTCAGTCATTCGTTTATTCATTCATTCGTTCATTAATTTAATTCATTGATCTATAAATCTACAGGTGTTTGTACTACTACACGGTGATTTTGTAGAGGGAGGTGTGTTTGGGAATCCTGAACAATGTGGTAATTATAATCCATCTAATTTCAACCTCAGTCACAATGACATCACTGATGTGTCAGCAAAGAGGATCTATGATACTGTCTCCAGCAATTACAATATTCACACTGTGAGGTAACTCTGTGTGTGTGTTTAGGCATTTAAAATAAGGCTGTAGTTATTTGAGTTTAAAATTTCAAATTTGAAAGCCTATTTTGATTTTATAGGCTCTTCAACAACAGAATTACAGGCATATAAATCTTCCTCTCAGAGAAGTGCTTTGAAGTCTGGTGATGTTGATGTGTTTTTGGCACTGTAATGATGAGATTTGATTTTATTAGATTATTGAGACTATCCAAATTATATTTTTGTTTTAAGTGAAAAAAATGTAATGATTAAAAAACATATTTTAGTTTTCTTATGAATTTTAAGATTACATATAAAAATCAAATATTCAAATTTTATTTATAAAGTACTTTTTAAAATTGTATTTTATTTTATTTTATTTACAACAGGTGTTTTTATAAAGCAGCTTTTCAAATGTCCAAGTCCAAGCCCCCAGTAAGCAAGCTAAGGGTGACAGTGGCAATGAAAAGCTCCCTAGAGCATGAGGAAGAAACGTCAAGAGGAACCAAGACTCAAAGGGGGTCCCATCCTCCTCTGGCTGTTTAAAGAGAGACATAAATTAAAAAATGAAATAAGCATTTAATGTTTAGTCCAACTTTCTGGAGGTTCTAGACTTGTCCCGATAGTGTGCATGTGTCCGAGACCCAAGTCGCAAGAGAACGTCCATTAAGGGCAACAGAGAGTAGTTGGTTGGGGTGGAGGTGGTGTGGGCTACAACAGGGGACGATGGGAGTAGCCAAGGCATCTGAGACAAGATGAGGCTCAGTAACATCATGACATCAGGGGTAGGTGTACCTCGGCAGAGTCCACTATCAGTCCAGTGTATTAGTGCAATGATGTTTGATTCCTATTCAAAGAACATGTGACACTTCCAACATTCACATTAGGTATCAATGAAGTTGTGACATCAAGCAAAGGAGGACAGTGAGACATGAGTAGACAAGCACAAGTTGGACTTATTAGGGACAATGAAACAAAACCTGAAGACAACAGAAATGAAAGCCTGAGTGAGCTAAACTGAACTGAATCAAACTCCTACTGCTATATGGACCTAGCTCTGCAATATAGTTGAAACTGTAAGTTGCTATAGATAAGCGTGTCTGCCAGATGTCTGCTCACATTAAGCAGTGAAGTTGTGCAGTGTGAACATGACATCTGTCTTTTACAGCAAAATCAGATTATTTTATTATTCTTTAAATGTCTTCATGGTCTAGCAACTCATAATGGCATTAGCACTTGAAAGCAAAAAAAAAAAAAGACCAAACCAACAGCAAAACAAAAATATCTCAAAACACACTTATTGCATTGAGTTCTGTTGAGATGACTTTTGATTTTTTATTAACACATCTGCTGTTATCTATTTACCTTTTCCTTTTATCATTATATATGTCATTTTATTTTTTACCCTTTGGGCAATTAGTCTCTTCTCAATGCGTTTTATTTTCTGTGTGCAGAGAGAAGGGGTAAGAAGATGCATACAGAGGTCTGGACTAGCCGTGCTGTCAAAGGTTAGGGGAAATGAAATAAATAAATGTTCCAAAATGTTTTTTTAAATAGTTTAGTAACCAACATTGTAAAATTCTAACATGATCGGCCACAGCAGTGATCAGAGTGATCAGTGGTAGCTCAGTGTTTGAGGTACTTGACTTGTAGTCAGAAGCTTACCGGTTCCAGCCCTACTGCTGCCAAGTTGCCACTGTTGGTTCTCTGAGCAAGGCCCTTAACCCTCAATTGCTCAAGATATACTCACTCGTAAGTCACTTTGGATATAAGTATCAGGTAAATGTATGATTGTGTTTTTTATAATCTTGTACACATAAATGTGATATTCAACCAGAATATGTAAAACACACTGTCAAATCGTGTTTATAAAAATACGTTTCAGTTTTAATTAATTTCTATAACTTCATGTCTCTTATGCTGATATGGTTGTTGGCTAAGACAACAATGGCCACAAGAGGGAGACAAAGAGCTTCCCTAGTAATCAATGAAAACAGGCATACCCTGTAACTGTATGCTATACTATTCTTTTATTTTATATTTTCCCTTGATGTCCACTTACAATGTTTGCATGGCTTTATGTTCCAAAAATAATCATAATCTATTTTACACAAATATTTTCCAACCTGTTTATCTTGTAGAATTAAATAGGACATGTATTACATTACGAATAAAGAATTCTGCGCTGCATACACTTAGACATCGGTAATATAACTTGCAGTTATATAACTTCTAGTGAAAATCCTTGAAGCAGGTCATTTGCCTGTTTTTATGTATTGATCTTTATTGCTCCAAAAAACTACTCACGTCTTCCAATGTTCTTGATCCCCACTTCTAAGAAATAGTAAATGGACTAATCCTAGTTGTGGATAAGTATAAGACTAAACAGCTGTGAACTAATTCCACACGAGGGGAGTCATCACTGCAAAGGTGTCATGGTGCGAGGCGTGCAGTGGTCCCTGTCCTGCGAACACAGAGAGACACAGAGGCGAGATACCAGTTAAAAAGGTTTGAGAAAGTACATCCTCCACTGACAAGATTCTGTTGTTTAAATGTAAATGGAACTGTGACTTGAACAGGTCTGCTCCTTCTCTCAGCCAATATAGAAACAGCTAACTGCACTACAACAAGTACACAAGTTGTAATAAACTTGCTATGAGAATGATCTCAGTAAGTAACTCAAAATGATAAGAGCTTCTCCTTCCTGTTTTCTTTGTTCTCTTCTTGTTAGTGTTTGTATTTGCTCTTTCAAAACACTCCTTCACTCATTCCTCACACTAAAACATGAACCTGGTGTTGTTTACACAGTGACTTGGGTGAGGCATCTGATCCATGATTTCCCCCTGGGGTCACAGGTCTCGTTTGACGCCTTTTTTTTCTCCTTAAGACAAAAACAAATTCAAATAAGAGCAGAAAAACTGAGCAGAAATAAACAACTATTAAAATTCTAGATGCACTGTGGAATGTTCAGAGAAAAACAAGACACTCCAGTCTCTAATGTATTTAATATGTTATATTTAACTGTCAATATGGGGACATTACGAGAAGTCAGTGGGCTCAGCTGACCTGTCTATGATTGTATTATTATTATTATTTTAATCCTAGTCTGTGATTAAGTTAAGGCATTTTTCTTTCAAAGAAAAGAAAAGGAATGGAACATGTGAAACACAAACATAAAAATAGGTATGCATTTATCTAATAAAATGATGACTACGATTAGGTGAGACAAGTTTTAGGATATAATAATAAGTGTATAATTTCCATCACACTTTTCACTTGAGTCTCCCGTGTTTCTGAATAAAAGAAAGTAATATAACACAAGCAGTTATACAATTTCCGAAAGGCATATTATTTAGAAATAAAGAAGAACTTGGTTATTATTTGGTTATTAGGACACATGAGGAAAGCATTTTAGTTGCATTCATTTTGCCAAAGACATCCATGACTGAAACAAGCTTCCTGTCACCACTGACCACCCTTCTAGCGTCCATGTCTCCACGGTTTCCCTGTCTAGTGTCTTTGTTTTGATTTACTCCCTTGTTGTGGTTCCATTCCTTCGTTTCGTTTTCTGCACCCCTCATAATTTGCACTTGTGTCTGGTTTAATGCTCATTTGACCATGTTTTTAAGCCCTGTTTTAGTTTAGTCTTGTTGCTATTTATTGTAAGTCCAGCTGCTGTTTGTTAATCGAGGCTTTCGTGCATGTGAATATAAGCCTGAATGTTTATCCTCGCCCCTTTATTATAGCCTGCATCCCTAGTTTGTCTTCGTGCACTTTTCTTTACTTTAGTTTATCATGAGTTCTCGGACTCTCCATGTTAATAATTTGACCCTGGACTTTGGATTTGCCCCCTAATAAATCTCACTCTTTTCCACACACTGCGTCCGCCTCCTTACCGCTCATCGTTACACTTACCCAACCTACTATATTTACAGGTTTTTTTGAGGTTTTTTTCAATCTGTGTAAAATTACATAATTTCTGCTGTTTCAGAAGTGAAGGATTTGCGTGCTCTAAATTTTCATCATGCCAATGCACAGAGGTTTTGGTATGGAGATTTTATCCCGATCTATAGGAGCAAGTGTAATGGACTATAAAGTTGACGAGAAAGAAACCATCCGTTTCGCCGCCGTTTATGTCCATAGATGCTGCTATTACCAAAAATACTACTGCGCTGATTCTTAGAGGACAGTTGATTTGACCGGATGTCGCAGCAGTACGGCCGACTACTCCTGATCATAACGTATTCATGACAACTCAGCCCTTTTTACGACTGAGGTGCTCACACGACAACGCGTGATCTTGCACCTTTTATGTGTTTTAAGAAAAACGCTCAGTGTTTTAAAGAGCAGCAGCGAATTTCCCTCTAAGGCGTTACTGAAGCTCTGTGAGCAGAGTAATTTCTCGCATTGTGTTGAAATGAACAGGTGTCTGTTAAACTCATTCATGAGCGTATTTTAACGCGCGTTCAATATCGTCCGAGCTGTAATCTTTTGAATTCTGTAACCACGCGGCGTCATACGTATAACATTCTAGTCGCGTGGTGTGATAGCAACTGCTAGTCAGAATAAACAGAAGACAAGCAGTAGTACAAACATTTAAAAAAGATAAGATTACAAAAGTGAGATGCATTTTTGGCAGAACAGCGTTCATCCTTTTGAAGTTAGTTGCAGCAATTCACACAATTCTCCGACCTACATTGTAAGACATCCTCCTGTTGAGCTGGATATCAGTGTGTTAAGCAGGTTTCTGTTTTGTAGGAGGACGGTAAGCAGCTGGAAGATTCCACCGTGTCCGCGCATCGTAGAGTGAGTTATCAACACAGCTGGCGACTGTTACAACTAACACACCACTTTAAATTTTGATATGAGGCCCTTTTTAGATAGAGATTGCCTGTTAGGGATTAGAATGAGGCTCTGCAGCATCTCAGATTGAAAAAGAAAAAAAGAACGCAGAGAAGAACAGAATAACTATATATATATATATATATATATATATATATATATATATATATATATGTATATATATATATATATATATATATATATATATATATATATATATATATATATATATATATATATATATATAAATAGAATCTTTGATGGCCGAAGATCTCTACGGACCGAATACACATTGCTGGGTCATATGTCTCTGCATGTTTCAAATGGGAAACCATAAGGTGGAGGAGGAAGAGACCCTGGGTGAATGTCGGAGGAAGACAAGGGAGGACAACCGACGGAAGGCTGCACGTGTGGGGCGGTATCTTGGAGGTCTAGACCTCGAGCTAGCAGTGCGAGAACTGCAGAGGGAGAATGTGATGATCAAAGCTGAATTGAGCAGGCTAAGAGCACAGCTTGAGAAAGTAGGAAAAGTGAAACACTTAGTTACACTGCAGTGCACATCCAATGAAGCAATGTTCTGCTATACACAGGAGATGATTTTAGATTGAAATAAGGAACTATAATTAAAATCCAGGTAAATAGTGAGCATAAATGTGTTAGGGCAAATCAACAAATGGATTGCCTATGACACTACAATATCACAGTCTAACTTATATTATATTTTTGATAGTATATCAAAGTGTGTGCACATGCATGTATTTAATAGTGATGCTAAATTAAATGCTTTTTCACAGTTGGAAAGCCCAAGGCCCAGTTTCCCCCTGGAGTCTCCCAAACCACGAGACAACAGGTTTCCCTCACTCTCCCTCAGACAGCCTACCAGATTTGCACCTGGTGAGCCCCACTGGCTCCAAGAAGCCCCATCATCCAGACCCTACAGGCCTTGCCGTCCACTACTGCCTCCCCTGTCCTTTCACTCAGATGTGAGGGCAACACCAAATGCACAGGAGAAACAGTTCAAGGAGAAAAAGACACATGAGAAGAAGAAACTGAAACGTCAGCAAAAAGACATAGAGCAGACAACGAAAGAAGTGAATGGAGCCACGGAAGCAAGAAAATGTGAGAAGAAGAGATTTCGAATTACGATTGTATGGAAAGGATTTAAAGGAATTAAGTCTTTCTTTCAAAAATAGCTGTGTGGTTTAGAATTTAATGTCCTTTCCATATTAACATAACTTTACTCTTTTCCTTTATGCAATAAGCCTGCCAAAATCATTTTCCAGGCATTTTTCATAGATTTTTAATTGATTTAAATATGAACGTCTAATTTCTCATTTCAAAATGTGCTTATTAGTTTATGTCTGTTTTATAATATAAATAAAGATATTTTATTAAATAAGTGAAAAGTCTGGCATCAGCTTAATAGGTACAGTTGGACCATTTAAGTCCATTTAAGTGTTCCAAGTAAGATCATGTCATGATTTATTGACAAAATATTAAAAATGTATAATTTTGAAAGAATTAACCGCCCAACATTTATTCAGTAAGAGGTTCAGGAGTAGAAAAAATGTTAAGAAGCCCCCTAGTCCCCCAGTCCCAGAGTCACATGCGAGGTTTAACCATCAAATATTAAAACCCTGAGAAATGTTCAGTCTGAGATCTGAGTGAATAGTTTAAGGAAGAGATTTGTCCAACCATCCATGTTCCATCCAAAAATGGGGTTGCGGTCTGGACCTCCTTGACACCAAGAATTGTACAGCCGTTTCCCTTTGTAGATGATGAATCTGCCCAACAACATTCCCAGTGATGTGGACTGTTATCTGTTCCCTCCCACTTCCACCTGTAGTCTGGTACATAATCTTACAGGATTTGTCATGGACCAGTGACAAATCCTGTCTCATCTACATTGTAGATATTCTGGGGTTTTGTTGTGAAATCTGTGAGATAAGCATATCAAAGCAGTGGGTGAATATTCCAGTATCAGCTGAGGTCCTCACTGTAGCCACAGGAAACTGTTCTGATTTGTGAATGGTCTGCTCAGGATGATCTCATAAAACAATAAAATGATTTTCTCCCATTGGGGAAAGGGCTCTGAATTCCACTAGCCAGATTATAATCCAGAACAAGATGTAAAACATCTGTTTCAGTGAAGCTCCAACCCCAGTCACACATGACCTGCCAGGATTGTAAGAACACATGGACACATTAGCCTAAGCCATTTTATGATCACATTGTAACTTCATATTTGTTATTCATTTATTCCATCAAACAGCATTTATTTTGCATATCATAATTTCTTACTTGCAGCCAGTACAGTGAAAACTGATGCAAGTTTGTACTTGAAGGAACTCCTCATTAAAACACTCTAAGGTCATCTTAAATGGAGTCTAGTGGGCTTAAATGGTTTCAAAGTGACTAGTGGTGAAAAAAGACAATGTGTTCATTTTTAAATAAAAGATATATTTACATGCATGGAGCCTAAATATAATGTCGACTAAGAATCATATTATTATTTTGCCCACATACAGAAATATTAAGTTATTCTAATTCAAGGATTGCTTGTTGCCTATGGTTGGCATGCTTTTTGTAGTGCTGTATCACTTAAACCCACCTTTTAAAGAATCTAATTTTTGAAAATATTCAGATGTCCAGAAACTAGATGCCTGCTCATTTGTTAATATGTAAATGTAATTAGAAAACTGTGTACATACGTGGTAATGCTTAAAAATAGGTGTATCTGCCAGTGAAGTTTATCCTTTGACCTTTAGATTAGCTGTAATGCTGAGACAGGCAGGGCAAGACACAAGCGTGTTGTCGAACTTTGTTTATTAGGAGGAGCAGAAACATTATCCAAGAGCACGTTACCAGAATACATGAAAAACAAAAAACAAAGTGAGGCTAACCAGGAAGAAGAAAACATAGAGGTAAAAGTAAGATAACACAGATATTAAGAACACGGGAACGGAGAACAATATGGAAAACGAACAGGCAGAGCAAGAATACATATGGTAGAACTCCAATGTAGTGATGGGATGTTAGATACTGAGGCATCAAAGCTCACTATTGCAAAGCACATTGATTCAACACTGTATTGAAGATTGTATCAAAGTTACTATTAGCATATGACTAATGAGGTCTAAGCATCAAACATCATCTAAACACTGGATGAAGTGGCACTGTTTCACAGGTCTGGCACTGTCCTATAACTTGCAATCTATAAGAGAGTGTAAAATCTCCAGACATCTTTTTCCCACAAAATTTGAAATATGGAAAATATGGAAGCAAATCTTTCCATATGAGGATAAATAACATAAATTGACCATTTCTTAATACACAGAAATTAAAGCATTAAAATCTCATTTGACATAATATAAATGCAGTTACCAAAAAGTGGCTGAAAATAAGCAGGAAACTGGGCATGGTATAAAAACTTATATACATTTACATACACTTATATATACATTTATGTGTGTTTTGGAAAGTTTCCAAGATGTTATTTTGTGCCAGCATTGTTTAGGTTTTATTGAGACTCCTGTGTCAGGTAATCAACATATTACAGTCCATGGTAATTGGTAAATTCAGGTGAAATATTTATATTAATCTGAAATTAACTGCCCTGCCACTGTGTGTGTGTGTGTGTGTGTGTGTGTGTGTGTGTGTTGTTTTCTCAGTGTTGACAGGCTGCTGCTGAGACTGCTCCACTGCTATAGTGTCTCTGACCTCCAGCAGGGGGCAGCAGCAACAGATCTGCTCTCTGCTCTGCAGCACAGACTGGACTTCTCCTGCAGCTCTGCTCTGGACCTGACAGCAAACACACAGACACACACTCTGACTCTGAGCAATGAGGACTGCACAGTCATCTCCATGGTCAACCAGAGAGCTCACACAAACATACATACATACATACATACATACATACATACATACACACACACACACACACACACACACACACACACACACACACACACACACACACAGCTCACTGTGAGATAGAGGAGGCTGGAGTGGAGCTACTCTTCCCCATTTTACACACAGTCACCCTGCAGTAAGCCACTGACTAACAATTTAACACAATATTCGGCATGTGACTGAATGTAGAAGCTGTGTGTGTTCATTGGAAAGCATTGTATGTTCTTTGAAAGGCTCTATATAAATGTAACTTTGCTCATTCAGTCATATCTTGTGTTTTGTCAAGGACATTTTTTTGAAAACAAACAGCAAAAAGCCTGACTTTCTTGGTGATTTTATTTCTCTTACTGGCTGCCTGGTTCACTGATCACTGCCTGTCCTTGGCAGGATGGATATTGAGTGTCTCTGAAAATGTATTAATATTATTAGTATGTGCCTAACACTCCTCTCTATTCCAAAGCTGACCCGATTTCCATAATTCTCGTATTGCATAAGACATTTATTTCCATTATATGTTTTAGCATTCAGGTGGTCATTTTTCTTTTCAACAGTTATTGGCATGATCCAATAGATCCAAAGTCAAACGAATACGCACATCATGTGTTGAACCCATCCATAGTATTTTTCTGCTTATCTAATATGCCAATATTTTCTCGTAACCATCCCACCAAGTCCTAAAAACACCCAAACCTAAATGCTTAGTAACTACAGTAAAGCTTTTGTCACTGTCTTAATTTTTATTCTGCATTAGTTCATCAAATGGTTATTTATTGAGAGTGAGTCTGTATTTTGTATTTGAAAAAAAATAAAACTTTGTCAGCATTAAGCAGGTTTGTTGTCTGGTTTGAAGGCTGTGGTTGTGCTATTTTTCTGGCCTTTCTGGTCAACTAGTTTCTGTACCCAGTCATTCCATCAAGGGAGGTGTGTTGCTATTGAAATGTCTAACTTCCTTCATCTAGGGAATTCATGACATACATTAGAATTACATTTATTATAGCTGCAGGTGGCAATTAAGGGGTCCAATCATTTTATCACATCTGCACAACTTGGTTGCTGATGACATCCCATATTAAGTTCACCAGCCTTTGTGGTTGGTTTTGAGGTTTTGTTTCCAGGAATGTTGTATTTTGAAACCAATCTCTCAATTTTATCTGCTGAATTGCTTTATATAAATATTTTTTCTGATTCGACATGACTAAGAAATATAGTTCCCACAGAAGGTCAGTTCACCCCAAATGTACTTGCATTCACAGTATGTTCATATACACCATTGAAGTTTGGTAATAATCTAACACTCTATGGCTAAGTTTTAGCCTATTAATAAAAATCCTGCTCTTGGGGATTGATAGTTAAATACACATATTTTTGATAATTATTTACAAGAAGATCTGCATTTTTTACATTTAAAAGGTATCTCTAGATCAAAAGGTCACTGACTTGTTTGAAAGGTGCATTTGCCCAACTAATTTAGGTATCAAAAATCAGGCTAAAAAAAGGTTTACGAAACCTATTGAACTTTTTTATGGAATAGTCACAAAGTATTGCACTGTATAAACTGCATTTCTCATGCACAACTGGTACACAATGGGATTGACTTTTTTTTTAAAATACCTTTTCATATGTCAGAGGGGCTCTGTTGGCAAAAATGTCCTATAATTGCCATGCTAGCTTAAAGTCCATAAATCAATACTCATGTCAAGTTTCATAAGAATTACTCAAAGAAGTCTTAATTTTTTTTCTGCTGTTTTGAATGAATCAGTACACCTTGGAAGGATTGATAGGTATGTAGGGGCCATACTCCATACAAATATCAACATGTTTCAGTCTCATCAATATTTTGAAACCAAATTTGTGAAGATTGGAGAAAGGTCCTACGACTAGTGTGTTACAGTTCATCAGCAACATAAAAAGCAGTAGGATATTTAAATTCAAGGTAATTTCTACAAGAATCAACGTTGTAGCAGTCCACTGAAGCCAGTTCTTACTAAATTACATTACATCCTTTGAAGCCCACTGAAAAATGATTAGCCAATTACCTGAAAAACATTAGCCAATGTTTGACTCAGCCTTAGCAATCCTCCAGCTTGCTTACAGAAGCAGTATGCAAAATTTCATCTTGATCAGAAGAGCAGTTGTTGAGAAACAGTTATTTGCATATTATTATATGCCCCATATTGACAAAACTGCTACATTTGGTAAGCTACCTCAAAGTCAACACTGGTATAAGTCTTTTAAATTTCATGAAATCTGAACATGTCGTTCAGGAGTTACAGCTAGTTAAAGTTAAGGTTAAAGCCTAACCTTTGTACTACTACTTTGTACTACTAATATTACTTTGCAATAGAACAGCTGTATTTTTATGTCAGGTTTTTGTTTAAATAATTATTGAGATTCAGACTCTTGCAAATATTTTGACACCAATTTCACTCAGATTGGTGTGAAAATCCTAGGAAAAACCCAAACAAACAAAAAAAGTGAAATCTAGTGGGCAGAGCCTATTCGAATTAAGGAGAAGCCAAGGAAGAATGACATAAAAATAAATAATACTATTTCTATATTCACCTCTGCCTTTTGTTTTGAACATCTGCAAATGTTAAATATAGTTTTGTCTGCAGTTCATAAAGGAAAAAACAAAAATACATCAGAGTCAGAACGTTTGTTTCTTTGTCACACAGTTTTATTATTGTTTTGAATTATTATATTGTCTTTTAGCAATTGTCAATTGTCCTTGGACTTGTCCTCGGCCTCACACAGCCAGGTGAAAAAGGCTGTCACGGATTTGAGGGCCACACCTTTGCCTCTTGTTGTGTTTGGACAGCAGCTGCTGGTGCACCTTTCTCTGCTCCTCAAGTTTGGCCTACTGATGGATCTGTTCAATGGTCTTGGGCCCGTGGTCAGCTCGCTGCGACACCCAGTTATGCTAGAAAAGCAAAATCAGCAGATGCATACTTTTGCATCACCATGCGCTGGAATGGCAAACACAAACACACAAACACAGGCAGAGTCTCTAACCAGTCGCAGGTCGATGACGTCCTGGAGCAGGAACCGAATGCGTGAGGAACCCCTCCTCTCCTTCACTGTCTTTTCTATATATTTAAAGTATTGATCCATTTTTGGCTGAGAGAGAGAGAGAGAGAGAGAGAGAGAGAGAGAGAGAGAGAGAGAGAGAGAGAGAGAGAGAGAGAGAGAGTGTGTAAGAGAAACGTAGAAAAATTTCAGGTATTCTACCCCTTTCGATTCGATCAGGTGTGCTCTCAGCTGAACTCATGTCGCAAGACGTTTATGACTCTTATGTAAACCCTGCTGCCTTGCACGTTGGTCAGTGCTGTAAAGCAGTTCACTGCCACTGTGGGTGTAGCTGTGCTGTCATCAGCTGCACTTGGCTTTGGGGAATCCAGGGTGCAGCAGCAGGAGGCGGCAAACGTGGAGGAGGCTGTGAGAGCAAAACCTTCTAACAGCTGACCAGTCCTGAATAAAAGCCTTTCATTTTGTCAGCTGCAGTAGGAGCAGAGCTAACAACCACACTGACAACTTCACTAAACAACATGAACTTGGACACTTTTAAAATCATTGCCAAGGCCTAATAATACACTGATATCAGCACAGCATGCTAGTCGCACTATAGATGATGATCCTAATTAGTTGGCTACCCTGTAGTCAGAGTGCAGGCAACAGGCAAGCAACAGAAAACGCTGACAGCAAAACTTTTATAGACAACATTTCAACATGCTTGTTTTTTGGTTAAAAGCGTGCATGGAGAAAAAAATATACAATAAAAAAGACCAGGAAAATTAAACACAAATAACTGTCACACTAGGTGGTGACTGAACTGTCAACATTACAACTGTTGTTCCTACCAGAGACAAAATGGACAGTCAAGATACAATATTCAAAACATCTTCATTCAGTTTTGTTGTGTAAAGTACTTGCTGTGAAAAACACATCATGGACAAAATCCGGAAAAATGTGCACAGTCGCTGCACTGCACACTAGCACTCATCTACACATGCACCGTAAACCTTTACATGACATATTAAAGATAAACCGATGCAAGTGCTGAGCATCTGCTGAGAATATTAAATCAACCCAGACCAGGCCCGCGGCCTGCTTACCCTGGCCTTCTCCAAGTCCAGGTCTTTGCCGATGGCTGTGAGGAGGTGGCACAGACGCTCCAGGCTCTCCTCGTTGTGGTTCATGAATAATTTGACCACGCAGTCAAGCATGATGGCCTCCGACAGCATGTGCAGCTTGAACAGCTCCCCGATGAACTTGATGTTGCCGATGGACCTCCTGTGGGCCTTGTCCTTCGCCTCCTCCAGATCCTCCTCCAGCCTCTCCCGCTCGCTGGCCTTGCGAGGAGTAACCAGAACAAAGACAAAAGCAAGAAACAGCGCGTTTGGACCCGATAACGACCTGGCCGCCTCCCAGCACTGCTGCCGATTTCAGTCCCCTTTCTCCTGATCTGTGGGTTGGTGAGTCAGGTAAACTAGACAGGAGTGCTGCTTACTGAAGTGGCCGATTCCAGCTGGTGCCGCAGCTTCTCCAAAACATCATCGTTGACCTTGTCCTTCTCAAACTCCTTCTGACAGCGGTTCAGCAGCAGCTTTTGGAAACTCACAGTGCTGGTGGGCTTGTCTGCCATGGGCACTTTTAACTACACAGGAAAGACATGTAGGAGAAACACTTGGGTATAAGACAGTGTTGAGAGTTCTGTTACTAAATAGAAGCTGATTAAAGCTCCATGTCAGTTTAGAGTGGTTCAAACAGAGTTCACTTCTGTGTGGCATTTGCTTTTGTATGGAACTTCAGCAGCAATGTATGGGAACATGTTACTCACCATAGCCAGGCAGCTGCACATATTGCCATAGGCCATAGAGAAGCTGGGCTCATCAATGGCTTTTTCAAAAACCAGGTCAACCACGCCTTTGAGGCGCTCCTCCGTGTCGATGGTGAGGTCCATCACCTGCTTCATCAGCTGGTTAAACATCTGTGGTGTCAGTTTGTTCAAGATACTGTGCACCTTCTGGAAAAGCTCCTGGAGAGGAAAACAGACTACCGACTAAGCTTTCCATTACAAAGAACCCAATCTTTTGTTAAATTCAGCAGTTCTTCCACATAATGACTAACTCCTCACTTTCACCAAATATTTACTCTGCCATTTGGAACTTTGTCATGAACAAAAATCACTCAGCTTTACTATATAGACCGATAAAGGCATCATACATCAATCACACTTTCCGAGAAGTGTAGTACTGGCAGCAAACAGTTTATCAAATCTTATCAACTAAAACCCCTCATGTGCTCCAAATTCAAATTAAAAGAAAACCCATTAGAACTACCTACAAGAATTTCAGATTTAATCAACATATAACTCCTACAAACAAAATAATATATACATAATAACCAAATCTGATCCAATAATAACCCTACCGACCAGACAATGCAATGAAGATCCGTCAATCTCTCCCAATGCTGAATTGCGCACAAATTTGCAAGAATATTTTAAACACAACCACTGGGCGCTAACCTATAATATATACAAGATCATCCACAGAATACACTACTGTTCACACAAAACACCGTAGATAACTATGCATGCCATATGGCACAGTACACCCATAAAACATTTTTGGCAGGAAGCTGCCAACCTTTTATCACACTCTCTAAATATCCTTCGGCCCTCATCTCCAGCAGTGTCTGCTAGGAGACACATCAGCAATCACTGGGACAGAGAGGGCCTCCACAGCATACAACATTAATCCAAGAAAACCATACTTCTGAACTGACAAACAAGAAAGTACCATTACTCACTAGAGAAACGTACTACTGAATTGCAATGGAAAAAGTTTTATGCATGCATCAAAAACAAAACTACTCTTTTTTAACTCAAGTCTGAACACCTCACTTCAATAATCTACAATACTCTCTCACCAAAATCAACACCACAATCAACACAAGGAACAACAAGCACACAAGATCTGGCCCTCAGTATCATCACACCCCCTGTTTACACTAGAAACCAATGTCCCCCTGCATAGCTACATTCGTGCACACTCCCCACACACCCACCCAATTAAACAACGACTCTATAATTTAAATATCCAATTCTTGAAGAGCATATCGCAAAAAAAATTAAGTAGCTTTCAAGCCCACCATAACAGGCTGTGACTCTGAAATCTGAAAACAGGGCATGGCGGAGTGAGGTGCTGACCTGAGTTTTCTGGGTCTCGGGGTTCTGGGTGTTCTCCCTTTTCCTGCCAGGTTTCCAGGCATTCTCGGCCTTCTTCAGCTGCACCTCGTCATTCATGGACACGTTGGTGATGATCTTCCGGGGAGACGGTCGTCTCGGGCCTACACTGAGCAGCTGAAGCAACGAATGGGTGCTCTTTATTATGGGCGGTAACAATGTCACAAAGACCTCGGTCACATAAGATGACCAGGCGCTCATTCATTTGTGCAAGAGACAGAAGAGAAGGGATGAGCGTAGAGACCCACCGGTGCACCCCTGCCTCCAGGAATTGCCCTGCGGAAGTCTGCAGAGGCTGGGTTGAAGCCTGGGTCTCTGGCGATAATGCGAGGGCCCACCTGCTGCAGGGGCAGCTTGTTTTGTTTGATCTAGAAAACAACAGAGTCAAGTCGAAGTCCATCAGCCCCTCTCCATGGAATGGTTTTAAAGGTCCCCTAAGGCCAATGTTTTAGCAGGCTTACCTTGTCCAGTACCACATCAGAGATGGGAGGAAGCCCCTCTGGCTTCTGCATGCAGGCAGGCATGAACTGGAAGGCCAACAGGAAGTCTCTATCATACTGCCTCTTCCCATCCTTCAGCTCTGGCTCTGCATGCAGAGAGGGGTACAGTGAGCACCTGGAGAGAGGAATCACCTCTCTGTCAGGACACTGGGCCTGCCCCACAGGAGTGTCCTCTTTTGGCTTCTTCCAGGTGTTGGATAAACTAATAGCTGTAAAACATAACAAATCAGTCCGGTGTCTTTTTAGTGTCCTAACATAGCATGTCATGCATGTGGTTATTTACCTTGACTCAAGCTTTGCCCAAGATTGGACTGTAAGATGGGCTCCACTTTATCCTCCAGCAAGGCCTCTGGCTCATTCCCAGTCTCTTTCAGCTCTGCCCCAGTGGAGGCTCCACAGGCCTGGACTGCCTCTATAACAGCCTGGCCTGGGAGAGTGAGGCCTGAAGGAGCAGCAGTGCTGGAAGGCAATGAGGGCGTCAGCGTGCCTGAGGCAACCGCCTCTCCGGCTGCTGGACTTGCAGCCTTTGCCGGACAGTGGGCCTCCAGGGCCAGGCCGACACTGACATTCCCCTGCTCTGCTACCTGGCTGTTCAGCTGCTGGGATTTGAGGTAGAAAGTGTGAGGATAATGAGGGTGTGGACATAAAAACTAGCAAAAGACAGAAAAGATGGAGAGAGAGAGAGAGAGAGAGAGAGAGAGAGAGAGAGAGAGATACTGCACACACATGCAGAAGAAGGGGAATGGCAACGAGGGTGGGGGGGTGAGCACAGCACAGCACAGCACAGCACAGCACAGCACAGCACAGCATAATTAGAGAAGTGAGTAGAGAAAGAGGCAAAGAGAGAGAGAGAGGAAATGAGAAAGCACAAGAGGGCAAAAGATCCAGCTGCAAAGGCACAAAATGCGTGTGTGTGTGGAGGTGGGGGGGGGGGTGGAGACACAAAGACAGCAAGAAACAGCAGACAAGCATGGGGTGCTTAAATAAATGGGCAGGAGAAATAGAGAAAGAGAGGAAAGAGGAACACTGTTAACATTTAGGGAAAGAGGACACAAAGTAAGTGCAACAGCGCAGTAGTGAGTGTTCCCCTTACAGAGAGGCCTTTCCTCAGAGAAGCTGAGGTGCTCAGGGTTTGGCTGAATCGTTCTTACAGGGCCTTTACGTGGGCTGTCTGTGTAGAGGGAACACGAGGGAAGATCAGGAGGATTCGAGTGGCTGTGAGGGAGAACTAAGATGGAGGCAGACGAAAGAATAGGCACGGCAAGTCGGAACATCAAAACACATCTGAGAAGCCTTCTTAAATCAGAACAGCCACAATCACACAAGCTACTGGAACAAGTCAAATATGACGGAGGAGGGTCAACGGTGTGACCGAACCACTGAAGGAGGAAGAGAGAATGGCCGGAAATCAAACTACACCATCAGATTTTGTTGCTGATTGTATGATGCTTTTAATGGGACAAGACAATGAAAGCCAGCCAAACAACCAAACAATCAGCTCAGAGCTCATTATGAGGGAGGACTAGATGAGAGAGTACTTTGACCTGTGGAGTGGATCACGCGAAGCAGCGGTCTGCAGCCGATCAGGGGCTCGGGCTGTGGGACTGAATGGCTTACCTGTGGAGCAGTAAGGGTAGTGCAGGGACGTCCCACTGGTGGGCTTGTGTTCTGGCAAATGCCTACTCCTGACATGATCTCCTCTGTGATATCCTTGCCATCCTGGTTAGGGTCTCGGATACGGATCTTAGCGAACAGCAAGTTATTTGCATCTAGTCAATCCACAATTAAATTAATTTCACCTCTGAGGCAGGGGGAATACTCATTGTTTTCTTTACCCTCTTAGTGGGTGGAGGCTGCTGAGCTGTATGCACTATTATGGATGGAGATTTGGTGTATATGGTCTGGCCAGGATAGTATGAAGGCCCTGCCACTAGTGGTGACAAAAAAAAGCACTTGTTTCAGTAAGAGAGCAAAAGAAAAACCAGTTTCAGCCAGCAGGAATACCCAGAAGAAAGGTCTCTTTATCGGTGAGAGCACGCATGTGGGTTTCCCAGGCGGGGGTAGAGAAAGGGAAGTCCAAACTCACCATATGCTAGTGGGCAGTCTGCAGGAAAGAGCCCAGGGCAGAATGTACTGGGTCCTGTGGGCTGGACGGAGTACTGCTGGGGATGTCCCACGCAGGGAAGGCCACTGTGGCGATACTGAGAATAAAACAGAACAGCAGAGGTAAAGGGACTAGCACCAGACATGGCCATTCATATAGGACACTCCTAAAAGAGATATTCAAAGCAGTAAACAAACAAAAAATACAAAAACATTTAGTTTTTACACTGAAAAAAAACTAAACTAGAACTTCTCATTTCTGCTTCCAAGATATATACATAAAAAGGAGATATATTATGCTAGGCATGCAAGATACAAAAAGAAAACCTTTCAAGAGTCTGTTTCACATGCATGGCACTAATACAAGGGTGAATGAACTAGCATGAAAAATTAAACAATTACAATGACAGATGCAGCTAATTAGCCATGATTGCAGGAGAGGGGATATATATGTAAAAGACAACTAATCTTGAATGTAAATTTGTACTGATAACCTGAGTCTATCAAAGCCAATGCTCCTCCTCCGAACTGGGGAGCAGAGTGGAGCGCAGGTGCACCACTGAGCTACTGGAATGTCTTTCAATGCATTTTTTGAAGACTGCAAAATGACCTGAATGTATCTCAATCCTCCCTTGAATATTGAAGCAGGAACGAGAGAGAAGCTAGTGGAAGAATGCACTAATGGGTGTGGAGGGTCAGAGAGACTGTAACAGGCTCACATACACCGGCAAACAATTTAAACAAATCTTTAAACAAATTTAAACCAAACCAAGTTTTTTTTTTTTTTAAATGACGGAATTGAACACTGTTGTTACAGTGGAATTGTGAGGTCAGAGGCAGAGCAAATGTGTTCCACTAACCTTCCTGGCCCTTTAAGTGCACTACTGCAGATAGACTGAAAACAAATTTCACCTAAATAAAATCACACTGTAACACTGAAAACAAACACAGACAAGCACTGAATGAGTGGTAAAGGGCATTAAAGCCTAAGTATTACATGGAGATCACCGCTCACATTTTCAATTCTTTCCTTTGACAAAACAACTCACATCAACAGCCAAGGCACTGCACTGGCTTTCTAAAAGGAGATGGCAGATGGCACTATCAATTAGCTTCACTCAAAAATGGGAGAAAACAAGGAATGCGGCATGTTATGCGCTCGTGCACATAGTTCGGTCACACATCTCTGCTATGGTCTTCCAACGTACACTGCCCTTGATATGAGGCAATATGGCCACCTACTGTAAGCTCAACCTTGGGTCACGATATCATACAGAGCCTTCATAATACCCTATGCTTCTGTGCATGTGCTAGTCAGATTCAAGCTCAAATATCATCTCTCTCAGCTAGCACAGCCCGGCCTCATCTGTCTACAAAACTTCCAAGAGGTCTCCGGTACACTAGACAAATGTTGCTGTTTGGTATTCACAGAGAACATTTATCCAAGTATGTGCACTGGTCAAAAAGTTGGGATGCGGCTGGGAGACAGGAATCCATCTGCCTCTGAGATTGATGTGTGAGTTGGGGAGGGGAGTGCAGTGGCTAGAACACTAAACTTGGCGAGGTTTTACCACAGGCACACAGAGGAGCCTGCAGCATACAGTGGGAGGTGCTGCGCTGCGGCGGCGGACATTAGCTGCTGGTGGGCAGTACGAGAGAGCAAACTGGGGGTGGAGGAGGGTGGGGGGAGCCAGGCAGAGACTGTGGGGGCAGGATGCATGCAGACGCATGTCACATGCTGCAGGAATCTGGACCATGTTGCTGACAAGTTCATTGAATGTTTTGAAGCCAACTACAGCACATGCATGTCTGTGTTGTATCTGGGCTTGGTGTAGTAGGGTCAAGGAAGACTTATTTTTAGCTGAAGATGTCTATCAATAGCAACACACTTAACTGCAGATAACCATATTTAAACAACAGAAGCAACAGTCCTATTCCAAGCTAGAGAAAAAAGGCACAGGACTCTCACACAGCAGACTCTGAAATGGAGGATCTCTCACATTAAGGTATAGCTATGCAGCCTTGAATTTTTACCTCCAGACATTCTTGTGTGGTTCCTAGATTTTTCCCACATTCCAGTCCTTTTCTCAAGTACACTTTAAATAGAAAATAAAGATATAGATGCAGTAATTAATTGAAGAGAATAGCCGGTGCCATCTTTATTCTGAGCTCAATGTTGCATACAGACGAGGGATTGTCCACAGAATGTCTAACAGTCTCAGGTGGGTTCAATCTTTATACATTTTCATCAAGTTACAAAACCATTTTTTATTAAAATTGTATCTTTAGGTGGTATCCTGGCCTCAATCCCGGACTTGCCACAGAGGCCATATTTGGTCATTCTCACTTCCTGCTTACTTCTGAAGCCTAATTTGGTCTTTTACAATTCCTGCCATCATATTATTACATTAATAATTTCATTTTATTACCTCACTTGACTACACCTCTGGCTGGATATTGAACCACTTGGTTGTAATCCTAAATGAATCATGAATGATGCAATCAAAGGATCGCTGCTTGAAGCCAAGCAAAAAAGTTTGATTTTTCACATTCACAGACATGAAGAACCAGCAGGACGAACCAAGACTCATGTGAACTGTGTGGGAAAGTAGACTTTGCACATACTGTAACACAAAACCACTTTGATGAAGTTGTAAGCAAAGAGGTATTAAGAACTTAAGTCTGTGTAAATCCTGATAAGCAATTGTAGTTCAGAAGTGTTTGAATATCTGTATTGTTTGTTTGTATTTTCACAGGCCAAAAACAAGTACTGATTAGCAAGATTTACTACCTCCCAGTACACCATTTCTTTTTACTGCCTGAGTAGATGTTGATGGAAGTCAAAAGGCCAACAGAAGCAACAGCCATCTGGTGATTGCTTCTAGACTACCAGATCAGCTTGATATTCTCTATTGCTTCTCTCTGGCAGAATACCCACCAGGTCATTCCACATTTGCATAGTTTTGGTGATGCTGTTTGCTTTGGCTTCAATGTCACTTTGGTGGGCTTCTTTGGGTGGGATGATTCCCCCGCTGAGAGTGTACGGGCTGTTGCGGAGAGAGGATGTGTCTCCAGAGTCACATCCAGACCCACATATGGCCACCGCAACCAGAAAAGCACAGGTGAGGAAGGTAAGGCTTCTGAGAGCTACCAGCCAAGCAGGTGTGGACAGTAAAGAGGTGCTCTGTAGCAAAGAGAAAGGAAGCTGATTGCTTGGTATGTAAAAGAAGAGAAACCTTGAAGCTGGTGTGGATAGTATGAAACCCACCAAAAATGAAAACAACAGCTTCATTTGGAAAAAAAACAAAAAACCCAACAAAATGCAGCAAGAGAGAACAGGTCTTTGCTTATCTTAGATGAATCAGTGTTTGATATAATCAATGCTTAAAAAAGCATGGTAGCCAGGAACAAAAAAGTAACCAAAAGTATTCAAGGTAAAATGTGCAGTGTATTGGCTCAGTCATTTCAACTGTTCCCCATTTTTTTTATATCAATTTTCATCTCTGACAAGGAAGATGTGGAGGGGAACCTGGGAGCCTGTTGGACAGGGTAATGAACTGGATTGCAGGCTCAAACACTGTATGCACTTATATGCACTTGAAGGACAGTGTTCACTACCAGTTCCGTGTACGCCTTTTTTTCTATCGTCACTTTGTATCAACCGGGAAGGAGCAACTGTCATTCACACCCAACAGAAATGCAGCTAGTTGTGACCTTGAGAATTCTTGGCTATGGAATCGCCAAAAAGTATCTTAAGCACTTCAGCACCATTGTAAGAAACCATTGACAATAATTACTCACCTTAATGCATGCTTTGTCCGCATCTTGGCTGCATCTGAGCTGGTGGTTGAAAAGCAGGGCCCACAGCTGTCGGTTCTGGTGCTGGATGTCACACTGCTCAGCGGTCTGACAGGCACGCACAACTCGTAGGTCTGTTCAAGGTGGCGCTTGTACACCTCAATTTCCATCGTAATTGTCCTGTACAACCATTAAAAATTTGACAGAAGTTAAAAAAACAGCAGAACGGTTTGTTACAACTGGAAAAAAATAAATAAGAAAAGATTGTTTGTTGTTGAACATGAAAGTCAGTGAGCCATGAGGATAAGCCCTCTTGTCCAAAGTTTTGATCAGCAGTTATGACCTCCTAACACTGCAATCAAAATGCACGGGCAAAAGATGCATTACTGAAAAAAACACTCTGCAGATCTGGAATTCATGTCACCACAGTCAAGGTTGAAGGCTTTGTTCGGTGAAAAGAAAACAAATGCATCAAAGTTGGCGTTATACTCAGTAAGAACTCAGTACAGTAAGAAACTGCAAAATACTCAGAAAACTCTGTGCATGAGTCAGTGGCTCAATAGTCCAACTAAAATCAGCCAGGACCACAGTTTAGTTGGGCTAAACATGAGTCAACTAAATCCTTAGTCAGAGAATGATATTCTGTCTTTGCTGCTTACATGATCAGCTTCTTTTAAATAGCCATGTCAAATTAGTTATTTAGGAATAATATCAAACTACATGTGGGCCATCAGATCCTGTTTGCCCTTGAAGACCCACTCACAATCTCTGCCCAAGTCAGAGACTATTTACAGCTATGATCTTAATTCCAGCACTGGACATGCATTACCTTTCATAGTTTCACAACTCTGGCACTGCAATCAACCCTGCATATGTCTTAACTAAGAAGGCAACAGTTCAAATGGAAAACCTACTTCCTTTCTGGGAGTGAAGGAAGCCAGCTGCTTGATCTTCAGTGTCTGGTTGAGTCTTGGATGCATCAAGCACAGGGACACCAGCTGATACCCCATGGTTGAGGTGCTCCATATATTGTGCAAGGATCGGTTCGTTATAATCACCATTCTGCATTTTTTTAACAGAAGCAACAACATAAAATGGTTCAGTTAAGGGTGCATCATTGGAAGACTTTCACTAAAATATGTCCTCACCATGTCTCAAATACAGCAATACCTCTTAGAGGCCATTGTACTCCACACAGAATGGACAGTCCCAGCAGTTTCTGTTCCCATATGGAACCTCAGTGTTTTGATTACAGAACCAGCAATTCACAATGACATGAACTGGTTTCTTCCCATTGAATAGGGAGTTTTATATGTGTGTGTGTGTGTGTATACATATATATATATATATACATATACATATATATATATATATATATATATATATATATATATATATATATAAACAATTGTGAGCAAGGATCTTTCATTTTACAGCCTAAAAATGAAAGTGACAAATAAATGTATGTGACAAATAAACCAAACTTGAAACTTTATATAAATAGCTTCATGTTAAATATACACAGTTAATCAGTCATTAAAAAAAAACATTCTATTAATTAAGAATGTTTATGAAAGTTAATTTAATCTAACTAACAATAAATGAACAGTCGAATATTGTAGTTCAAACAGTCCGATAGCTGTAGTAATGGCTTAACTCATTTTGCTTATTTAGAGAGAACGATAAATTTGAAAACCCACAGGTTTGTGAATTTGGGTCTCTAAATCATACAAAAGTAGGTTTTCTATTTCTGAACAGCTAGCTAGCTAACAAACTACCAGCACCTAAACGATCAAAGTTGAAAGATGAACAATGAAATGGTTCCACAAGGAATGGTTTATAGCCCCGAGTTAGACACTCGCTGACCTCAACTATTAGCTAGCTAACTAGCTTATCGCTGTGATAAAGCGATACAATTTTTAACAATGAGGACATGAATAAAGTATCCTTTACAATTTTCACAATATTGTTAACGTAACTGTAATATCTGAAAACGGACCACACAGAAAGGTGTAAAAATGAACAACTGCAAACACCCCGTTCCTTATCTTACCTCGTTAGGTAGCTAAGATAGCTAACCTAGGTTAGACCCTTTAACCATTTAAAGGTCTGAACTGTCAAACTGCGTTTCCGTTAGGCAGATAAATAGTTTGACGCCGTTTGGTGAAACTTATGCAGCCATAAGAATGATTTGATCGCCGATACCTTTAGACATCATGGAATAAAAGAGGCTTATTTTAGCTGATGTGTACGTGGAGTTGTTTGGGGGCAGCTATGAGCTGGAAGCTAAGCGTTGGTTCAGTGGCTAGCATGGACTAGCTACGATCATAATTCTGCTACAAAATGTATAAATGAGGAAATATACATTTACAGTATTAAAAGCGTGATTTAATGGGATGAATAGTTAACTAGCTAACGTTAGCTATCCTAGCTTGATGGCTATCTTTGCTCACTAACGGTTACTGCATCTTAGGGCTAACTTTATGCTGCACTTCGCCCCCTAGCGGGCCCGCGGGAGAATCCACACTGGCATACTCAAATAAATCACTTTATAACATCCAATATTCTTAAAGTACAGTACATTTTTCGAGATAACATTTCTTAGGAATAAAACAATTACCTGCTTACCGATTTTCAGATGTCTACATGCAGCCTAATTTGGTCTTTTACACTTCCTGCCATCATATTATTACATAAATAATATCATTTTGTTACCTCAGTGTCAGGAATTCTGTCACTGAGCCACAGTTCTGTGAAAACTAAAGCACAACAGTCTCTACACTCGCGTTGGGTGCTATGCTAGAGTTGACCTGTTGACCAGGGAACAGACATTGGAGAGCAGGATGGACAGTAGAGCTGGTCTGCTAGGGTTAGCTTTTTTTTTTTTTTCCAGTGGTAGCTCAGTGGTTAAGGTATCAGAAGGCTGCTGCTTCAAGCCCCCCCACTGCCAACTTACCACTGCTGGGCCCCTGAGTAAGGCTCTTAACCCTCAATTGCTCAAGTTGTACTCAGTCATAATTGTAAGTTGCTTTGGATAAAAATGTGTCAGCTAAATGCCATAAATGTAAATCCAGCATGCACTCATGCCCTCTATGGTTTGCTTTTATTCAGCAGTGACTCCTGCCTCTAGGGTTTCTGATTTTTCATTTGTTAACTGTTCTATGTCGTATGAATTATGTGAAGCAACCTCGAGTATGAGAGAAACAATATATATATATATATATATATATATATATATATATATATATATATATATATATATATATATATATATATATATATATATATATATGGTTATGTGCAAGTACATGTATGATGGATTGTATATGTACATGTATTAGAGTGTGATATTTATCGTTTATGGATTGGCTCTGTATGGATTTTATCAAAGGTGTCCAGTCTAGATTATTGGTTCTGTTATTGATTAATTCTGAGAATTATTCTATTGATATATAGTCTATCAATAGATTTTTCTATTGGGTGACACTAATATTATTTTTTGTTTTCCAGTTCATGAGTATGTTTTTTTTGTTTGTTGTTTTTTTGCAATAATATTTTTATTATATCAATATAATAATGTTATACATAGTATCCTGTCATATTGGTTGATGATATGTCTCCTAGGAGACATAAAGATGGTGTTGGATGGATATTGTTATTTATTTAAAGCATGGGATATGTAATAACATATACCACACGACAGCTGTCCTGCTCTTCCAGGTCGAACGGCTCAGGCGTCCTCACACTCAGTTCATCCAGGTCAAGTAAGAGGGCTCTACTGTTAGCTTCATCCAGGAAGGTCCGAGATTTGGCTGGCTCAGAAGGACGAACATCGTGTGGCAGAAAGTCCAAAGCAGAGGGCAAGAGAGCAGCTCTGCGTCCAGCCGAAGGCGCAGATGCACACTTGCGGCTTTGTGGATTTGTGTCCATTTTAAGATCAGGTGAGCAACTTCTAGCTTTGTCCCGGACAGTCAAAGTGTGGTCCAGCTCATAAATGGGCACACCAGGTAGGTCAAAACACATCAGTGAAGAAGTAGGGCTGTTTCTAGTTGAAAATGAACACTTGGAACTTCGTGGAGTGGCAAATAGGGTGCCCAGATTCAAACAGATTTCCTCAACAGGCGTTATCATAAGGCTTCTTGGTGTAGTCATTGCTGAATTTCTTGATTGCCATGTCGGGAATCTCTGGGTTTGGGAAATAGCTGTCCAGGAGTCACGCTCATTTTCAGTAACCAGATTCTGCACTTTTTTAGCTAGTCCACTGTGCTTTCTTTGGCTGGTTGAGTGAGTCTCCACATGTTCAGCACTCTTGCTGAAATCGATAACCGTATTCACAGGACAGTTTTCCATGGTTCGGGACGTCGGTCGCAAAGAAGCTGATCCAGGCCTCTGAGTGCTCTTGCATGAAGACTGCCTGCTACAGCTGACTGAGCAGACATCCTCTGCAACGGAGACGCTTCCCTTGACGCTGCACAGCAGGGCAGCTATCCTGAAGTAGATGGCTGGCAGAGAGAGTTCCTTTTTCTTCTTCCTCTGCTGCTCTGACTTATTTTGTTCAGTTGGCAGAGGGCTGATTTTCATCTCGCTATGTTTTTGTCCCATAGCGATACAGTATGCATTTAATTGTTCTTTATAAATTAAATGTGGTATCACAGACCAAGAAGTGTCAAATGCACTAAAACAGACAGATCTTGTTTCTTAGTGGTTCTCTGGACTTGTGATGTCAGCAAGGGTGTCACTGCAGAACAGTTCTCACAGTTCTAGATTTCAGCTGGATAGCTACATCACTGCGCACTGCTGAAGCAGCTGGCTGGAAGTATAAAAAGGCATAGAGAGATCTGGCCTTAAAATCTGATTGGCTGAGCTGAGTTGCCAAGTTGATATACATACAGTATCAATTTAAATGCTATGACACTATGCTTCACAACAACAGGATTCTGTATTAATACAACCCTCCATTTACATTTACATTTTTGGCATTTATCAGATGCTTTTATCCAGAGTGACTTACAAAAATACTTTGTCATCTACTGTATCCTAGCAAGTACAGTAGGTTAGAGACAAAGATACTGCTGAACTAGAATACTGCTAAAATACCTAGAAGAGATGCAAAATAAGCATAAGGTTGAGGTAATAAAAAGAGTGTTAACTGGGAAAAGAGGCATAACATTGCATTAGACATATTAATACCATAAAACATAAGGGAGTATAGGGAGTCTTTGTCCTTTCCGAATAATTTGCGTACAGGGCAGAGGCCTCTGCAGGCTTCAGCAAAGGATCCTGAGTAGACTTTGGTGGAGCTCAGGGTAAGATGTATTGCCTCTCCACTAGGCTCAGGACCATATAGACAAACAATCTTCTTTAGGACAAGCTTAAGAGGAAAGAGTATAAATAGAGCATAAAATAATAGTAGATTGGTTTGTGACAAAGTCAAAAAAGGGGGGAAATGAAGTAATAGAGTGTTAGCAGGGAAAACAGGCCTATTATTTGTATTAGACATTTTACATTTACATTTACGGCATTTAGCAGACGCTCTTATCCAGAGTGATTTACAAATGTTCTTTGTCATTTACTCATAGAATATCCTAGTGCAGTACAGTAGGTTAGAGTCCAACATACCAATGAACTAGAATACTGTAGAATACAGGGATCAATGCTGATACTTAGAAGTACAAAATACATAAGGTCTATCTTAAACAATGATGAGTGCAATAAACAATAAGTGCTAGAGTGTGTTAAACAACATCAGTGTAATAAACAATACCCTACAATAAGTACTAATTTAGTCAGTCAATATGGGAGCAGTGTCAGTTGTCCTTTAAATATTCTGCAAATAGATGGGTCTTCAGTCTGCTTTTGAAGACTGCAAGGGACTCTGCTGTCCGGACAGCAAGTGGGAATTCATTCCACCATCTTGGAGCCAGGACAGAAAATAGTCTCGATGCTTGTCGTCCATGAAGTATTTCAAGCCGAGCAGTACTTTAGGTTCGAAGTACTCAAGGTACGGATCGGAATTTGACCATTGACCTCATGTATGAAGGGGCTGGTCCATTTTTGGTTTTGTAGGCAAGTATCAAGGTTTTAAATCTGATGCATGCAGCTACTTGTTGCCAATGAACGGAGCGCAGCAGAGTAACAAGTGTAAACTATGTGACATATTAATAACATAAAACATAAGGGAGTATAGAGATTCTTTGCCCTTTCAGAATGATTTGCGTACAGGGCAGAGGCCTCTGTAAAGGCCTCTGAAGGCTTCAGCAAAGGATCCTGGGTAGGCTTTGGTGGACCTCAGGGTAGGATGACCTCTCCACCAGGCTCAGGACCGTATAGAAAAACAATCTTATTTAGGACAAGGTTAAGAGAAGGGAGAGGAGAGTGAGTTCTAACAGCAGGAAAGAAGCGCAGTCGGGAGAGAGAAAAGTAAGCTCTTTCAGACACACCCACACAACGCCTCCCAGCTGAGGAACAGGGATCACCTTACACTCACGCATACAGCCCCTCCCAACTGACAGAAGAGACAGTCACACACGCACAGCTCCATCCAACTGACAGTACAACTGTAACGGCCTGAGTGCCACAGGGCGTGGAACAGGATGCACAGACTCCCTGGACTTTGTGCAACATTTAATGACATTATACTAATGACGATTAACATGGGTGAGACAAACAAATACAATGGCTACACAAACCTGGACACAAACATACTCTGTCAGATGCTAACAAACAGTGACCAACACCGAGGCACGCATCGACGGGGTTTTACATAGACTGACGAAGACTAACAATTAGCCCCATACAGGTGCGTGCCACGGGGGTGTGGCCACAAACAAGAGTGAACCCCCACTGCACGCGGCAAGCCGTACCAAGTGACTTGTGGGGGGGGAGCGTCCCGTGACAGAACCCCCTCCCAAGGGGTGCGGCTCCCCACGCATCCTCTCTGGGATTGCGAGCTATGGCTTGAGACATACACAGGTTAACTAAGATTTTGTCCAATGCAAAAACAGACAAGCAAACATATAAATAAATATTTTTCTTATGTATGTTTGTGCACTGAATCCAAATAGGTTTTTTTTTGTTCTAGTATACTGGAATATCATGTATGATATGGAAAAGAGGTAGCAAAGACAGGGGCAACACTCACACACCTGTCCATTATAGAAAGTAATCTTGTATATATTTAAGTGTAATAACACTTATTTATGAATATGTAATATATACTTATTGGAAAATTGAATTCCTCTCACTTAAAAACCTTGCATGACAGAACAATTCTAAAAACGTGCAAATTTTGTTGCCCGTTGACATTGGGATGACTTAATATGTCAGTTCTTACTTTGCCATGGTTTCGGTTATTCAGCTGACATTTCTGCAATGGGAAAAGTTATAATGGCAGGAAGGAAGAGTGTTCCAGTACAACAGCCTTCATGCAACACCTTGTTTTGAAATGATTAAGATTGAATCATACAGTGTGGCAAATGTCTGATTTGGATTTGGACATTTTAATATTAGTTTATCCACAGTCAATTAGGTAACAGTTATCTGTTTTATACTTTTCAATTTCTAAATGTAAATCTTAGATAATTAAAATATGTACCACTATGAGAAAATGACAGAGCACTTTTTTAAGCCCCTCTGGATAAGAGAGTCTGCCAAATGCCAGAAATATAAATGTAATTTTAAATGCTTTTTGACTATGTGGAATTACCTGTCAATAAACAAAGTACAGAATAGAAAAGCAAAACTATTCTGTTGCATCGTCTTTGAAATGACTCTGCAAGGAAAATGTTGATATGAATAAATGCTTGCATTCCTTTCTGATACAAGTCAAAAAATATCTTTAAAGTGGCTCAAACATAAGAACTATGTGCATTCCTTCACAAACATATACAAACCAATGAAAAAATCTCCCCTAATATGTGTATATACACAAGTGTCTGTGGGAGCCCCAAAGCTATATTATGCATTCAAATAACAAAATATATATCACAGTCCCTACAAAAAATGAAAGTAAAAAAGCAAACAAACAACAAAAAGGGGAAAATCATAAATGAAAATATCCCAAAAATAATTTACTAATGTCATGTTTGTAAGCAGCCGTGCTTTCCTGCTTCCTAAAATGGTGACATATATTAGGTACTCAGGCCACTGGAAACAAAAATATACACAGCAGTTCTTCCACACATTTAGAGGAACCTGATTTTTTTGTTAGATAAATATGTGTCGGTTATGACCGTTAAAAAGACCTGAACAAAAAAAATGTTTGGATTTTTATTCGCTGTCACCTTTCATCACGGGCAACATAAAAATTCTCACTACTGCAATATCGCTAACATGTTACTGGCATGCGAATAAGACACCTGAGCACAGAGAGAAACCCAGTGTTATGATTACAGTTGACATTGGAACTAGCTAGATAGCTCATATTAAGACACTTCTTTGGAGAACACGTGCTAAAGTGTTTTCCCCACAATCTATATGCATAATTTATTTGCCAACTGTGACCAGAGAGAGAACATAGCTAGCTACCTTACTCACAGCCTAGGACATGCATGGATTTTGATGAGGACTGCATATGCCTGGGATCAATTCAAACACGTCATGACGACGATATAAAACCTGATGAAACAAGCTTGACAAGCAGCAGTTCCGTTTTTCCGTGAAAGTATCAGGCACAGATGAAGACGTTTCTATGGTTATCTCGGTTTTATAAATATTAGCCTATAGAGTTGGGCTTAGTACGTGAATAAAAGATGGAATTAAACATGCATAAATTACAGTGTCCTGGAAAACCCATCGTGCTGCAAATACACAAAGCATATTCATCAAAGTGGTAACACACTTTAGAAATGCGGTGCAAATTTAGAAAACGCATACAACTTCAGGAACAAATCCTGTCACAACACAACGGAAGTGCTGTTTCCGGAGGACACGGAAAGGGGTGGACTTCTATGAGATTAACGCGAAGTCTATTGGAAGAAGTGACAACTGAGTAAAAAGGGTTGGTTTTTTTTTCCCAGTTACCACGGTGTTATCAAGGGTAGGTATGTGATACAGAATGGAAGACTGACCTATTCATGCTCTGCATTCTTGCATATTTATTTATACATAAGGCAGCCTTAAAAACATGGGATGGAAATCCCATTTAACACAATATGCACTGTTTTACAGTCAGAGTGAAATAAGTAACATTCTCCTTTTAATATATATATTTTAAATGTTAAAATTCTTAACTATGTCAGTTAAGCTGCCAAAAATGCCCCTTTTGAAATTTGTATTTCTAATGTCACAAGAACACTTTATTTACCTATCTCTGCCTATTCAGCCTATAGAGGTTTAGCACATCCACTTAAATTGCCTTTCTCAGGCATTTCAGCTCTGAGTACCTTTTGAATGAAGCACAATACAGGGCAGCCAATCATAAAGGAGCTCATTTATCTTACATCCGTCTTAAAGGTGCAGTAGCAACAGGTGTCTGTTGAATTCCGAGCGATATATAAGTTGGAAATTGGTTGTGTAAAAATGAATTGTGATTGTTACGCCACACAGATGTAAGTGGACATCAAGGGAAAAAATAGTGTGGGTGCCAAGTATGGTGATTGTATCTTAAAAGCTGTAGGAAATGTTACATTCAGAATGTTTCTGAGACAAAAAAAATAACATATAATTACTATCCATGGTATAATTGACTGTGTTGCAGACAACATAGGTAGGGATTAGACTGAAACATGTCAGAGTATTTTTAATGCTGTTTATTGCTGTTGTCAGAGGTTATGCAGCCATATCCTCCCTAGCAAGTATGACTTCTTCTTCTAACAGTTTGGCCACCTGCAGACACAAGTACCGTGTTGAGCAATATTTAATTACATCTACTTGAAATGCATATTTAATTGCATTGTTAGTATTTATGGAAAACAAGTGTTAGGATTGCTCTGCTCCATTGCAGACTTTCTCACTCTAGCAAATGTGGATTCCACCTCCTCAATCAGTTGGTCCATATCATTTTCACAGGAAACATGTTGCATCTTTCTGTAAGAATCCAGTTTCACCTCCAACTATGAGTAGAAACAGTGTTAAGCAATATTTAATTACATCTACTTGAAATGTATAGTTCATAGCATTGTGAGAATTTATGGAAAACAAGCGTTAGGATTGCTCTGCTCCACTGCAGACTTTCTCACTTTAGCAAACATGGCTTCCAGGTCCTCAATACATTCATCCCAGTCATTGTCATCGTAAATCTGATTCAAAGGAGTCTTTTCAGGAAACATCATCTTGAAATTCATATCTGGAGGTTCTATCTTTTTGAAAGACTTCAGTTCCACCTGTAGATATAAGTAGAAATATTGCTGAACAGTATTTAAATACATTTATTGAAATATGACTTTAATTACATTTTGATGCATTTGGAATTTATAGTTTGTATTGGACTGGAAAGGAAACAAATACAATTTTTATCGCATAGCCGTTATCACATAGCCTGCAGGCCTAATGATGTAAAAATGTGCCCCCAAACATCAAATGTTCAACAGAAATAACAGGACCTGACACACTAAGGTACCGTAGAGCCATTCAAATTGTGCTATTGGAATAATAAATTCCAATGCATTCAGTCATTTTAGCTAGTGTTGATTTTGATTCTAGCCACAATTATACTAATAATCAGTGTTACAACTCAGCATGCAAAGTCACCGAACAGTCGACTGTTAATTCTATAGTAAGGAGAATGTAAAACAAACAAACAAAAAACCCACCAACAGTATTTTTTTTCCTGTAATTGACAAAGATTGCATATGCTAAATGTATGTGTCCTAAATATATTCTAAATAAATTGACATTAGTGTTTTTAATTAATTTCTCCAACATTTGTTGAAATGCATTTGTAATTTATATTCAAAGACATTTCAGTGTACTTAAATACAAGCATTAAATTAGCATCACTGTTCACCATAGCTGTTTTTCCATTTTTTGTGGCTTTTGTCCCTTGCCTCAGTATGGCTTTAAATCATTTGTCTTGGTTCTACTTTACTTACCATGGCTGATTCAGTTCTCTCAGTAGGCAAGTCATTCTTCAATAAATACTTTGGTCTAGTATCTGTTTAAAAAGTAACAGAAAATGTCTTATTAGCGTTGTATAGATACTTAGAACATTACTACGTAGATCTCTCTCTCTCTCAGACACACACACACACACACACACACACACACACACACACAGTTCATCCAAGTGGTGGCTGTGGTCAGAACTTACCCTTAAAGAAGTCATCCTCTGAGGTAGTGTTCCTTCTCTTAACACCCTTCCGACAACAGCAAGTGAACAATAGCACAAGCTGCGTGAATATTCTGGCAGGGATCTGGGCTCGTGTCTTTTCGTTCTTCTTTTTTCTATATTTACCAAATATCCCGTGCTTTTCCTTTTCATACTTGTCAGAAAGAACAGGTTCCTTGCGTCTTGGATCGCAATCGTAACTACCAGACTGACCCATAATAAATTTAGTTTTGAAAATCCAAGTGTAACCGTTATCTGTGATCTGTAGACCAAAAATGGTTCACAGAAATTGTTCATTTGAAAAATCTGTTCTTTGACTACATCATAATCGCTTAATTGATGCGGCTGCATTATGACTTCACACGTCACGTCTGCAATAGTTTTCAATTTACACCAACCTTAAAGAGAAAATGATTAGCAAATGTAGTTGCTAGTGATTGTCTAGTGATTGCAAGCAACGACTATTCGTGCTCTGCATTCTTGCGTATTTATTTATGCTAGGTATTTTTTGCATTATGCTTACTACAGAATTAACAGTCAACTGTTCAGTGACTTTGCATGTAGAGTTGTAACACTGCTTATTACTAGAAATGTGGCTAGAATCAAAATCAACACTAGTGTCGTTCCTAAATCCCCAATCAGCTAGTCGTAAAGTTAACATTCAAATAGAAAATAAAGATGCAGACTTCAGAATTAGTTAAAGAGAATAGCTGAGAGAATAGAATAAATTACCCGTTACTACCCCTGTCTTTTATCATCCCTCCATCCCTCCATCCCATGCCATCTTCCTCTATTATTTGCTTTTCTATTTTTTTCTGGTATCTCCTTATCTCTTTTTAAAAAAAACATTGGCCAAAAGACTAACTAAAACAATAAAAGGAGAATGTTACTTATTTCACCCTGACTGTCCACTTATATATCTGTTTTGAGTATGATTTTCCTTGTTCAAGTGAAAACAGTAACAAATGTAGCATGTCACCCATAAAGGACATATCTCTCACTGAATAAAAACTTGTATGCTTCAACAGTGTACAGTGGGAGAAATGGCGATCACCTTTAAAATGATTTCTTATTGTAGGCCTATTATAAACAACATGGAGGAAATTAAAATAAAAATACTTGAGTTAGACAGTGGACACAGGTTGCTAATAAATCAAGTAAATGAAACTGGATGGACTGCTTAATTATGTAACAACACAACATTTATGGCGACGAAGATGTTTCACACATATACACTCTTACGTGATGCTAAGCTCAATATCCATATTTCACATTGATACTGTAACACTATAGATGAACCTAAACCTCACATTCTCGTCACGTTGATAAGCTTTTTGAAAGTTTGATCATGATCAAAGATCATGATCTTTGTTTTCTAAGTGTGTTTCCAAATAGCCTTTGACTGCTTTATGCCTAATTGCAGCATTTAGCACCTCATTTCATCTCTAATTTTTGACATGTACTCTTGACATAAGTCTTGCATAAATGTAAAGTCCATCAGCCCCCGTTTAAAAATGGTGAGCTTTTACTGTCATGTTAATAACATCACGCACACGCACACATAATGCTTCGACTGTCCTACACTTTAAATATCTTTTGCACATTATGGAGGGTGAGCATAGTTACCAGTTCCCTTCATGCAAAAGGGTTGTCTTAGGTTACTGTAAAGTCTAATGCACATTTGGAATTATTAAAAGTAGTTTAAAATCAATACGAAATTTTACTGGGAGCCAAAGTAAAGTAGCTAAGATATGATTGATGTGATCAAATTTTCTAGCTCTATTAAGAACTATGGCTGCTGCATTTTGAACTCGCTAGGCACTTTAGGCACTTAATAGCACAGCTAGATAGTAAGGGATTACAGTAGTCCAATATTGAAGTAATAAATGCATGGACTACCTTTTCTGCATTATGTGTGGAGAGCATGTTCCTAATCTTTGAAATGTTTCTAAGGTGGAGAAAGGGGGTCCTAGAAACATTATTTATTTACGTGAGCTTGGAACGAGAGACTGGGATCCATAACTCCAAGATCTTTAACTGTTAGAGAAGATGTGATTGGGAGACCATTGAGGTTCATTGAGTAATTAGAGAGTGGAGACCTAGCTGACTCTGGGCCTAATAGAAACACCTCTGAATGTCTCTGAATGTTAGAAATTAATTAAAAATACTAATGTCAATGTATTTACAACGCATGCATTTAGGACGTAATTTTTTCAATCACAACAAAATATGTTGTTGTATTTTTTGCATTATGCTTACTACAGAATTAACAGTCAACTGTTCAGTGACTTTGCATGTAGAGTTGTAACACTGCTTATTACTAGAAATGTGGCTAGAATCAAAATCAACGCTAGTGTCGTTCCTAAATCCCCAATCAGCTAGTCGTAAAGTTAACATTCAAATAGAAAATAAAGATGCAGACTTCAGAATTAGTTAAAGAGAATAGCTGAGAGAATAGAATAAATTATCCGTTACTACCCCTGTCTTTTATCATCCCTCCATCCCTCCATCCCATGCCATCTTCCTCTATTATTTGCTTTTCTATTTTTTTCTGGTATCTCCTTATCTCTTTTAAAAAAAAACATTGGCCAAAAGACTAACTAAAACAATAAAAGGAGAATGTTACTTATTTCACCCTGACTGTCCACTTATATATCTGTTTTGAGTATGATTTTCCTTGTTCAAGTGAAAACAGTAACAAATGTAGCATGTCACAAATATATACATGACTATGTATGAAAAATGAAAGACATCAACATGAAACACTGGAGCTGATTTCAGTTAAGCACCTAGTTATGGAAACTATAAAGACTAACATTGTCATAAAAATGTTGTGAATGTTAATGCTTAGAAGATTACAAGTGGCTAAGACATACCTTGTTATAGGCTGTGCTTACTGATGTACACCAGGTGGACATAGTGTCAAAGCAGAGGGTCTGATGGAGCAGGTGGAACATCAACATTTAAAACAAAAATTAACTGCTTGTATTTAGTGAACTAAATAAAGCATAAGCATCCTATGCATGGCATACAGATCCATATAAGCTTTGATAAAATCCATCCTCATGTAAAAGATATATTGTCCCAATCATAGTAAGTGAAAACTATGACATAAAAAACTTTGCTTACCTAATATAAGCAGGCAATTATCTTTTAATTTGACCTACCCCAGTAAATCACGGTACCTAAGTTGATGAATAACAGGAATAATCACAAACGTCTAATGAAGCAAAGTAATATATAATTACAATTATAAAGGACTAATTTGGTTCGTCTCCCCCAAAGCCATTAGAATGTTCTTTATATAACAGGTGAAAACGACCTACACCAATGTGATATACAAACCAATCCTGCTTTTATTACACAGAAGAGCTGAGCAATTATGGGGAGGCACCCTAAAAAGTTGAGGGTGGAATTACCTGTCAATAAACAAAGTACAGAATAGAAAAGCAAAACTATTCTGTTGCATCGTCTTTGAAATGACTCTGCAAGGAAAATGTTGATATGAATAAATGCTTGCATTCCTTTCTGATACAAGTCAAAAAATATCTTTAAAGTGGCTCAAACATAAGAACTATGTGCATTCCTTCACAAACATATACAAACCAATGAAAAAATCTCCCCTAATATGTGTATATACACAAGTGTCTGTGGGAGCCCCAAAGCTATATTATGCATTCAAATAACAAAATATATATCACAGTCCCTACAAAAAATGAAAGTAAAAAAGCAAACAAACAACAAAAAGGGGAAAATCATAAATGAAAATATCCCAAAAATAATTTACTAATGTCATGTTTGTAAGCAGCCGTGCTTTCCTGCTTCCTAAAATGGTGACATATATTAGGTACTCAGGCCACTGGAAACAAAAATATACACAGCAGTTCTTCCACACATTTAGAGGAACCTGATTTTTTTGTTAGATAAATATGTGTCGGTTATGACCGTTAAAAAGACCTGAACAAAAAAAATGTTTGGATTTTTATTCGCTGTCACCTTTCATCACGGGCAACATAAAAATTCTCACTACTGCAATATCGCTAACATGTTACTGGCATGCGAATAAGACACCTGAGCACAGAGAGAAACCCAGTGTTATGATTACAGTTGACATTGGAACTAGCTAGATAGCTCATATTAAGACACTTCTTTGGAGAACACGTGCTAAAGTGTTTTCCCCACAATCTATATGCATAATTTATTTGCCAACTGTGACCAGAGAGAGAACATAGCTAGCTACCTTACTCACAGCCTAGGACATGCATGGATTTTGATGAGGACTGCATATGCCTGGGATCAATTCAAACACGTCATGACGACGATATAAAACCTGATGAAACAAGCTTGACAAGCAGCAGTTCCGTTTTTCCGTGAAAGTATCAGGCACAGATGAAGACGTTTCTATGGTTATCTCGGTTTTATAAATATTAGCCTATAGAGTTGGGCTTAGTACGTGAATAAAAGATGGAATTAAACATGCATAAATTACAGTGTCCTGGAAAACCCATCGTGCTGCAAATACACAAAGCATATTCATCAAAGTGGTAACACACTTTAGAAATGCGGTGCAAATTTAGAAAACGCATACAACTTCAGGAACAAATCCTGTCACAACACAACGGAAGTGCTGTTTCCGGAGGACACGGAAAGGGGTGGACTTCTATGAGATTAACGCGAAGTCTATTGGAAGAAGTGACAACTGAGTAAAAAGGGTTGTTTTTTTTTTCCCAGTTACCACGGTGTTATCAAGGGTAGGTATGTGATACAGAATGGAAGACTGACCTATTCATGCTCTGCATTCTTGCATATTTATTTATACATAAGGCAGCCTTAAAAACATGGGATGGAAATCCCATTTAACACAATATGCACTGTTTTACAGTCAGAGTGAAATAAGTAACATTCTCCTTTTAATATATATATTTTAAATGTTAAAATTCTTAACTATGTCAGTTAAGCTGCCAAAAATGCCCCTTTTGAAATTTGTATTTCTAATGTCACAAGAACACTTTATTTACCTATCTCTGCCTATTCAGCCTATAGAGGTTTAGCACATCCACTTAAATTGCCTTTCTCAGGCATTTCAGCTCTGAGTACCTTTTGAATGAAGCACAATACAGGGCAGCCAATCATAAAGGAGCTCATTTATCTTACATCCGTCTTAAAGGTGCAGTAGCAACAGGTGTCTGTTGAATTCCGAGCGATATATAAGTTGGAAATTGGTTGTGTAAAAATGAATTGTGATTGTTACGCCACACAGATGTAAGTGGACATCAAGGGAAAAAATAGTGTGGGTGCCAAGTATGGTGATTGTATCTTAAAAGCTGTAGGAAATGTTACATTCAGAATGTTTCTGAGACAAAAAAAATAACATATAATTACTATCCATGGTATAATTGACTGTGTTGCAGACAACATAGGTAGGGATTAGACTGAAACATGTCAGAGTATTTTTACTGCTGTTTATTGCTGTTGTCAGAGGTTATGCAGCCATATCCTCCCTAGCAAGTATGACTTCTTCTTCTAACAGTTTGGCCACCTGCAGACACAAGTACCGTGTTGAGCAATATTTAATTACATCTACTTGAAATGCATATTTAATTGCATTGTTAGTATTTATGGAAAACAAGTGTTAGGATTGCTCTGCTCCATTGCAGACTTTCTCACTCTAGCAAATGTGGATTCCACCTCCTCAATCAGTTGGTCCATATCATTTTCACAGGAAACATGTTGCATCTTTCTGTAAGAATCCAGTTTCACCTCCAACTATGAGTAGAAACAGTGTTAAGCAATATTTAATTACATCTACTTGAAATGTATAGTTCATAGCATTGTGAGAATTTATGGAAAACAAGCGTTAGGATTGCTCTGCTCCACTGCAGACTTTCTCACTTTAGCAAACATGGCTTCCAGGTCCTCAATACATTCATCCCAGTCATTGTCATCGTAAATCTGATTCAAAGGAGTCTTTTCAGGAAACATCATCTTGAAATTCATATCTGGAGGTTCTATCTTTTTGAAAGACTTCAGTTCCACCTGTAGATATAAGTAGAAATATTGCTGAACAGTATTTAAATACATTTATTGAAATATGACTTTAATTACATTTTGATGCATTTGGAATTTATAGTTTGTATTGGACTGGAAAGGAAACAAATACAATTTTTATCGCATAGCCGTTATCACATAGCCTGCAGGCCTAATGATGTAAAAATGTGCCCCCAAACATCAAATGTTCAACAGAAATAACAGGACCTGACACACTAAGGTACCGTAGAGCCATTCAAATTGTGCTATTGGAATAATAAATTCCAATGCATTCAGTCATTTTAGCTAGTGTTGATTTTGATTCTAGCCACAATTATACTAATAATCAGTGTTACAACTCAGCATGCAAAGTCACCGAACAGTCGACTGTTAATTCTATAGTAAGGAGAATGTAAAACAAACAAACAAAAAACCCACCAACAGTATTTTTTTTCCTGTAATTGACAAAGATTGCATATGCTAAATGTATGTGTCCTAAATATATTCTAAATAAATTGACATTAGTGTTTTTAATTAATTTCTCCAACATTTGTTGAAATGCATTTGTAATTTATATTCAAAGACATTTCAGTGTACTTAAATACAAGCATTAAATTAGCATCACTGTTCACCATAGCTGTTTTTCCATTTTTTGTGGCTTTTGTCCCTTGCCTCAGTATGGCTTTAAATCATTTGTCTTGGTTCTACTTTACTTACCATGGCTGATTCAGTTCTCTCAGTAGGCAAGTCATTCTTCAATAAATACTTTGGTCTAGTATCTGTTTAAAAAGTAACAGAAAATGTCTTATTAGCGTTGTATAGATACTTAGAACATTACTACGTAGATCTCTCTCTCTCTCAGACACACACACACACACACACACACACACACACACACACACACAGTTCATCCAAGTGGTGGCTGTGGTCAGAACTTACCCTTAAAGAAGTCATCCTCTGAGGTAGTGTTCCTTCTCTTAACACCCTTCCGACAACAGCAAGTGAACAATAGCACAAGCTGCGTGAATATTCTGGCAGGGATCTGGGCTCGTGTCTTTTCGTTCTTCTTTTTTCTATATTTACCAAATATCCCGTGCTTTTCCTTTTCATACTTGTCAGAAAGAACAGGTTCCTTGCGTCTTGGATCGCAATCGTAACTACCAGACTGACCCATAATAAATTTAGTTTTGAAAATCCAAGTGTAACCGTTATCTGTGATCTGTAGACCAAAAATGGTTCACAGAAATTGTTCATTTGAAAAATCTGTTCTTTGACTACATCATAATCGCTTAATTGATGCGGCTGCATTATGACTTCACACGTCACGTCTGCAATAGTTTTCAATTTACACCAACCTTAAAGAGAAAATGATTAGCAAATGTAGTTGCTAGTGATTGTCTAGTGATTGCAAGCAACGACTATTCGTGCTCTGCATTCTTGCGTATTTATTTATGCTAGGTATTTTTTGCATTATGCTTACTACAGAATTAACAGTCAACTGTTCAGTGACTTTGCATGTAGAGTTGTAACACTGCTTATTACTAGAAATGTGGCTAGAATCAAAATCAACACTAGTGTCGTTCCTAAATCCCCAATCAGCTAGTCGTAAAGTTAACATTCAAATAGAAAATAAAGATGCAGACTTCAGAATTAGTTAAAGAGAATAGCTGAGAGAATAGAATAAATTACCCGTTACTACCCCTGTCTTTTATCATCCCTCCATCCCTCCATCCCATGCCATCTTCCTCTATTATTTGCTTTTCTATTTTTTTCTGGTATCTCCTTATCTCTTTTTAAAAAAAACATTGGCCAAAAGACTAACTAAAACAATAAAAGGAGAATGTTACTTATTTCACCCTGACTGTCCACTTATATATCTGTTTTGAGTATGATTTTCCTTGTTCAAGTGAAAACAGTAACAAATGTAGCATGTCACCCATAAAGGACATATCTCTCACTGAATAAAAACTTGTATGCTTCAACAGTGTACAGTGGGAGAAATGGCGATCACCTTTAAAATGATTTCTTATTGTAGGCCTATTATAAACAACATGGAGGAAATTAAAATAAAAATACTTGAGTTAGACAGTGGACACAGGTTGCTAATAAATCAAGTAAATGAAACTGGATGGACTGCTTAATTATGTAACAACACAACATTTATGGCGACGAAGATGTTTCACACATATACACTCTTACGTGATGCTAACCTCAATATCCATATTTCACATTGATACTGTAACACTATAGATGAACCTAAACCTCACATTCTCGTCACGTTGATAAGCTTTTTGAAAGTTTGATCATGATCAAAGATCATGATCTTTGTTTTCTAAGTGTGTTTCCAAATAGCCTTTGACTGCTTTATGCCTAATTGCAGCATTTAGCACCTCATTTCATCTCTAATTTTTGACATGTACTCTTGACATAAGTCTTGCATAAATGTAAAGTCCATCAGCCCCCGTTTAAAAATGGTGAGCTTTTACTGTCATGTTAATAACATCACGCACACGCACACATAATGCTTCGACTGTCCTACACTTTAAATATCTTTTGCACATTATGGAGGGTGAGCATAGTTACCAGTTCCCTTCATGCAAAAGGGTTGTCTTAGGTTACTGTAAAGTCTAATGCACATTTGGAATTATTAAAAGTAGTTTAAAATCAATACGAAATTTTACTGGGAGCCAAAGTAAAGTAGCTAAGATATGATTGATGTGATCAAATTTTCTAGCTCTATTAAGAACTATGGCTGCTGCATTTTGAACTCGCTAGGCACTTTAGGCACTTAATAGCACAGCTAGATAGTAAGGGATTACAGTAGTCCAATATTGAAGTAATAAATGCATGGACTACCTTTTCTGCATTATGTGTGGAGAGCATGTTCCTAATCTTTGAAATGTTTCTAAGGTGGAGAAAGGGGGTCCTAGAAACATTATTTATTTACGTGAGCTTGGAACGAGAGACTGGGATCCATAACTCCAAGATCTTTAACTGTTAGAGAAGATGTGATTGGGAGACCATTGAGGTTCATTGAGTAATTAGAGAGTGGAGACCTAGCTGACTCTGGGCCTAATAGAAACACCTCTGAATGTCTCTGAATGTTAGAAATTAATTAAAAATACTAATGTCAATGTATTTACAACGCATGCATTTAGGACGTAATTTTTTCAATCACAACAAAATATGTTGTTGTATTTTTTGCATTATGCTTACTACAGAATTAACAGTCAACTGTTCAGTGACTTTGCATGTAGAGTTGTAACACTGCTTATTACTAGAAATGTGGCTAGAATCAAAATCAACGCTAGTGTCGTTCCTAAATCCCCAATCAGCTAGTCGTAAAGTTAACATTCAAATAGAAAATAAAGATGCAGACTTCAGAATTAGTTAAAGAGAATAGCTGAGAGAATAGAATAAATTATCCGTTACTACCCCTGTCTTTTATCATCCCTCCATCCCTCCATCCCATGCCATCTTCCTCTATTATTTGCTTTTCTATTTTTTTCTGGTATCTCCTTATCTCTTTTAAAAAAAAACATTGGCCAAAAGACTAACTAAAACAATAAAAGGAGAATGTTACTTATTTCACCCTGACTGTCCACTTATATATCTGTTTTGAGTATGATTTTCCTTGTTCAAGTGAAAACAGTAACAAATGTAGCATGTCACAAATATATACATGACTATGTATGAAAAATGAAAGACATCAACATGAAACACTGGAGCTGATTTCAGTTAAGCACCTAGTTATGGAAACTATAAAGACTAACATTGTCATAAAAATGTTGTGAATGTTAATGCTTAGAAGATTACAAGTGGCTAAGACATACCTTGTTATAGGCTGTGCTTACTGATGTACACCAGGTGGACATAGTGTCAAAGCAGAGGGTCTGATGGAGCAGGTGGAACATCAACATTTAAAACAAAAATTAACTGCTTGTATTTAGTGAACTAAATAAAGCATAAGCATCCTATGCATGGCATACAGATCCATATAAGCTTTGATAAAATCCATCCTCATGTAAAAGATATATTGTCCCAATCATAGTAAGTGAAAACTATGACATAAAAAACTTTGCTTACCTAATATAAGCAGGCAATTATCTTTTAATTTGACCTACCCCAGTAAATCACGGTACCTAAGTTGATGAATAACAGGAATAATCACAAACGTCTAATGAAGCAAAGTAATATATAATTACAATTATAAAGGACTAATTTGGTTCGTCTCCCCCAAAGCCATTAGAATGTTCTTTATATAACAGGTGAAAACGACCTACACCAATGTGATATACAAACCAATCCTGCTTTTATTACACAGAAGAGCTGAGCAATTATGGGGAGGCACCCTAAAAAGTTGAGGGTGGAATTACCTGTCAATAAACAAAGTACAGAATAGAAAAGCAAAACTATTCTGTTGCATCGTCTTTGAAATGACTCTGCAAGGAAAATGTTGATATGAATAAATGCTTGCATTCCTTTCTGATACAAGTCAAAAAATATCTTTAAAGTGGCTCAAACATAAGAACTATGTGCATTCCTTCACAAACATATACAAACCAATGAAAAAATCTCCCCTAATATGTGTATATACACAAGTGTCTGTGGGAGCCCCAAAGCTATATTATGCATTCAAATAACAAAATATATATCACAGTCCCTACAAAAAATGAAAGTAAAAAAGCAAACAAACAACAAAAAGGGGAAAATCATAAATGAAAATATCCCAAAAATAATTTACTAATGTCATGTTTGTAAGCAGCCGTGCTTTCCTGCTTCCTAAAATGGTGACATATATTAGGTACTCAGGCCACTGGAAACAAAAATATACACAGCAGTTCTTCCACACATTTAGAGGAACCTGATTTTTTTGTTAGATAAATATGTGTCGGTTATGACCGTTAAAAAGACCTGAACAAAAAAAATGTTTGGATTTTTATTCGCTGTCACCTTTCATCACGGGCAACATAAAAATTCTCACTACTGCAATATCGCTAACATGTTACTGGCATGCGAATAAGACACCTGAGCACAGAGAGAAACCCAGTGTTATGATTACAGTTGACATTGGAACTAGCTAGATAGCTCATATTAAGACACTTCTTTGGAGAACACGTGCTAAAGTGTTTTCCCCACAATCTATATGCATAATTTATTTGCCAACTGTGACCAGAGAGAGAACATAGCTAGCTACCTTACTCACAGCCTAGGACATGCATGGATTTTGATGAGGACTGCATATGCCTGGGATCAATTCAAACACGTCATGACGACGATATAAAACCTGATGAAACAAGCTTGACAAGCAGCAGTTCCGTTTTTCCGTGAAAGTATCAGGCACAGATGAAGACGTTTCTATGGTTATCTCGGTTTTATAAATATTAGCCTATAGAGTTGGGCTTAGTACGTGAATAAAAGATGGAATTAAACATGCATAAATTACAGTGTCCTGGAAAACCCATCGTGCTGCAAATACACAAAGCATATTCATCAAAGTGGTAACACACTTTAGAAATGCGGTGCAAATTTAGAAAACGCATACAACTTCAGGAACAAATCCTGTCACAACACAACGGAAGTGCTGTTTCCGGAGGACACGGAAAGGGGTGGACTTCTATGAGATTAACGCGAAGTCTATTGGAAGAAGTGACAACTGAGTAAAAAGGGTTGTTTTTTTTTTCCCAGTTACCACGGTGTTATCAAGGGTAGGTATGTGATACAGAATGGAAGACTGACCTATTCATGCTCTGCATTCTTGCATATTTATTTATACATAAGGCAGCCTTAAAAACATGGGATGGAAATCCCATTTAACACAATATGCACTGTTTTACAGTCAGAGTGAAATAAGTAACATTCTCCTTTTAATATATATATTTTAAATGTTAAAATTCTTAACTATGTCAGTTAAGCTGCCAAAAATGCCCCTTTTGAAATTTGTATTTCTAATGTCACAAGAACACTTTATTTACCTATCTCTGCCTATTCAGCCTATAGAGGTTTAGCACATCCACTTAAATTGCCTTTCTCAGGCATTTCAGCTCTGAGTACCTTTTGAATGAAGCACAATACAGGGCAGCCAATCATAAAGGAGCTCATTTATCTTACATCCGTCTTAAAGGTGCAGTAGCAACAGGTGTCTGTTGAATTCCGAGCGATATATAAGTTGGAAATTGGTTGTGTAAAAATGAATTGTGATTGTTACGCCACACAGATGTAAGTGGACATCAAGGGAAAAAATAGTGTGGGTGCCAAGTATGGTGATTGTATCTTAAAAGCTGTAGGAAATGTTACATTCAGAATGTTTCTGAGACAAAAAAAATAACATATAATTACTATCCATGGTATAATTGACTGTGTTGCAGACAACATAGGTAGGGATTAGACTGAAACATGTCAGAGTATTTTTACTGCTGTTTATTGCTGTTGTCAGAGGTTATGCAGCCATATCCTCCCTAGCAAGTATGACTTCTTCTTCTAACAGTTTGGCCACCTGCAGACACAAGTACCGTGTTGAGCAATATTTAATTACATCTACTTGAAATGCATATTTAATTGCATTGTTAGTATTTATGGAAAACAAGTGTTAGGATTGCTCTGCTCCATTGCAGACTTTCTCACTCTAGCAAATGTGGATTCCACCTCCTCAATCAGTTGGTCCATATCATTTTCACAGGAAACATGTTGCATCTTTCTGTAAGAATCCAGTTTCACCTCCAACTATGAGTAGAAACAGTGTTAAGCAATATTTAATTACATCTACTTGAAATGTATAGTTCATAGCATTGTGAGAATTTATGGAAAACAAGCGTTAGGATTGCTCTGCTCCACTGCAGACTTTCTCACTTTAGCAAACATGGCTTCCAGGTCCTCAATACATTCATCCCAGTCATTGTCATCGTAAATCTGATTCAAAGGAGTCTTTTCAGGAAACATCATCTTGAAATTCATATCTGGAGGTTCTATCTTTTTGAAAGACTTCAGTTCCACCTGTAGATATAAGTAGAAATATTGCTGAACAGTATTTAAATACATTTATTGAAATATGACTTTAATTACATTTTGATGCATTTGGAATTTATAGTTTGTATTGGACTGGAAAGGAAACAAATACAATTTTTATCGCATAGCCGTTATCACATAGCCTGCAGGCCTAATGATGTAAAAATGTGCCCCCAAACATCAAATGTTCAACAGAAATAACAGGACCTGACACACTAAGGTACCGTAGAGCCATTCAAATTGTGCTATTGGAATAATAAATTCCAATGCATTCAGTCATTTTAGCTAGTGTTGATTTTGATTCTAGCCACAATTATACTAATAATCAGTGTTACAACTCAGCATGCAAAGTCACCGAACAGTCGACTGTTAATTCTATAGTAAGGAGAATGTAAAACAAACAAACAAAAAACCCACCAACAGTATTTTTTTTCCTGTAATTGACAAAGATTGCATATGCTAAATGTATGTGTCCTAAATATATTCTAAATAAATTGACATTAGTGTTTTTAATTAATTTCTCCAACATTTGTTGAAATGCATTTGTAATTTATATTCAAAGACATTTCAGTGTACTTAAATACAAGCATTAAATTAGCATCACTGTTCACCATAGCTGTTTTTCCATTTTTTGTGGCTTTTGTCCCTTGCCTCAGTATGGCTTTAAATCATTTGTCTTGGTTCTACTTTACTTACCATGGCTGATTCAGTTCTCTCAGTAGGCAAGTCATTCTTCAATAAATACTTTGGTCTAGTATCTGTTTAAAAAGTAACAGAAAATGTCTTATTAGCGTTGTATAGATACTTAGAACATTACTACGTAGATCTCTCTCTCTCTCAGACACACACACACACACACACACACACACACACACACACACACACACACACACACACACACAGTTCATCCAAGTGGTGGCTGTGGTCAGAACTTACCCTTAAAGAAGTCATCCTCTGAGGTAGTGTTCCTTCTCTTAACACCCTTCCGACAACAGCAAGTGAACAATAGCACAAGCTGCGTGAATATTCTGGCAGGGATCTGGGCTCGTGTCTTTTCGTTCTTCTTTTTTCTATATTTACCAAATATCCCGTGCTTTTCCTTTTCATACTTGTCAGAAAGAACAGGTTCCTTGCGTCTTGGATCGCAATCGTAACTACCAGACTGACCCATAATAAATTTAGTTTTGAAAATCCAAGTGTAACCGTTATCTGTGATCTGTAGACCAAAAATGGTTCACAGAAATTGTTCATTTGAAAAATCTGTTCTTTGACTACATCATAATCGCTTAATTGATGCGGCTGCATTATGACTTCACACGTCACGTCTGCAATAGTTTTCAATTTACACCAACCTTAAAGAGAAAATGATTAGCAAATGTAGTTGCTAGTGATTGTCTAGTGATTGCAAGCAACGACTATTCGTGCTCTGCATTCTTGCGTATTTATTTATGCTAGGTATTTTTTGCATTATGCTTACTACAGAATTAACAGTCAACTGTTCAGTGACTTTGCATGTAGAGTTGTAACACTGCTTATTACTAGAAATGTGGCTAGAATCAAAATCAACACTAGTGTCGTTCCTAAATCCCCAATCAGCTAGTCGTAAAGTTAACATTCAAATAGAAAATAAAGATGCAGACTTCAGAATTAGTTAAAGAGAATAGCTGAGAGAATAGAATAAATTACCCGTTACTACCCCTGTCTTTTATCATCCCTCCATCCCTCCATCCCATGCCATCTTCCTCTATTATTTGCTTTTCTATTTTTTTCTGGTATCTCCTTATCTCTTTAAAAAAAAAACATTGGCCAAAAGACTAACTAAAACAATAAAAGGAGAATGTTACTTATTTCACCCTGACTGTCCACTTATATATCTGTTTTGAGTATGATTTTCCTTGTTCAAGTGAAAACAGTAACAAATGTAGCATGTCACCCATAAAGGACATATCTCTCACTGAATAAAAACTTGTATGCTTCAACAGTGTACAGTGGGAGAAATGGCGATCACCTTTAAAATGATTTCTTATTGTAGGCCTATTATAAACAACATGGAGGAAATTAAAATAAAAATACTTGAGTTAGACAGTGGACACAGGTTGCTAATAAATCAAGTAAATGAAACTGGATGGACTGCTTAATTATGTAACAACACAACATTTATGGCGACGAAGATGTTTCACACATATACACTCTTACGTGATGCTAACCTCAATATCCATATTTCACATTGATACTGTAACACTATAGATGAACCTAAACCTCACATTCTCGTCACGTTGATAAGCTTTTTGAAAGTTTGATCATGATCAAAGATCATGATCTTTGTTTTCTAAGTGTGTTTCCAAATAGCCTTTGACTGCTTTATGCCTAATTGCAGCATTTAGCACCTCATTTCATCTCTAATTTTTGACATGTACTCTTGACATAAGTCTTGCATAAATGTAAAGTCCATCAGCCCCCGTTTAAAAATGGTGAGCTTTTACTGTCATGTTAATAACATCACGCACACGCACACATAATGCTTCGACTGTCCTACACTTTAAATATCTTTTGCACATTATGGAGGGTGAGCATAGTTACCAGTTCCCTTCATGCAAAAGGGTTGTCTTAGGTTACTGTAAAGTCTAATGCACATTTGGAATTATTAAAAGTAGTTTAAAATCAATACGAAATTTTACTGGGAGCCAAAGTAAAGTAGCTAAGATATGATTGATGTGATCAAATTTTCTAGCTCTATTAAGAACTATGGCTGCTGCATTTTGAACTCGCTAGGCACTTTAGGCACTTAATAGCACAGCTAGATAGTAAGGGATTACAGTAGTCCAATATTGAAGTAATAAATGCATGGACTACCTTTTCTGCATTATGTGTGGAGAGCATGTTCCTAATCTTTGAAATGTTTCTAAGGTGGAGAAAGGGGGTCCTAGAAACATTATTTATTTACGTGAGCTTGGAACGAGAGACTGGGATCCATAACTCCAAGATCTTTAACTGTTAGAGAAGATGTGATTGGGAGACCATTGAGGTTCATTGAGTAATTAGAGAGTGGAGACCTAGCTGACTCTGGGCCTAATAGAAACACCTCTGAATGTCTCTGAATGTTAGAAATTAATTAAAAATACTAATGTCAATGTATTTACAACGCATGCATTTAGGACGTAATTTTTTCAATCACAACAAAATATGTTGTTGTATTTTTTGCATTATGCTTACTACAGAATTAACAGTCAACTGTTCAGTGACTTTGCATGTAGAGTTGTAACACTGCTTATTACTAGAAATGTGGCTAGAATCAAAATCAACGCTAGTGTCGTTCCTAAATCCCCAATCAGCTAGTCGTAAAGTTAACATTCAAATAGAAAATAAAGATGCAGACTTCAGAATTAGTTAAAGAGAATAGCTGAGAGAATAGAATAAATTATCCGTTACTACCCCTGTCTTTTATCATCCCTCCATCCCTCCATCCCATGCCATCTTCCTCTATTATTTGCTTTTCTATTTTTTTCTGGTATCTCCTTATCTCTTTAAAAAAAAAACATTGGCCAAAAGACTAACTAAAACAATAAAAGGAGAATGTTACTTATTTCACCCTGACTGTCCACTTATATATCTGTTTTGAGTATGATTTTCCTTGTTCAAGTGAAAACAGTAACAAATGTAGCATGTCACAAATATATACATGACTATGTATGAAAAATGAAAGACATCAACATGAAACACTGGAGCTGATTTCAGTTAAGCACCTAGTTATGGAAACTATAAAGACTAACATTGTCATAAAAATGTTGTGAATGTTAATGCTTAGAAGATTACAAGTGGCTAAGACATACCTTGTTATAGGCTGTGCTTACTGATGTACACCAGGTGGACATAGTGTCAAAGCAGAGGGTCTGATGGAGCAGGTGGAACATCAACATTTAAAACAAAAATTAACTGCTTGTATTTAGTGAACTAAATAAAGCATAAGCATCCTATGCATGGCATACAGATCCATATAAGCTTTGATAAAATCCATCCTCATGTAAAAGATATATTGTCCCAATCATAGTAAGTGAAAACTATGACATAAAAAACTTTGCTTACCTAATATAAGCAGGCAATTATCTTTTAATTTGACCTACCCCAGTAAATCACGGTACCTAAGTTGATGAATAACAGGAATAATCACAAACGTCTAATGAAGCAAAGTAATATATAATTACAATTATAAAGGACTAATTTGGTTCGTCTCCCCCAAAGCCATTAGAATGTTCTTTATATAACAGGTGAAAACGACCTACACCAATGTGATATACAAACCAATCCTGCTTTTATTACACAGAAGAGCTGAGCAATTATGGGGAGGCACCCTAAAAAGTTGAGGGTGGAATTACCTGTCAATAAACAAAGTACAGAATAGAAAAGCAAAACTATTCTGTTGCATCGTCTTTGAAATGACTCTGCAAGGAAAATGTTGATATGAATAAATGCTTGCATTCCTTTCTGATACAAGTCAAAAAATATCTTTAAAGTGGCTCAAACATAAGAACTATGTGCATTCCTTCACAAACATATACAAACCAATGAAAAAATCTCCCCTAATATGTGTATATACACAAGTGTCTGTGGGAGCCCCAAAGCTATATTATGCATTCAAATAACAAAATATATATCACAGTCCCTACAAAAAATGAAAGTAAAAAAGCAAACAAACAACAAAAAGGGGAAAATCATAAATGAAAATATCCCAAAAATAATTTACTAATGTCATGTTTGTAAGCAGCCGTGCTTTCCTGCTTCCTAAAATGGTGACATATATTAGGTACTCAGGCCACTGGAAACAAAAATATACACAGCAGTTCTTCCACACATTTAGAGGAACCTGATTTTTTTGTTAGATAAATATGTGTCGGTTATGACCGTTAAAAAGACCTGAACAAAAAAAATGTTTGGATTTTTATTCGCTGTCACCTTTCATCACGGGCAACATAAAAATTCTCACTACTGCAATATCGCTAACATGTTACTGGCATGCGAATAAGACACCTGAGCACAGAGAGAAACCCAGTGTTATGATTACAGTTGACATTGGAACTAGCTAGATAGCTCATATTAAGACACTTCTTTGGAGAACACGTGCTAAAGTGTTTTCCCCACAATCTATATGCATAATTTATTTGCCAACTATGACCAGAGAGAGAACATAGCTAGCTACCTTACTCACAGCCTAGGACATGCATGGATTTTGATGAGGACTGCATATGCCTGGGATCAATTCAAACACGTCATGACGACGATATAAAACCTGATGAAACAAGCTTGACAAGCAGCAGTTCCGTTTTTCCGTGAAAGTATCAGGCACAGATGAAGACGTTTCTATGGTTATCTCGGTTTTATAAATATTAGCCTATAGAGTTGGGCTTAGTACGTGAATAAAAGATGGAATTAAACATGCATAAATTACAGTGTCCTGGAAAACCCATCGTGCTGCAAATACACAAAGCATATTCATCAAAGTGGTAACACACTTTAGAAATGCGGTGCAAATTTAGAAAACGCATACAACTTCAGGAACAAATCCTGTCACAACACAACGGAAGTGCTGTTTCCGGAGGACACGGAAAGGGGTGGACTTCTATGAGATTAACGCGAAGTCTATTGGAAGAAGTGACAACTGAGTAAAAAGGGTTGTTTTTTTTTTCCCAGTTACCACGGTGTTATCAAGGGTAGGTATGTGATACAGAATGGAAGACTGACCTATTCATGCTCTGCATTCTTGCATATTTATTTATACATAAGGCAGCCTTAAAAACATGGGATGGAAATCCCATTTAACACAATATGCACTGTTTTACAGTCAGAGTGAAATAAGTAACATTCTCCTTTTAATATATATATTTTAAATGTTAAAATTCTTAACTATGTCAGTTAAGCTGCCAAAAATGCCCCTTTTGAAATTTGTATTTCTAATGTCACAAGAACACTTTATTTACCTATCTCTGCCTATTCAGCCTATAGAGGTTTAGCACATCCACTTAAATTGCCTTTCTCAGGCATTTCAGCTCTGAGTACCTTTTGAATGAAGCACAATACAGGGCAGCCAATCATAAAGGAGCTCATTTATCTTACATCCGTCTTAAAGGTGCAGTAGCAACAGGTGTCTGTTGAATTCCGAGCGATATATAAGTTGGAAATTGGTTGTGTAAAAATGAATTGTGATTGTTACGCCACACAGATGTAAGTGGACATCAAGGGAAAAAATAGTGTGGGTGCCAAGTATGGTGATTGTATCTTAAAAGCTGTAGGAAATGTTACATTCAGAATGTTTCTGAGACAAAAAAAATAACATATAATTACTATCCATGGTATAATTGACTGTGTTGCAGACAACATAGGTAGGGATTAGACTGAAACATGTCAGAGTATTTTTACTGCTGTTTATTGCTGTTGTCAGAGGTTATGCAGCCATATCCTCCCTAGCAAGTATGACTTCTTCTTCTAACAGTTTGGCCACCTGCAGACACAAGTACCGTGTTGAGCAATATTTAATTACATCTACTTGAAATGCATATTTAATTGCATTGTTAGTATTTATGGAAAACAAGTGTTAGGATTGCTCTGCTCCATTGCAGACTTTCTCACTCTAGCAAATGTGGATTCCACCTCCTCAATCAGTTGGTCCATATCATTTTCACAGGAAACATGTTGCATCTTTCTGTAAGAATCCAGTTTCACCTCCAACTATGAGTAGAAACAGTGTTAAGCAATATTTAATTACATCTACTTGAAATGTATAGTTCATAGCATTGTGAGAATTTATGGAAAACAAGCGTTAGGATTGCTCTGCTCCACTGCAGACTTTCTCACTTTAGCAAACATGGCTTCCAGGTCCTCAATACATTCATCCCAGTCATTGTCATCGTAAATCTGATTCAAAGGAGTCTTTTCAGGAAACATCATCTTGAAATTCATATCTGGAGGTTCTATCTTTTTGAAAGACTTCAGTTCCACCTGTAGATATAAGTAGAAATATTGCTGAACAGTATTTAAATACATTTATTGAAATATGACTTTAATTACATTTTGATGCATTTGGAATTTATAGTTTGTATTGGACTGGAAAGGAAACAAATACAATTTTTATCGCATAGCCGTTATCACATAGCCTGCAGGCCTAATGATGTAAAAATGTGCCCCCAAACATCAAATGTTCAACAGAAATAACAGGACCTGACACACTAAGGTACCGTAGAGCCATTCAAATTGTGCTATTGGAATAATAAATTCCAATGCATTCAGTCATTTTAGCTAGTGTTGATTTTGATTCTAGCCACAATTATACTAATAATCAGTGTTACAACTCAGCATGCAAAGTCACCGAACAGTCGACTGTTAATTCTATAGTAAGGAGAATGTAAAACAAACAAACAAAAAACCCACCAACAGTATTTTTTTTCCTGTAATTGACAAAGATTGCATATGCTAAATGTATGTGTCCTAAATATATTCTAAATAAATTGACATTAGTGTTTTTAATTAATTTCTCCAACATTTGTTGAAATGCATTTGTAATTTATATTCAAAGACATTTCAGTGTACTTAAATACAAGCATTAAATTAGCATCACTGTTCACCATAGCTGTTTTTCCATTTTTTGTGGCTTTTGTCCCTTGCCTCAGTATGGCTTTAAATCATTTGTCTTGGTTCTACTTTACTTACCATGGCTGATTCAGTTCTCTCAGTAGGCAAGTCATTCTTCAATAAATACTTTGGTCTAGTATCTGTTTAAAAAGTAACAGAAAATGTCTTATTAGCGTTGTATAGATACTTAGAACATTACTACGTAGATCTCTCTCTCTCTCAGACACACACACACACACACACACACACACACACACACACACACACACACACACAGTTCATCCAAGTGGTGGCTGTGGTCAGAACTTACCCTTAAAGAAGTCATCCTCTGAGGTAGTGTTCCTTCTCTTAACACCCTTCCGACAACAGCAAGTGAACAATAGCACAAGCTGCGTGAATATTCTGGCAGGGATCTGGGCTCGTGTCTTTTCGTTCTTCTTTTTTCTATATTTACCAAATATCCCGTGCTTTTCCTTTTCATACTTGTCAGAAAGAACAGGTTCCTTGCGTCTTGGATCGCAATCGTAACTACCAGACTGACCCATAATAAATTTAGTTTTGAAAATCCAAGTGTAACCGTTATCTGTGATCTGTAGACCAAAAATGGTTCACAGAAATTGTTCATTTGAAAAATCTGTTCTTTGACTACATCATAATCGCTTAATTGATGCGGCTGCATTATGACTTCACACGTCACGTCTGCAATAGTTTTCAATTTACACCAACCTTAAAGAGAAAATGATTAGCAAATGTAGTTGCTAGTGATTGTCTAGTGATTGCAAGCAACGACTATTCGTGCTCTGCATTCTTGCGTATTTATTTATGCTAGGTATTTTTTGCATTATGCTTACTACAGAATTAACAGTCAACTGTTCAGTGACTTTGCATGTAGAGTTGTAACACTGCTTATTACTAGAAATGTGGCTAGAATCAAAATCAACACTAGTGTCGTTCCTAAATCCCCAATCAGCTAGTCGTAAAGTTAACATTCAAATAGAAAATAAAGATGCAGACTTCAGAATTAGTTAAAGAGAATAGCTGAGAGAATAGAATAAATTACCCGTTACTACCCCTGTCTTTTATCATCCCTCCATCCCTCCATCCCATGCCATCTTCCTCTATTATTTGCTTTTCTATTTTTTTCTGGTATCTCCTTATCTCTTTTTAAAAAAAACATTGGCCAAAAGACTAACTAAAACAATAAAAGGAGAATGTTACTTATTTCACCCTGACTGTCCACTTATATATCTGTTTTGAGTATGATTTTCCTTGTTCAAGTGAAAACAGTAACAAATGTAGCATGTCACCCATAAAGGACATATCTCTCACTGAATAAAAACTTGTATGCTTCAACAGTGTACAGTGGGAGAAATGGCGATCACCTTTAAAATGATTTCTTATTGTAGGCCTATTATAAACAACATGGAGGAAATTAAAATAAAAATACTTGAGTTAGACAGTGGACACAGGTTGCTAATAAATCAAGTAAATGAAACTGGATGGACTGCTTAATTATGTAACAACACAACATTTATGGCGACGAAGATGTTTCACACATATACACTCTTACGTGATGCTAACCTCAATATCCATATTTCACATTGATACTGTAACACTATAGATGAACCTAAACCTCACATTCTCGTCACGTTGATAAGCTTTTTGAAAGTTTGATCATGATCAAAGATCATGATCTTTGTTTTCTAAGTGTGTTTCCAAATAGCCTTTGACTGCTTTATGCCTAATTGCAGCATTTAGCACCTCATTTCATCTCTAATTTTTGACATGTACTCTTGACATAAGTCTTGCATAAATGTAAAGTCCATCAGCCCCCGTTTAAAAATGGTGAGCTTTTACTGTCATGTTAATAACATCACGCACACGCACACATAATGCTTCGACTGTCCTACACTTTAAATATCTTTTGCACATTATGGAGGGTGAGCATAGTTACCAGTTCCCTTCATGCAAAAGGGTTGTCTTAGGTTACTGTAAAGTCTAATGCACATTTGGAATTATTAAAAGTAGTTTAAAATCAATACGAAATTTTACTGGGAGCCAAAGTAAAGTAGCTAAGATATGATTGATGTGATCAAATTTTCTAGCTCTATTAAGAACTATGGCTGCTGCATTTTGAACTCGCTAGGCACTTTAGGCACTTAATAGCACAGCTAGATAGTAAGGGATTACAGTAGTCCAATATTGAAGTAATAAATGCATGGACTACCTTTTCTGCATTATGTGTGGAGAGCATGTTCCTAATCTTTGAAATGTTTCTAAGGTGGAGAAAGGGGGTCCTAGAAACATTATTTATTTACGTGAGCTTGGAACGAGAGACTGGGATCCATAACTCCAAGATCTTTAACTGTTAGAGAAGATGTGATTGGGAGACCATTGAGGTTCATTGAGTAATTAGAGAGTGGAGACCTAGCTGACTCTGGGCCTAATAGAAACACCTCTGAATGTCTCTGAATGTTAGAAATTAATTAAAAATACTAATGTCAATGTATTTACAACGCATGCATTTAGGACGTAATTTTTTCAATCACAACAAAATATGTTGTTGTATTTTTTGCATTATGCTTACTACAGAATTAACAGTCAACTGTTCAGTGACTTTGCATGTAGAGTTGTAACACTGCTTATTACTAGAAATGTGGCTAGAATCAAAATCAACGCTAGTGTCGTTCCTAAATCCCCAATCAGCTAGTCGTAAAGTTAACATTCAAATAGAAAATAAAGATGCAGACTTCAGAATTAGTTAAAGAGAATAGCTGAGAGAATAGAATAAATTATCCGTTACTACCCCTGTCTTTTATCATCCCTCCATCCCTCCATCCCATGCCATCTTCCTCTATTATTTGCTTTTCTATTTTTTTCTGGTATCTCCTTATCTCTTTAAAAAAAAAACATTGGCCAAAAGACTAACTAAAACAATAAAAGGAGAATGTTACTTATTTCACCCTGACTGTCCACTTATATATCTGTTTTGAGTATGATTTTCCTTGTTCAAGTGAAAACAGTAACAAATGTAGCATGTCACAAATATATACATGACTATGTATGAAAAATGAAAGACATCAACATGAAACACTGGAGCTGATTTCAGTTAAGCACCTAGTTATGGAAACTATAAAGACTAACATTGTCATAAAAATGTTGTGAATGTTAATGCTTAGAAGATTACAATTGTCTAAGACATACCTTGTTATAGGCTGTGCTTACTGATGTACACCAGGTGGACATAGTGTCAAAGCAGAGGGTCTGATGGAGCAGGTGGAAAATCAATATTTAAAACAAAAATGAACTGCTTGTATTTAGTGAACTAAATAAAGCATAAGCATCCTATGCATGGCATACAGATCCATATAAGCTTTGATAAAATCCATCCTCATGTAAAAGATGTATTGTCCCAATCATAGTAAATGAAAACTATGACATAAAAAACTTTGCTTACCTAATATAAGCAGGCAATTATCTTTTAATTTGACCTACCCCAGTAAATCACGGTACCTAAGTTGATGAATAACAGGAATAATCACAAACTTCTAATGAAGCAAAGTAATATATAATTACAATTATAAAGGACTAATTTGGTTCGTCTCCCCCAAAGCCATTAGAATGTTCTTTATATAACAGGTGAAAACGACCTACACCAATGTGATATACAAACCAATCCTGCTTTTATTACACAGAAGAGCTGAGCAATTATGGGGAGGCACCCTAAAAAGTTGAGGGTGGAATTACCTGTCAATAAACAAAGTACAGAATAGAAAAGCAAAACTATTCTGTTGCATCGTCTTTGAAATGACTCTGCAAGGAAAATGTTGATATGAATAAATGCTTGCATTCCTTTCTGATACAAGTCAAAAAATATCTTTAAAGTGGCTCAAACATAAGAGCTATGTGCATTCCTTCACAAACATATACAAACCAATGAAAAAAATCTCCCCTAATATGTGTATATACACAAGTGTCTGTGGGAGCCCCAAAGCTATATTATGCATTCAAATAACAAAATATATATCACAGTCCCTACAAAAAATGAAAGTAAAAAAGCAAACAAACAACAAAAAGGGGAAAATCATAAATGAAAATATCCCAAAAATAATTTACTAATGTCATGTTTGTAAGCAGCCGTGCTTTCCTGCTTCCTAAAATGGTGATATTTTAGGTACTCAGGCCACTGGAAACAAAAATATACACAGCAGTTCTTCCACACATTTAGAGGAACCTGATTTTTTTGTTAGATAAATATGTGTCGGTTATGACCGTTAAAAAGACCTGAACCAAAAAAATGTTTGGATTTTTATTCGCTGTCACCTTTCATCACGGGCAACATAAAAATTCACACTACTGCAATATCACTAACATCTTACTGGCATGCGAATAAGACACCTGAGCACAGAGAGAAACCCAGTGTTATGACTACAGTTGACATTGGAACTAGCTACATAGCTCATATTAAGACACTTCTTTGGAGAACACGTGCTAAAGTGTTTTCCCCACAATCTATATGCATAATTTATTTGCCAACTGTGACCAGAGAGAGAACATACCTTACTCACAACCTAGGACATGAATGGATTTTGATGAGGACTGCATATGCCTGGGATCAATTCAAACATGTCATGACGACGATATAAAACCTGATGAAACAAGCTTGACAAGTAGCAGTTCCGTTTTTCCGTGAAAGTATCAGGCACAGATGAAGACGTTTCTATGGTTATCTCGGTTTTATAAATATTAGCCTATAGAGTTGGGCTTAGTACGTGAATAAAAGATGGAATTAAACATGCATAAATTACAGTGTCCTGGAAAACCCATCGTACTGCAAATACACAAAGCATATTCATCAAAGTGGTAACACACTTTAGAAATGCGGTGCAAATTTAGAAAACGCATACAACTTCAGGAACAAATCCTGTCACAACACAACGGAAGTGCTGTTTCCGGAGGACACGGAAAGGGGTGGACTTCTATGAGATTAACGCGAAGTCTATTGGAAGAAGTGACAACTGAGTAAAAAGGGTTGTTTTTTTTTCCCAGTTACCACAGTGTTATCAAGGGTAGGTATGTGATACAGAATGGAAGACTGACCTATTCATGCTCTGCATTCTTGCATATTTATTTATACATAAGGCAACCTTAAAAACATGGGATGGAAATCCCATTTAACACAATATGCACTGTTTTACAGTCAGAGTGAAATAAGTAACATTCTCCTTTTAATATATATATTTTAAATGTTAAAATTCTTAACTATGTCAGTTAAGCTGCCAAAAATGCCCCTTTTGAAATTTGTATTTCTAATGTCACAAGAACACTTTATTTACCTATCTCTGCCTATTCAGCCTATAGAGGTTTAGCACACCCACTTAAATTGCCTTTCTCAGGCATTTCAGCTCTGAGTACCTTTTGAATGAAGCACAATACAGGGCAGCCAACCATAAAGGAGCTCATTTATCTTACATCCGTCTTAAAGGTGCAGTAGCAACAGGTGTCTGTTGAATTCCGAGCGATATATATATATATATATATATATATATATATATATATATATATATATATATATATATATATATATATAGAGGTTGGAAATTGGTTGTGTAAAAATGAATTGTGATTGTTAAGCCACACAGATGTAAGTGGACATCAAGGGAAAAAATAGTGTGGGTGCCAAGTATGGTGATTGTATCTTAAAAGCTGTAGGAAATGTTACATTCAGAATGTTTCTGAGACAAAAAAAATAACATATAATTACTATCCATGGTATAATTGACTGTGTTGCAGACAACATAGGTAGGGATTAGACTGAAACATGTCAGAGTATTTTTAATGCTGTTTATTGCTGTTGTCAGAGGTTATGCAGCCATATCCTCCCTAGCAAGTATGACTTCTTCTTCTAACAGTTTGGCCACCTGCAGACACAAGTACCGTGTTGAGCAATATGTAATTACATCTACTTGAAATGCATATTTAATTGCATTGTTAGTATTTATGGAAAACAAGTGTTAGGATTGCTCTGGTCCATTGCAGACTTTCTCACTCTAGCAAATGTGGATTCCACCTCCTCAATCAGTTGTTCCATATCATTTTCACAGGAAACATGTTGCATCTTTCTGTAAGAATCCAGTTTCACCTCCAACTATGAGTAGAAACAGTGTTAAGCAATATTTAATTACATCTACTTGAAATGTATAGTTCATAGCATTGTGAGAATTTATGGAAAACAAGCGTTAGGATTGCTCTGCTCCACTGCAGACTTTCTCACTTTAGCAAACATGGCTTCCAGGTCCTCAATACATTCATCCCAATCATTGTCATCGTAAATCTGATTCAAAGGAGTCTTTTCAGGAAACATCATCTTGAAATTCATATCTGGAGGTTCTATCTTTTTGAAAGACTTCAGTTCCACCTGTAGATATAAGTAGAAATATTGTTGAACAGTATTTAAATACATTTAATTGAAATATGACTTTAATTACATTTTGATGCATTTGGAATTTATAGTTTGTATTGGACTGGAAAGGAAACAAATACAATTTTTATCGCATAGCCGTTATCACATAGCCTGCAGGCCTAATGATGTAAAAATGTGCCCCCAAACATCAAATGTTCAACAGAAATAACAGGACCTGACAGAATAAGGTACCGTAGACCCGTTCAAATTGTGCTATTGGAATAATAAATTCCAATGCATTCAGTCATTTTAGCTAGTGTTGATTTTGATTCTAGCCACAATTATACTAATAATCAGTGTTACAACTCAGCATGCAAAGTCACCGAACAGTCGACTATTAATTCTATAGTAAGGAGAATGTAAAACAAACAAACAAAAAACCCACCAACAGTATTTTTTTTCCTGTAATTGACAAAGATTGCATATGCTAAATGTATGTGTCCTAAATATATTCTAAATAAATTGACATTAGTGTTTTTAATTAATTTCTCCAACATTTGTTGAAAAGCATTTGTAATTTATATTCAAAGACATTTCAGTGTACTTAAATACAAGCATTAAATTAGCATCACTGTTCACCATAGCTGTTTTTCCATTTTTTGTGGCTTTTGTCCATTGCCACAGTATGGCTTTAAATCATTTGTCTTGGTTCTACTTTACTTACCATGGCTGATTCAGTTCTCTCAGTAGGCAAGTCATTCTTCAATAAATACTTTGGTCTAGTATCTGTTTAAAAAGTAACAGAAAATGTCTTATTAGCGTTGTATAGATACTTAGAACATTACTACGTAGATCTCTCTCTCTCTCAGACACACACACACACACACACACACACAGTTCATCCAAGTGGTGGCTGTGGTCAGAACTTACCCTTAAAGAAGTCATCCTCTGAGGTAGTGTTCCTTCTCTTAACACCCTTCCGACAACAGCAAGTGAACAATAGCACAAGCTGCGTGAATATTCTGGCAGGGATCTGGGCTCGTGTCTTTTCGTTCTTCTTTTTTCTATATTTACCAAATATCCCGTGCTTTTCCTTTTCATACTTGTCAGAAAGAACAGGTTCCTTGCGTCTTGGATCGCAATCGTAACTACCAGACTGACCCATAATAAATTTAGTTTTGAAAATCCAAGTGTAACCGTTATCTGTGATCTGTAGACCAAAAATGGTTCACAGAAATTGTTCATTTGAAAAATCTGTTCTTTGACTACATCATAATCGCTTAATTGATGCGGCTGCATTATGACTTCACACGTCACGTCTGCAATAGTTTTCAATTTACACCAACCTTAAAGAGAAAATGATTAGCAAATGTAGTTGCTAGTGATTGTCTAGTGATTGCAAGCAACGACTATTCGTGCTCTGCATTCTTGCGTATTTATTTATGCTAGGTATTTTTTGCATTATGCTTACTACAGAATTAACAGTCAACTGTTCAGTGACTTTGCATGCAGAGTTGTAACACTGCTTATTACTAGAACTGTGGCTAGAATCAAAATCAACGCTAGTGTCGTTCCTAAATCCCCAATCAGCTAGTCGTAAAGTTAACATTCAAATAGAAAATAAAGATGCAGACTTCAGAATTAGTTAAAGAGAATAGCTGAGAGAATAGAATAAATTATCCATTACTACCCCTGTCTTTTATCATCCCTCCATCCCTCCATCCCATGCCATCTTCCTCTATTATTTGCTTTTCTATTTTTTTCTGGTATCTCCTTATCTCTTTTAAAAAAAAAACATTGGCCAAAAGACTAACTAAAACAATAAAAGGAGAATGTTACTTATTTCACCCTGACTGTCCACTTATATATCTGTTTTGAGTATGATTTTCCTTGTTCAAGTGAAAACAGTAACAAATGTAGCATGTCACCCATAAAGGACATATCTCTCACTGAATAAAAACTTGTATGCTTCAACAGTGTACAGTGGGAGAAATGGCGATCACCTTTAAAATGATTTCTTATTGTAGGCCTATTATAAACAACATGGAGGAAATTAAAATAAAAATACTTGAGTTAGACAGTGGACACAGGTTGCTAATAAATCAAGTAAATGAAACTGGATGGACTGCTTAATTATGTAACAACACGACATTTATGGCGACGAAGATGTTTCACACATATACACTCTTACGTGATGCTAACCTCAATATCCATATTTCACATTGATATTGTAACACTATAGATGAACCTAAACCTCACATTCTCGTCACGTTGATAAGCTTTTTGAAAGTTTGATCATGATCAAAGATCATGATCTTTGTTTTCTATGTGTGTTTCCAAATAGCCTTTGACTGCTTTATGCCTAATTGCAGCATTTAGCACCTCATTTCATCTCTAATTTTTGACATGTACTCTTGACATAAGTCTTGCATAAATGGAAAGTCCATCAGCCCCCGTTTAAAAATGGTGAGCTTTTACTGTCATGTTAATAACATCACGCACACGCACACATAATGCTTCGACTGTCCTACACTTTAAATATCTTTTGCACATTATGGAGGGTGAGCATAGTTACCAGTTCCCTTCATGCAAAAGGGTTGTCTTAGGTTACTGTAAAGTCTAATGCACATTTGGATTCATTAAAAGTAGTTTAAAATCAATACGAAATTTTACTGGGAGCCAAAGTAAAGTAGCTAAGATATGATTGATGTGATCAAATTTTCTAGCTCTATTAAGAACTATGGCTGCTGCATTTTGAACTCGCTAGGCACTTTAGGCACTTAATAGCACAGCTAGATAGTAAGGGATTACAGTAGTCCAATATTGAAGTAATAAATGCATGGACTACCTTTTCTGCATTATGTATGGAGAGCATGTTCCTAATCTTTGAAATGTTTCTAAGGTGGAGAAAGGGGGTCCTAGAAACATTATTTATTTACGTGAGCTTGGAACGAGAGACTGGGATCCATAACTCCAAGATCTTTAACTGTTAGAGAAGATGTGATTGGGAGACCATTGAGGTTCATTGAGTAATTAGAGAGTGGAGACCTAGCTGACTCTGGGCCTAATAGAAACACCTCTGAATGTCTCTGAATGTTAGAAATTAATTAAAAATACTAATGTCAATGTATTTACAACGCATGCATTTAGGACGTAATTTTTTCAATCACAACAAAATATGTTGTTGTATTTTTTGCATTATGCTTACTACAGAATTAACAGTCAACTGTTCAGTGACTTTGCATGTAGAGTTGTAACACTGCTTATTACTAGAAATGTGGCTAGAATCAAAATCAACGCTAGTGTCGTTCCTAAATCCCCAATCAGCTAGTCGTAAAGTTAACATTCAAATAGAAAATAAAGATGCAGACTTCAGAATTAGTTAAAGAGAATAGCTGAGAGAATAGAATAAATTATCCGTTACTACCCCTGTCTTTTATCATCCCTCCATCCCTCCATCCCATGCCATCTTCCTCTATTATTTGCTTTTCTATTTTTTTCTGGTATCTCCTTATCTCTTTTTAAAAAAAAACATTGGCCAAAAGACTAACTAAAACAATAAAAGGAGAATGTTACTTATTTCACCCTGACTGTCCACTTATATATCTGTTTTGAGTATGATTTTCCTTGTTCAAGTGAAAACAGTAACAAATGTAGCATGTCACAAATATATACATGACTATGTATGAAAAATGAAAGACATCAACATGAAACACTGGAGCTGATTTCAGTTAAGCACCTAGTTATGGAAACTATAAAGACTAACATTGTCATAAAAATGTTGTGAATGTTAATGCTTAGAAGATTACAAGTGGCTAAGACATACCTTGTTATAGGCTGTGCTTACTGATGTACACCAGGTGGACATAGTGTCAAAGCAGAGGGTCTGATGGAGCAGGTGGAACATCAACATTTAAAACAAAAATTAACTGCTTGTATTTAGTGAACTAAATAAAGCATAAGCATCCTATGCATGGCATACAGATCCATATAAGCTTTGATAAAATCCATCCTCATGTAAAAGATATATTGTCCCAATCATAGTAAGTGAAAACTATGACATAAAAAACTTTGCTTACCTAATATAAGCAGGCAATTATCTTTTAATTTGACCTACCCCAGTAAATCACAGTACCTAAGTTGATGAATAACAGGAATAATCACAAATGTCTAATGAAGCAAAGTAATATATAATTACAATTATAAAGGACTAATTTGGTTCGTCTCCCCCAAAGCCATTAGAATGTTCTTTATATAACAGGTGAAAACGACCTACACCAATGTGATATACAAACCAATCCTGCTTTTATTACACAGAAGAGCTGAGCAATTATGGGGAGGCACCCTAAAAAGTTGAGGGTGGAATTACCTGTCAATAAACAAAGTACAGAATAGAAAAGCAAAACTATTCTGTTGCATCGTCTTTGAAATGACTCTGCAAGGAAAATGTTGATATGAATAAATGCTTGCATTCCTTTCTGATACAAGTCAAAAAATATCTTTAAAGTGGCTCAAACATAAGAACTATGTGCATTCCTTCACAAACATATACAAACCAATGAAAAAATCTCCCCTAATATGTGTATATTGTGGTGGAAATTCAGCAAACAAGGAGTCAGATGTGGATAAGAAGATTTTATTGAGTTATTAGTTTCAAAAAATGAGCGTGCCTATTTGCTTCGCTTCCCTTTGGGTGATTTCCCTCCCCTTATATAATAGCCGTAGCGTTCGAGAGAACGAGGGAGGGTTTGCTTCTGCTGAGACCAGATAACTCCTTGGAAGGAGTGTATTTCTTCAAGGACGTTCTCTAGGGAACGTCCTGTTCTTCTAATCTTATGCTAAGCTTTCTCACGCTTTACAATGATAGAGAAAGAAACACAACAATATTTCCTTCACACTTCCCCCCTTTGATTCTTTGTCAATCATCAACATCATCTAGACTTTAATTTTCAATGAATAGTGCCTGGAGGTCATTAAATTCCTCAGAATCCTCATCCACCCCCTTTGGCAGTTCTTGCAACAGTTGATACTGTACACGAGTAAGATTGGTCACCCAGGTGACACAACAATTCATAATACATGGCAGGAAACACATAACCATCAATACGACAATGAGCACAGGAAAAAGCACCGTCACTGTCCAGTGTCCCCACGGGCCCAGGGCCGAGGTGAACCATGAGAACCATGAATTGTCTGCTGGGGACGGCTCCTGGATGTCCTGTTTCATATGTGTAATCAGGTCTGTTATATTATCATAATAATCTGGGATGTGAAAACAACATGATACATTTATCTTCTTACACACCCCACCTTCCTCGGCTAGGAGCAAATCTAAGGCCATTCTATTCTGCAGGACTACTTGGCGAATCTGGTGCAATTCTTGGTTTAGGAGTGTAAAAATTGTCTCAGTCCTATTGGTCAGAGTTAGGACTTGCCACGCTAAACCGTTAATCTTATTCAAGGCTGCAGTGGTGCCTCCTCCCAGAAATATAGACCAACCTATTGCCGATGCAGGGGTGGTCCATGGGTCGGCCAGGGTATAGCCATTGTATTTAGCGGGGTGCTGCTTGCCAGTGCCTCGTTTATGTATGGTGTGTGCATGTGCCCCACGTAGTTTGAAAATAGACACTGGCAGGGTTAGGAGTACTGGTGTGCAACATCCTGACCACTGGAACTCATAGTTCTTTCCAGTTTTCTTCCACTTACTGGCCTTGGTAATGGGGAGGGCGGAGTAGGTTTTTGCCCCACATGCCCACATCATTGCCCCTTGTGTAATAGGGTTGACTATACTGTTGCATCTCCCACTAAAGGTTTTTGTGGCATTCCTTAATTCATTTCTTCCCTGAATGGTACAGTTGTGCCCATCCTTATCTAATGCTATATAATTCACCTTACACTCGGTATGTCCTAGATAAGGGTCAGTGGGTTCCCCCCCTTTTGAACACAAGCACCAGTCCCCTTGAATATTAGTTGTATCAAAAGTCATATCGGCTAAATGCATCTTTGTCGTAGTCTTGCAGTCATTATTTCGATGTGCCACTTCTGCCCTCCCATTACCCGCCCAGTCGGGTATTTTCATCGAGCTTATGATTTCTCTGGATAAATTATAGAGCTGTCCTGTTAGCCTATTTAGTTCACATGTAGTCTTATTGGTCATCTGGGTCGCCATGTCGTGGGTGATGGGTATGGGCGTCCATGGCACCTGAAAGGGGTGACACACTAGGCAAGACTGGTTTGGCTTGGCAGTGGTTGCCGTCACCAATGCCATTGCACAAGCGATATTGCCTTTGCATCTTTCCTCTGGCAGGAGTTGTCGTCCCGCGATCGGGGCGAGAGTAGTGAGTAGGATAGTGACAAACAGAAAATTCATCATGAGTCCTCAGGTCGTTCTGGCGCCTTCTTGCAATGAGTGTGGTGTATCCACGTTGCTCATCCGTCGGTTTTGACGGCGGTGTTAGTCGTCAGCAGCACTTGGAATGGTCCTCTCCACCTGGGCTGGTTCCACCGCTTCCTTCTGAAGTCCTTTATCAGCACCCAATCACCTGGTTGGTGGGTGTGGAATGGAGTATTCGTCACCTCAGGAAGGACTGCCTTCACCTGCTTAGACACATGGGAGAGAGATTTGTGCAGAGACACACAATACTGCAAAATTGACTCATTGATCAGGTTAGTATCCCAGTCGGGCGGTCCTATACCCGTGTTGGGAGGCCGTCCGAACACTATCTCAAAAGCTGATAAGCCTGTTCGTGCCTGCGGTCTGGTTCGGCATTGCCACAAGACGAGGGGAAGGCATTTTACCCAATTCATGCCTGTTTCCTGCGTTAATTTAGCTAGACCTCCTTTAATGGTGCCGTTTGTCCGTTCTACTGCCCCTGCACTAGCAGGGTGATAGCTGCAGTGTTTTCTCATATCTACCCCTAGGTATTTAGTCAGAGCTTTTAGTCCTTCATGTACGAAGGGTGTCCCATTGTCACTGGACACTCGTTGTGGTAACCCCCACCGGGGAATAATTTCTCTCAGTAGCACTTTTGCTACTGCATCACTATCTTGTTTTCCCGTTGGGAAGGCCTCCACCCACTTGCTAAACATGCACACACACACAAGCATGTACCTCTTTCCTTCAGCTGGTGTTAGTTCTACAAAATCTATTTGCCAATGTTGAAATGGCTCACTAGGCGGCGGGTGTCCGGCGGGTGCGTGTTTGGTATGATTGTCTCCGTGTGGTGTGTTTTGTGCACATACCAAGCATCGGGAACAAAAATTTTGGGTGTGTGTGTTTATTCCTGGTGCATACCAATGTCTCGTTATACTCTCCACTATCCCCCCTTTGCTCATGTGACTCCTCCCATGAGCAATCTCAATTAGTCCTTTCATATAAGCTGTGGGGAGACAGGGTTTGTTCATATCTGGGTGTACCCATATCCCGCCTATTTGTTTACACCCCCCTTTTTTCCATTTCACATAATCTTGTGGAGTGGCTTGTTTTTGGATATCTTTAGTAGATATTCTGGTTTCGGTATCTGCTTGTGCCATTTGTGTATGGAGCGGTTGTAACGCTGTGAGTTGAGCTACTTTATCCGCATAAGCATTCCCTTTTGATACGGCGTCATCCGCCTTAGTGTGTGCAGCGCACTTTATAATTGCTACTTCCTTTGGTAGTTGAATTGCTTCCAACAGCTCTGCTACTAGGCGGTGATTCTTTATCTTTGCTCCTGAGCTGGTGAGAAAGTTGCGATGTCTCCAAATGGCCCCAAAGTCATGTGCTACTCCCCACGCGTACCGGGAATCGGTCCAGACGTTCACGGTCTTGTCTTGTGCTAGTTTACACGCATATATGAGTGCAGCAAGTTCAGCTGCCTGCGCTGAGTAATTAGATGGGAGTGGTTCTGCTTTCACCACTTCTGTGTGTGACACAACAGCATATGCTGCTCGATTAGTGCCTTGAGAGTCACGTTTAGCTGAACCGTCCACAAAAAATTCCAGGTCCGCATTAAATATTGGTTCCTCCTTTAAATCTATTCTGGGAGATGTTGCAATTTCTAACACCTGTTGGCAGTCATGGGGCTCTCCTTCCTCCTCTGTAGGCAATAGAGTGGAGGGATTTAGAGTTGTGCATCGTTTCACAGTAACATTTGGCATGTCTAATAAGGCAGTGTGGTACCTAAGCCATCGCTGAGTGGACAAATGTGCCACTTTTTGATCTTGCAGTATTCTTGACACTGCATGAGGCACATGTAGGGTAAGCTTAGCGTAGCCTACTATGTCTCTGGAAGCCACTAGTGCCTTCTCGGCGGCTGCCACAGCTCTTACACATAAAGGTAGGCCTGCTGCGACTGTATCTAATTTTCCTGAGAAGTAGGCCACCGGCCTTTGTTTGTCCCCATGTTTTTGTGTCAATACACTTGTCATATATTGCCCTTTAACATCCACTGTCTGTTCAAATGGTTTGTTTGGGTCGGGAATGCCTAACGCTGGCATGACTTGTAACAGCTGTTTCAGTGTTGTGAAGGCCGCCTCAGCTTCCGGTGTCCATTCCGGCTGTGAGGAATTTGACCCTTTGGTTGGTATTATATCTCTGAGTGGTCCCTCATGTTCTGCATAGGATGGTATGAATGTCCTACAATAGGAACACATTCCTAAAAAGGACAACAGTTGTTTTTTCGTCATGGGCTTTGGTATAGTCAAAATGGCATTCACTCGGTCTTTAGTCAGCATGCGCGTTTGTTCAGTGATGTCATGTCCTAAAAAATGCACTTGCTGCTTACAAAACTGTAGTTTGGATTTGGATGCCTTATGGCCTTCCCCTGCTAAATGATGTAGCAGTGCCACCGTGGCTTGTTTACACGCTTCTCGTGTTCTCCCACAAATCAAAAGATCATCAACATATTGCAGAAAGGCTATTCCCTTAGGGAGTTCTAAAGCCTCTAGGCTTCGATGTAAGGCGGCATTGTAAATGGTTGGTGATTCACAATACCCTTGACACAATCTTGTGAATGTGTATAGCTTTCCTTCAAAAGTGAAAGCAAACCAAAATTGGCTATCCTTGTGCACAGGTACGCTAAAGAAAGCGTTGGCCAAATCAACTACACTGAACCACTTACTGTCTGGTGGGATCTGAGAGAGAATGGTGTGCGGGTTTGGAACTTCTGGGGCTCTAGGGTGTACTGCCGCGTTGACAGCCTGCAAATCCTGCACAAATCTCCATTCATCTCTCCCTGGCTTCTTAACTGGGAAAATTGGAGTACGTACTGGTGAGTCTGGGCATGGTACGATAACTCCTGCTTGTTTTAATGATTGGAACACAGGCCTGATGCCCTCCACTGCCTCTGGTTTTAGAGGGTATTGGTGCTGGCGTGGTCTGTAATCAGATTTTGGGGTGATGTGGACAGGCTCACATCCTTTTATTAAGCCCACATCATTTTTTCCCTGTGCCCATAACCCTGCAGGAATTGTTTTCAGTTCCTCTTCCTCTTCCTCTGAGAGGGTAACAGAGGCTGCCATAATTACTATATTTGGACTTACAAGCTCGACCCCCCTTCTGCAACTTAGCCTATACGGGGTTGGCATTTTCCACACGTCTATGCTTGGGCTGTACATAATTTTACACTGGGGTTCTTTTATCCAATCAGTTGCGCTCAACACGCGTTTTGTCCACAACCCTACTCTCTGCCAGTCTGGGTCAACATGTGCGCTAGCCAGCGACACATGAGGTGTTGCATGTGAGATTGAATATAAAGATTTCTGTTTAGCTGAGAGCTGCACCACTCCCGCAGCCCACTCGCAGTCCCACGCTATGGCTGTGATAATCAAACTGTCACTGCCCCCTAAGTCAAATTTCTGTTCAAAATCAACGTCACATCCCTCATGGACCTTCATTGTACAGTGAATAGAATCACTTTGTTTAACTGTCAGCTCACCAGGTAGCGTGTTAGTAACTTCAGTCATAAAATGTGTTAGTACTTCCCCCGCAGTGCACTGCAATTCATACACGTACAAAGGGGCTCCTGCCTCTAGCTGGACTCCCTGTGTAGGTGTTTCCCACGTAACAAACAACCCCTCTGGGTTGCTGCTAATTGTGCACCCAAGTTTACACATTAAATCTCTAGCTAACAAATTAATTGGACAGGTTTCTGATATCAGAAAACTATGTTTAAATTGGCTTTTCCCTAAACTACATCGGAGAGGCTCGGACATCCTTTCATCAATGGGATGACCTCCCACTCCAATTACTGTTATCCCATATCCTTGTCTCATTCTACATTCTATTAATCCTTCTTTTAACACTGAGTGGGTGGCACCCCTGTCAACCAAAAACCTAACATTTTTTCCCTCTACTTTCACAGTTACCTCGGGGAGGCCTCTTGGCCCTTTACTAATCTGCTGTAATAGTTGCTAATTTAAATTTGTCACTTCCCTTTTGCTGTCTTCACTCAGTGGTCCGCTGCTGTCCTGCCTCTCCACCGCCCGTCACTCGTGGATTGTGGGATCCTGATCTGTGCCCCCGTCATACGAGTTATCCTCCTCCGGACAGTTTCTGGCAAAATGTCCAAGCTTTCCACAGTTGTAGCATTCCTGCTCTTTCATCCAATCAATTTTTCCTCCTTTTCCTCTTCCTCTGCCTCTGCCTCTTCCGCGACCACGTCCCCTGCCACGACTACTTCCTCATCCGCGGCCTTCTCCTTGATCTCCCACTGTCTGGAGCATTGTCAGCATCGCTTGGTGTGTGGTATCTGCTCGTTGACGCTCTCGTCTGGCGTCTTTCTTCCCCAGGATTGTCTCATGATGCTTGGCATGCTCCTCAATAGTAGATAGGGGAGCTCTGCTGTAGCCTATGCAGTTTTTTTCTAATGAGATCGCTGATGTCTTTTCTCATATTCATTAGGAAGCTGTTTCTCAAATGAGCTTCCCATGCACCTACTTCTCCAGGTCCTGCTGCTCGTTGTGCTGGTGTGTCAATTCCACAATGGTCAGTGTGGACACGCGTCAGACGGACGAGAAAGTCAGCGACGGGTTCGTCATCTTTCTGTTTGCATGATGCTATCACATCGGTGTTGATGGTGGTTGGATAGGCTGTTTCCACCCTTTCGATGAGTCCTCTTATCATCTCTCTGTATGGGCCATTCAGGTCAGGTTGGCCTTGGGGCGGTGCATTCCACTCAGGCAGGTGGAGACGGACATCTCCATCCACCCAGTTTCTATCAATGCGGTTATACTGTGGTCCGAGTCGAATCATCAATAACCGTCTCAGTTCAGCCTGTGTTGGTCTGCAGGACTGCACGAATGCCATCAGTTCTTGTCCGAAGCGTCGTCCGCCGATGTCACCTGGCTTGCTCAGGCCATTGGCCGCTTTCATGATGTCGTCTGCAGTCCAGTGACGGTGGACCATAATCACTCCCTCAGGTCCTGACACTTCCACCATCGGGAACTGTGGGGCATAGTCTACCTCAGGCTCTGCGGATGGCTTTATAGTGGTGTGACTTCGAGTGCGATGAGCCACTGGTGAGGTTATTGCCTCCAGTTGTCGTCTTAATTCGTCATATGGAGACAGCTTTGGTGTTAATGAAGTTCCTGGTTGCGGATAAGGAGGTGGATTTGCTAGCGCTTGTGGTTGCTGAATCAGCTGGGGGGCTCTCGGCAGGGCGGCATCGAGGTCAGGATCAGCTAAAGAAACACACTGAGACACTTCATTATTACCTTTTCTATGCCCTACCTGCTGCTTCTGCCTTTTCCCAGCTTCTTCTAACCACATTTTTGCCTTTTCCAGCATGTCTTCACTGTTCTCATCAAAATATTTCCGCGCTTTCTTATCAGCTTCCCTAGGCTTAACCTCAACTCTTTCAATTAATTTTAACAGGTATGCAACACTTAGAGTCCCTGAGACATTAAAACCGTAATATTTAATCCAAAATGGGACATGTTTGTTTACATGTTCCCCGTAGTCCTTATTCATTTGAAAGAGTAGGCTACTGGAGAACTTGTCCTTACTGAACTCATACTCCTTACTGTTGCCCGCACCCATAATAATAATAATAATAATAATCATCAATTTTTTTTTTTTTTTTTTTTTTTTTTCTTGGATCCAGGCAACAAAAGAACAAAGGAAACTTACCTACTCTCTACAATTTTCCTATTCTTATCTTATTATCCACACCATCTACCCCCGATATGGATTAGTTCCGCTCCAGCAAATCGTGCTAGTTTTATAGGCTCCAAAAATTTGGTTGTGTAGCACGAAATCTTATTATCGAGGTACATGTCTTTGGAGGCATTGCACGGTAGAGTTACATAGAATCCGTTCTTTTCCATGGTGACCGGATTATAATTTCAATTTGATTTTAGCACCCCCTTTTAATCTTTTACAACGTTAAGAACGTCCTCCGCCGGAATCCAGAAGTAAAACTTATCGGGCCATCCAATCCACTTGATCAAGCAAATCTTTTTTCGGTTCCTATTTTTTTCAGATAGAATCTTTTCTATTTTAATGGCTTTATCTTTTCCCACTATAATCAGCTCCCGCTATGATGCAGCTCCTGTTCATAAAAGGTCCTATGTATATTTTCCCCATTGAAATCCCATAATTTGTATATGAGAGGGTGTCTCCTTAGACATTCAGAAATGGTAAAATATTCATCCATAAAGTTCTGCTCGTACCCTTTATCAAATTGTCACCGTCTCACCGACTCTAAACTTCAATCTTAGTTTTTCCACCTTTTTCCATTGAAACAACCCATACAAGGTTTTAAACGCCTTGAAGGAATTTCCTTCATTCACTTCAACGGGTTTCATTTTAATGCTGCTGTGATAGCTGTTTTTATAAGCATGAACAAAGTTCTGTACCACATCGATGTATTTTCTCGTATTGATAGCTGTGAAGTATCTCCACATTCTGGTTTTCAATGTCCTGTTGAACTGTTCACACACTGATGCTTTTTGTCCTGTTCCAGTAGCAAAGTGATTGATGTTATGTATTTTCATTAATGTTTTGAAACTTATTTAAAAATTCTTTCCCTTCATCAGTCTGAAGTTTTTTAGGAACTCTGCCTTCTTTTAGAATCAAAACAAAGGCCTCGGCTCTGGTATTGTTTTTCATCATGCGTATCCAAGCATACTTGGAAAGTATATCTATACACGTTAGCATAAATTTCATGTTCCAGTTATGTTCCGCTATGCTGGTCATGTCCAACAAATCGGCCTGCCATTGTTCATCTATGTTTTTTACAATGACTTTGTTTCTTTTCAATTTCACAGAGAATGGTTTATGTAGTGTGTAAGCATCATCCCTTTTACTGATTTCATCCACCACGGACCTTTGCAGACTCTCGACTCCTCCATAGGATCCGGGGTTTGTGGGAGTATAGTAAATATTTTTCAGCAGATGATCAGTCATGGTGAAATGATTGAAACACAATGAGGAGAGTGCTAGAATGGATTATGGTTTTATTAGCATCTTTTCAGCAAAAGATTATATACATAAAAAATTATATACATATAATTACATACAGATCCTATCGGTAACGTTTACTGTTCTGACTCTATTTTCAAGGGTTTTACAGAACAATGTGATCAACTCCATCCTCAGCACTCTTTTTTTCTCAGGTGAAGGATCAGTGCAGGTGTCGAAGAGGTTTCCCATATGACCTGATCACCAGGGTTCAGGTTTTCCTGCAGATTCCAGTAGTCCACGACGTCTTCGTGTACCTGCTCCCTGCACACGCTATAGTTTTTGAGAGCGGATTTGATGTTCTGTTCCTCCTGCAGGTCGGTTACCACTACCCCAGCGATAGCCTGAATCTTGCTAGAGGATGGAGGTATCTGAATGCCACACAGCTTCAAAGCTCTTGACAGTGTGTGCATGAACCATGGCTTGAACAGTTTTTTTATCAGCTTAGGTGCGTTGAGGCTGAAATAGGATTCATCTGGATCGTAAAGGCATGTGTGTTGACACTGACTAGGATGGTCAATAGCACAACCGTAACAGTTTTCTCTGTCTTCATCAATAATTCTATAAATCTGAGTCCCGATCACAGCTCGAATGACCGCGATCACCGGTGCGTTGATGCACCCATCGGTTTTGTTGTTATTCGTGTTTTCACAAAAGCTTGTTTCAGAGGGTCCGCTCTTATTGTTATTCACACCTGTAAGAGCAGAGGAATGGGGCAGAGTCTCAAACGTGGGGAATCCTGAAAGTGAACCTGGAGCACACACCCCAAACAGGACACCCCCCCCCCCCCCCATGTCAGACAGAGTACTCCCAAATTTGCGATCTTGAGCACACTTTAACACAGCAGCAGGAAATACTGCATGTTCAACGACAATAAGACTGTCATCAATAGGGCCTGAAACTACTTCAGGTAAGGGGAATACAATTCCACCGGCAATGTCATTTCCTAATATAAAGGACACCCCAATCATGGGCAAAGCTGACCTAACAGGTACTTTAACCATACCTGTGACTCCATCAGTTCTAACATAAATGTTATACAGTGGGAGCCGGAGTACTCCTAGTTTAACGCCTTGCACTAACATGGTCACTACCACAATATGACTGAGTTGAAAAAGGCAACACATTATCCAACATAAGAGACACAGCAGCATGTAAACCTGTGATGGACTGTTTGTCTTCATCTGTCTTGAAAAGAGAAACATATCCCTCAAAAAGAAATGGCTGAAACACAGCATCTGGGGGACGAAGCGAAGACTTCTGTGGATACAGTGCTTACAGCACTTACCGTTTTTTTGTGAGCAAGCATTCTTGCACTTAAGCGCAGGACAATTACCTATAATGTGTCCACGCTCATGGCAATAGAAGCACTCTCTGTTTCCACAGAAACAGCCGAAACAGGGCTATCAGATTTCAGGGAGCTCACAGAAGTCAGCACAAATTCATCAGCAAGTGTAGAAGCAAAGGATAGGTTACACACTTCTTGTTCATTTAAATACTTTAATATGTTCTCAAAAAGACAGTTCTTGATTTCTTCAACCAGTATGAGCTCTTTAAATTGATCAATTGTGGTAATGTTACATGCAGTACACTACTTGTCTAATAAAACTTTTCCTTGGCAAATTCTACAAATGTCTGGCAGGGGTTTTTCTTTAAGCGTATGAAATTTTGTGTGTATGCTCCCGGCACTAGTTCATATGCTCGGAGAGCAGTTATTTTTACACTTTCGTAATCTAGGCTCTGCTCAAGCGTTAGGGAGGAACACACATGTTGGGCCTTACCAACTAACTTACACTGCAGTAAGAGAGACAATACTTCCTTGGACCAATCCAGTGTCAATGCTATGTGCTCAAACACTGGGAAATATGCATCAACTTCATGTTCCCTAAAACTAGGGACCAAGGCAATCTGTCGACTGATATCAAAACGTCCAGTGACAGAGTCGGAAGGAGCTGGGGTGACAGCAACCCGAGGGAAACTGGGCTTAGGCACTGGTGTACCCGAAGATACAGGGCTTACTAGTGCTGGATAGACAGCTTTCTGAGGAAGAGGTATATGTTTTTGCAAGCCCATACTCAAGCTTTTAAGTGTCACCTCCCTTTCCGCCTCTACCTGTAGAGCCCGAAGACATAGCAGCTCAGCCTCTCTTTCCTGTTTTTTTTTTTTAATTTTTTTTATTTCCAGCTCCAACTACTTCAATTTAATTTCTAGTATGGGGTTTACCTTGGGAGAAAACCTGGGATTCATGCGTGGCCTGACTACAGGTTTGCCACAGCTTCTGCCGTATTAGCAGAGTGAGGCACAACCACAACCAGAGAGGGGGCACACACACACAAAAAAAACAAACAAACGGAACAGGCAAACAGAAGAAGAGGAGAAACAGAGGACGAGCCCACAATTGTTATGACCCCATCTAGGCTGTGAGGTTGTAACTAGGAAAAAGAAACGTGAACAGCAGAATGTAAGTTGTGAAAAACAAATAGCAACAAAACTGAAGCACAAATGGAAGTCTCCTTTTAGATATATTTTACAGAGGATATTATTATTCACAAACAAACAATCTTACTGGTGCAAATTCTACAGGACCCACACTAATGAAAAAAAAATACCCTAAATAAACCCAACAAACAAAAGAAACATACAACAGACCTTCCTAACTTCCTGACACAAACAGAGGCAAAACCCACATCTAACAAAAATGCCAGTCACTCCTTACCACCATTATCCAACACCAAAGTACCAAATACTATTTACACTCTTTATACAATCACTTGCAGTGATCTTTATACAATCTATCTCTCTCATATAAATAAGTAAATATAGAAATAAATAAAAATATATATAAATATTAGGGATGAGACATTCAATACAGAAGCTTCGAAGCTCGTGTCAGTTTTCCAACACTTGCTGATTCGACACAGTGTACCGGAGCTTGTATTGAGTCACTTACCCTCACTTGACTATGACGTTTGAAGATTCGAAAATGACAATGAACCACTGGAAATGGGTGGAATGGTTCAAAGTTTTGGCGCTATCCGCTATCTCAATGACTATTTAAGGCACAGTAAAATCCTGAGCGCCTTTCCTATGGCAGAGAGTCATTTAAAATGGAAACTTCTACATCAAATAAGCATTCCAAAGCATGGGAAAATTTTGATAAAATATCTAGAAATAGAGTAAGTACGAAACATAATGTATCTTCATGGTTTATGTAGAATAACACAATAAGAATCTTAAATGTTGTATTTTTAAAGGTGCGATGTCGGCAGTGTTCCCAGGAGTTGTCCTTTAATAACAACACGTCAGAAATGCTGAGACACCTTCTTGCAAAACATTAGAGCACATCAGCACCACATACAGGTAAAATCGTGAACCAGAGAAGAAACAGTCTTAAACCCCAACACTGTGTTCGTTTGGGCTCAGTTTATTAAACTGAACACTAACTCCTCTTCTGTATTATGTTCTGTTCACAGATAACCACAAGCGCAATCAATTAAATTCCACAGTCACTATACCCCAGCAATATGTTTTCTCAGATCATATTTTCAAATTTTGTAGATGATTTTTCTATTCCCTATAAAATCACGTTTTCATGATTCACAGATGAGTGGTTACTTTGTTGCTAATATATGACTGATATTAATTTTCCGTAGGCCTTATACATTCTACAATCAATAATGACAACATTCAAGCATTTATTCCAACATTTTAATAATTAAACTTGATTTTCAGTGGATCTGAACAGACACGAGTTGAACTGTAAGACCACACAGCATTAACACACTTCGCAGGCTGAAATCATTTTTTTCTGGCCAACAGATGTCACTCTTCTCTGATGTCGGATTTCAATGCTCCAATGCATCAAATCTTTTTTGGCACAATCAGGAAGAAGCTCCTAAAGCTTCAATGGGGCTTCATCCAACCATCACTAATATATATATATATATATATATATATATATATATATATAATGTAAATAAACAAAACAGCTAAAAAAACAGGAGGGGCGAAGCTAAAGGCGAAGGCTAAAATGGGGGAAAACAACGTCACACACGAGGTCATACAAAATTGCAATAACAAACCAATAAAACTGTCTGTTGTCTCTTCCTCTTTCTCTCTTAGGGGAGGGGCCATTAAATAGTAGGAGCAGTTGTCTTGAAAACCTGGTGCGGAATGAGGCAGAGTCTCAAACTCCGGAAATCCTGGCAGTGAACCTGGAACACACACACACACACACACACACACACACCTAACCATAACAAGGAGGGGCATATGAATTCCTTCCTAGGTAAACTCCCTCTATGGGCAATGCTCTGCATATATTCAGCACTTGAATCCCAGGACGTGGGAAACCCTCAAATAAGGTTTCATGCTACTTCTTCACTATCCACTATTTGCAGAAATAAATATGATGGTCTTTGCCTCTACATTACAGACAGCTAAATGAGTGCCTAGTAGTATTCTACTATAACCTCCCATTAGAACAAGTCGCTTTGGAACAACTGCATGGACCAAAAACTCTACCTGTGGAGTTCATACAACCTCATCAGCATTATGGAGATGCAAGGCCGTAGACACTATATATTGGTGGGGGGTTGAACGATACGTCCAATATTGAGATAAGATCAAATGTTCCCCCACCCAAATATAATGAGATAAAAATACATTTATTTCACTCTAGCTTTGCGAAATGTTACGAGCTGTCAATGTTCCCATCTGTTGTTGATGGGACACTTATTATTGTAACACCGTAACAACATATCAGCACTGGTGACTAACTAAGCTCTCTGACCTCCAGGAAAAGGGTAACGTTAATGTCAATACATCATTTTGCGCTGAAACTGTAATTGTAGAAATAAATAATATTTGACTAAAATGTATCAGTAATTCTATGTAATGGAAACAAACTTTTTTTTTGGTAAAAATGGGCCAATTTGCCAATACTAACTCAATCTACCATCACTACTGACGTTAGCTATCATAACCTAGCTAAAGTAACTGGAAAGTTAATTAGCCACATTCATGAAGCATCCACCAATGGTCACGGACAAATTCAACTAATGGTAATGTTTTATAGTTAGTTATATTAGTTAGAAATCCCACGTGAAGTCTCAGTAATGTATCAGTCATAGTAGTGATGCATGTGAACATGTAGAGTAGCAGCTTTAATTTACTGTATATTATAATATTTAATATATTATATTTACATTTAAATGTAAATGAAGATCTCATAATGCCATTACACTAGTCTCATCCTGATAAAATAACTAAATACATAACTAAAAAGAAATGAGAGGAGAATAGATGACTGGGGAGAAGAGGAGAAGAAGTACCAGAGGAGAGGAGGAAAGACATGGAGAGCAGAGAAGAGGAGAGATGAAAAGAGATGACAGGAGAACAGAGCAGAGGAGAGGAGAGGTGACTGGAGAACAGAAGAGGAGAGAGGAGAGGAGGAACAGAAAGGAGAGAAGAGATTACTGGAGAGCAGGGGATATGAAAAGATATGACTGGAAAGGAGATCAATTATAGGAGCGGAGGAGAGAGGGCTGGAGAGGAGAAGCCAAGTGGAGAAGTTAAAATGAGAGTAGTGCAGACCAGATGTTCCTGATGCTGACCCAAGTGTACTTGTAAGTAAACAAAATCATCCATTTCCTTAACCTTGTCTTCATATCATATTATAGTTTATTAGTCCCTTAATAATAATAAAAATAATAATTTAATCTCTGGGGTTAGTGAATTCTCTCGCCCCTGAGGAGGTTTGTTCCCCCAATGTTCAGTTCATAGCTACAGTCTTGCTATACCCTACTTCACATGAGGTTAATTTAATAGCCACAAGTGTGTATGCTAAGAAGCGCTCTGGAACAGCACGGCTCCCACTTATCACGTGGTACGGCCCGCCATGTGCACGTGGAGTGGAAATTGTTTGCCTGTCTTCATCAGGACTGCCCCGTGCGTGTGGATACGCACCCTTCTTGTTCGTTTCATGGATGTATTTAAACCCCTGTGTGTGTGTGTGTGTACTTCGGTGTCGGTCGTTGTAATCATGTTCACGTCACTGTAGTGTCAGTGTCCTTTGTGTTTGTTTTATGCGCGTGCCGTAAGCCGTATTGTTTCGTCATTAGTAAAAAATATCTCTTCGTAGCGAGACGTCTATGCGTCCCGTGTTCTAGAACACTGGTAGTTTATAAATTCTAATGTAATGTGCAAATAATTCAGTTGAGCAACGTGGGTAGGAAGGTGAAAGTAAAGACAGTTGAACTAGTTTGTTTTCAAACTAAATAACTAAGTAAACACAATGTACCCAGTCATTAACCTGCATCGGGTCGACTGCAATGGTATGTACATTAAATATGCTACTGTATTTGTAACGGTGAGCAGTAAGGAGGCGGACGCATGTGGGGAGAAGAGCGAAATTTATTAGGGGCAAATCCATTGTCGTAGTCCAGAGTCATAGAGCCAATATGGAGATTACGGGGATAACAGGCTATAATATAGGATAGGATAACAAAACAGGCTAACATAAACGAAGGCTTTGATACACACACAAGCTTTCATACATCCACCAAACACAATGAACAGCAAAATCACATGAACTCAGACAGGGTTTAAATGCATGAATTTAACAAGGTAGAAACGAGGGACAGGTGTGAGCAATCAAACGAGGAGCGGAGAAAACGAAACTTCGGCATGGAACTCAAATACACAAGACAGGGAAAACTAGAAACATGAAAGCTGGGAGGGACTAATCGTGACAGTATTTTTTAATTAAAGCGCTATGTTGAAAGAAAACATTTAATATGATGGAAGTATATTTGTGTTTGTAACATGTTTGTCAGATTTGCCAAAAGTACACATACTCCTGGCAAAAAACAAAAACAAAAAAACATCACATGAACCATTTCAATTCAAAACCAGGCAGTAAGATCTGCAATCCTGCAATAGTGGAGAGCTAATGATTTTTTTTCTTTCCTCAGTGTGCAGATCCACTCTGCGAGAATGTGTTCAGTGGGATGTCCCTCTGACTCCTGCTGAGACAGCACCAGAAGAAATCACTGGACCTCAGCCCCCCATCTTCATCAACAGTGAGGGAGAGGATGAAGGTCACCTATCTCCCTCACCTCTCCCAGAAAGCCCCCAGCGTCCGGGTGAAGTCCTGAGAGAGGATGTAGAAGAACAGTGTGAAGAGGATGAGAGTGATGATGACGATGTTGATGATGATGATGATGTTGATGATGATGATGATCGTGGTGATAATGATGATGATGATGATGATGATGATGACTGGACCCCTCAGGACACGATGTTGCATGTCTTTGGCCAAAGCCATTTGACCATTCAACTTCCAGAAGCTTCCACTCATTTTGTCATTGATCTAGCTCTGGACAGCCTGAGAACAGTCATGGACCCTGTCCACCAATATCTGCGAAGGAACAGGACAAACAGAAACATACAGATGAATCCATCTACTGCTGGACTTCCAGAAGAGGGGCCATCAACTAGCCCTACCTGTGCGTGCAGCAGCTCTGGTGTGTCGAATGCTTCTGAAGAAGACAATGAAGAAATGAGTCTCATTTGCGCCATTCGGAGTGCCCAAGCAAATTGGCTGTCGAGGCGCCTGATGTCTCCCCTGCCCTTTGACTGCATGGTGCCCGAATATGGCAGGGACCACCCTCTGCTTGCCATGAAGGCTTGGAGGGCCGATGCATGGGGTGCCAGCTTTGGGGCAGCAGGGGAGAACTACACACCTGGATGGTATCCAATTTACCATACTCCACCATCTACTGATGCCTCCAGGCCATCAAACGCAGATTTAGCGGCGACGGCACAGACTGAACATGCTGAGCACAGCTCCGGGCCTGAAAACACTCCCAGAGATCCTGATGAGGTCAGAGCTCACTGCTCCAGTGCTGCTCCTGCCGTGGGCCAGAGCGGCAGAAGCCAGACGGAGCAAAGTAGCTCCAGGAAGAGGAGGAGAGAGACGAACTCCCCGAGCTCCTCTCACAGCTCCGAGAGCGAGAGCAGCCCCAGCAAGATGAGACGAGAGAATGAACAGGAATGACAAGTCACTTCTCTCAAGCAATAATAATAAAGCTTATGCTTGCATTTTATTAGCCTGTGTTTTCTTGGTTGATGGTCCAGCTTTTTTTTTATGATAGAAATATAACGTCTTTAAGATATTTCTTTAATCACATCCAATACACTCCAAAGTCTTAGATGATCACTAAGAATTTATGTTTATTCCATGATTTGTCCAAAACTACTATAAACATTTACTTAGCTGATGCATGCTATTCTGGAATATATTATTTAACTTATTTTTGAGGATTTTGAGAAATCTTTAGAATAAACTGAAATATATCTAAATATATTGTATGCATATTTTTTCCACAATTTTTAAAACTTGATCCAGCATATATTTAATTGAAACTAATCTATATAGACTTCCGACATACAGTGTCAGCTGTTACCATCTCTTAAAGCGTAATACTTGATATGGACTCAGTGTGGTAGTGTGTAGAATTCTGCTGAAAAGCTGCAACAAAGTCAAAGGTGCTCAGTAAAGCAGTTTGAGGCCAATCTGTTCCCCTGTACAACTACCCTAGCACCAAATCAATTCAGTTCTTCATAGCACATAGCAGATTGTTTTGTACCTGACTGAGTATAGCATGCAGAATGTAATGTCATTCAGATAATGAGGGTTTAAGGAAACAGTGTGAGAATTCTAGTATGCAACCGCCAATGACACTTCCCACTGCCTACCAACGGAAGGCTTTGATGTTCCATGACAGCCTGTGTGCCGACGGCTAGATCTCAGTCCCAGTGGCCTTCCTGGTGGAATACTCGCACGCCAGGAGTGTTTACCTTCAGTTTAAGGGGACATGGACGGTATCTACGAGTGGATAAAGCAGGCCAAGACATGCATCTGTTGGTAAGCCATCAGCTATGGACAAGTCACATGCTAGGGTTAGGGTTAGAGAACACCTACCTGACTCAGCATGCCTGTGGGTGTCGGTGAATATATGGAATCCCAGAAGGGCATGCACCTATAGAATGTAGACTTCAGAGTACGTGATTCCCTGAGTATTGTCTTTTAAAGTAAAGGCAAATTCCCAGCAGACAACATGTCCTGTCACTCAGGAATTTTGTGATCTTGGCCCAGTACCTGCAGCCCAAACCCTGCTATGGGAAAGGTGCTTTGTTATAAAACACACATGTGTACATTGAACTGAGAATGTCTTCAGCCCTGTGTTTATTAAAACAGAATTAAATTTTTCCTCCTCGACACTGACATCCCATTCACATTCACAGCAATAGTCAAAACACAACTTTGTCTTCTCAACTTTGTTAAAAGTATTAACCAAAAACAATTCTTAATTTTATATGCCTCCTTAAAATACTTGTGGGGATGAAAGGGCATACTGCGTTGTGAACATAGACAGTATCTGTATAGTCTATGAGTATGAACGTGCTCCCACCATGTGGTGTTTCTTTAATAATATTAAGAAAACATGATAAGTCATTATCCATGATTCACTGGGACATTTTTTGTAAGAAAACATATATGAACAAAAATCACCAAGCATATTTTGAAATGTGAAATTTCAGGGGTCCTCCATATTTAAATCACAAAAAGTAAGAGTGCATATTGAAGGACCCAAATCACAGAGAACTTTATTGTTATTAGTCCCTATGAGCCGTTTATTACTTTATTAGTCCCTAAATAATAATAATAATAATAATAATAATAATAATAATAATAATAATAATAATAATAATAATAATAATTCAGCTCAGGAGTTAGTGAATTCCCTGCCCCCCAGGTAGATTTGGTCGCCCCCCTTAGTAAAACATGTAGACAACCCATATGGCAATTCCAAAGCACCTTCAGGTTTTTAGGCATTATGAATGAAGTGCATAGAGATACATGTGCAGTGCACATGTACACACATACACATTCACGTTCACGTGGATGTGCATACAGCATGTCGATTGCTTTGGAAAATGTTTATGGATCAATTTAAAGATTGAATTAAATCATTTGATAATAGAACAAATGATGCATTAGAGCACCCAGAGCACTGTGGCACGTATCACTGTAACTGGGAAGGCAGCGTCCCTTATTTGGCCTCTACAGTCATGCTGGCTTCCGCTTCTTCACTTCTGACCTTTGGGTGTTTTTTCGTGAGTACGTGCGAGAGCAGATTACAGCGGCTGGCTCCCAGCAGGTCCACCTTCTGACACACGTCATTTTTCAGTTTGTCAAAGGTCGCGTTGGTAAAGCGCACCTGAGCCTGGACCTGCGGACAGCGAAGCAGCATCCGACTGGCCGACTGACAATAAGGACTCATTGAAGAAACAATAGTAGAACAGGAAAGATTCTTAATTTACATTCAAAAATAGCTACAAAAATGTTTAAACTCGCTACTTGTATGAAAGCTCTACAGATGACACTGTACTGAGACAGAAGATACCATATAACTCCCTTTAAACAACTACTTCACAAGCAAAGTGAAAAAAAAAATCATGTTCTAATACCTTTGTAGTTAAAGAAAAAAACAAAAAAATACATATGACTATATACAGAGATCTAAATACTAATTCAGCTGTGGACCCTAGTGGCTGAAGATATTACGGATGGCTAACATGACCGTAGACGCTGCTGGTGTCCAGCGTACTGAAGACAGTTTCTGAGTGAGCTCCTCTGCAAGCTACATTATCTGTACATATATGTGTTCTAAAAATTCATATACAATTTGTAATTGTTTCAGCACATGTCACACATGTAATGCTTGGAGTTAGTCATATTTAAGTTATACTTTAACCCAGATTACCAGAGAGCTTTGGAACTAGAGGGCTTACCGTCATGGCTCACTGACTTTCATGTACAACAACAAACAATCTTTTCTTATTTATTTTTTCCAGTTGTAACAAACCGTTCTGCTGTTTTTTAACTTCTGTCAAATTTTAAAGCAGGGCGTGCAGCTGTCAGTTCTGGTGCTTGATGTAATATTGCTCAGCGGTCTGACATGCCTGCACAACTTGTAGGTCTGTTCGAGGTGGCGCTTGTACACCTCGATTTCCATCATAACTGTCCTGCAGAACCATTAAAAATTTGACAGAAGTAAAAAAACAGCAGAACGGTTTGTTACAACTTCTGATCAGCAGTTATGACCTCCTAACACTGCAATCAAAATGCATGGGCAAAAGATGCATTACTGAAAAAACACTCTGCAGATCTGGAATTCATGTCACCACAGTCAAAGTTGAAGGCTTTGTTCGGTGAAAAGAAAACAAATGCATCAAAGTTGGCGTTATACTCAGTAAGAACTCAGTACAGTAAGAAACTGCAAAATACTAAGATAACTCTCTGCATGAGTCAGTGGCTCAATAGTCCAACTAAAATCAGCCAGGACCACAGTTTAGTTGGGCTAAACATGAATCAACTAAATCCTTAGTCAGAGAATGATATTCTGTCTTTGCTGCTTACATGATCAGCTTCTTTCAAATAGTCATGCAAACTTGGTCAACTTAGTTATTTAGGAATAATATCAAACTCCATGTGGGCCATCAGATCCTGTCTGCCCTTGAAGACCCACTCACAATCTCTGCCAAAGTCAGAGACTATTTACAGCTATGATCTTAATTTGCAGCACTGGACATGCATTACCTCACACAGTTTCACAACTCTGGCGCTGCAATTAACCCTGCATACGCCTTAACTAAGAAGGCAACAGTTCAAATGGAAAACCTACTTTCTCTCAGGGAGTGAAGGAAGCCAGCTGCTTGATCTTAAGTGTCTGGTTGAGTCTTGGATGCATCAAGCACAGGGACACCAGCCGATACCCCATGGTTGAGGTGCTCCATATATTGTGCAAGGATCGGTTCGTTATAATCACCATTCTGCATTTTTTAACAGCAGCAACAACAACAAAAAATGGTTCAGTTATGGGTGCATCATTGGAAGACTTTCACTAAAATATGTCCTCACCATGTCTCAAATACAGCAATACCTCTTAGAAGCCATTGTACTGCACACAGAATGGACAGTCCCAGCAGTTTCTGTTCCCATATGGAACCTCAGTGTTTTGATTACAGAACCAGCAATTCACAATGACATGAACTGGAAAGTGACAAATGTATGTGACAAATAAACCAAACTTGAAACTTGAAACTTTATATAAATAGCTTCATGTTAAATATACACAGTTAATTAGTTATTTAAAAAAACACATTCTATTAATTAAGAATGTTTATGAAAGTTAATTTAATCTAACTAACAATAAATGAACAGTCGAATATTGTAGTTCAAACAGTCCGATAGCTGTAGTAATGGCTTACCTCATTTTGCTTATTTAGAGAGAACGATAAATTTGAAAACCCACAGGTTTGTGAATTTGGTTCTCTAAATCATACAAAAGTAGTTTTTTCTATTTCTGAACAGTTAGCTAGCTAACAAACTACCAGCACCTAAACGATCAAAGTTGAAAGATGAACAATGAAATGGTTCCACAAGGAATGGTTTATAGCCCCGAGTTAGACACTCGCTGACCTCAACTATTAGCTAGCTAACTAGCTTATCGCTGCGATAAAGCGATACAACGAGGACATGAATAAAGTATCCTTTACAATTTTCACAATATTGTTAACGTAACTGTAATATCTGAAAACGGACCACACAGAAAGGTGTAAAAATGAACAACTGCAAACACCCCGTTCCTTATTTTACCTCGTTAGGTAGCTAATATAGCTAACCTAGGTTAGACCCTTTCACCATTTAAAGGTCTGAACTGTCAAACTGCGTTTCCGTTAGGCAGATAAATAGTTTGACGCCGTTTGGTGAAACTTATGCAGCCATAAGAATGATTTGATCGCCGATACCTTTAGACATCATGGAATAAAAGAGGCTTATTTTAGCTGATGTGTACGTGGAGTTGTTTGGGGGCAGCTATGAGCTGGAAGCTAAGCGTTGGTTCAGTGGCTTCTAGCATGGACTAGCTACGATCATAATTCTGCTACAAAATGTATAAATGAGGAAATATACAATTATTTACAGTATTACAGCATTTACAGTATTAAAAGTGTGATTTAATGGGATGAATAGTTAACCAGCTAACGTTAGCTATCCTAGCTTGATGGCTATCTTTGCTCACTAACGGTTACTGCATCTTAGGGCTAACTTTATGCTGCACTTCGCCCCCTAGCGGGCCCGCGGGAGAATCCACACTGGCATACTCAAATAAATCACTTTATAACATCCAATATTCTTAAAGTACAGTACATTTTTCGAGATAACATTTCTTAGGAATAAAACAATTACCTGCTTACCGATTTTCAGATGTCTACATGCAGCCTAATTTGGTCTTTTACACTTCCTGCCATCATGTTATTACATAAATAATTTCATTTTGTTACCTCAGTGTCAGGAATTCTGTCACTGAGCCACAGTTCTGTGAAAACTAAAGCACAACAGTCTCTACACTCGCGTTGGGTGCTATGCTAGAGTTGACCTGTTGACCAGGGAACAGACATTGGAGAGCAGGATGGACAGTAGAGCTGGTCTGCTAGGGTTAGCTTTTTTTTTCCAGTGGTAGCTCAGTGGTTAAGGTATCAGAAGGCTGCTGCTTCAAGCCCCCCCACTGCCAACTTACCACTGCTGGGCCCCTGAGTAAGGCTCTTAACCCTCAATTGCTCAAGTTGTACTCAGTCATAATTGTAAGTTGCTTTGGATAAAAATGTGTCAGCTAAATGCCATAAATGTAAATCCAGCATGAACTCATGCCCTCTATGGTTTGCTTTTATTCAGCAGTGACTCCTGCCTCTAGGGTTTCTGTTTTTTCATTTGTTAACTGTTCTATGTTGTATGAATTATGTGAAGCAACCTCGAGTATGAGAGAAACATTATATATATATATATATATATATATATATATATATATATATATATATATATATATATATATATATATATATATATATATGGTTATGTGCAAGTACATGTATGTTGGATTGTATATGTACATGTATTAGAGTGTGATATTTATCGTTTATGGATTGGCTCTGTATGGATTTTATCAAAGGTGTCCAGTCTAGATTATTGGTTCTGTTATTGATTAATTCTGAGAATTATTCTATTGATATATAGTCTATCAATAGATTTTTCTATTGGGTGACACTAATATTATTTTTTGTTTTCCAGTTCATGAGTATGTTTTTTTTGTTTGTTGTTTTTTTGCAATAATATTTTTATTATATCAATATAATAATGTTATACATAGTATCCTGTCATATTGGTTGATGATATGTCTCCTAGGAGACATAAAGATGGTGTTGGATGGATATTGTTATTTATTTAAAGCATGGGATATGTAATAACATATACCACACGACAGCTGTCCTGCTCTTCCAGGTCGAACGGCTCAGGCGTCCTCACACTCAGTTCATCCAGGTCAAGTAAGAGGGCTCTACTGTTAGCTTCATCCAGGAAGGTCCGAGATTGGGCTGGCTCAGAAGGAGGAACATCGTGTGGCAGAAAGTCCAAAGCAGAGGGCAAGAGAGCAGCTCTGCGTCCAGCCGAAGGCGCAGATGCACACTTGCGGCTTTGTGGATTTGTGTCCATTTTAAGATCAGGTGAGCAACTTCTAGCTTTGTCCCGGACAGTCAAAGTGTGGTCCAGCTCATAAATGGGCACACCAGGTAGGTCAAAACACATCAGTGAAGAAGTAGGGCTGTTTCTAGTTGAAAATGAACACTTGGAACTTCGTGGAGTGGCAAATAGGGTGTCCAGATTCAAACAGATTTCCTCAACAGGCATTATCATAAGGCTTCTTGGTGTAGTCATTGCTGAATTTCTTGATTGCCATGTCGGGAATCTCTGGGTTTGGGAAATAGCTGTCCAGGAGTCACGCTCATTTTCAGTAACCAGATTCTGCACTTTTTTAGCTAGTCCACTGTGCTTTCTTTGGCTGGTTGAGTGAGTCTCCACATGTTCAGCACTCTTGCTGAAATCGATAACCGTATTCACAGGACAGTTTTCCATGGTTCGGGACGTCGGTCGCAAAGAAGCTGATCCAGGCCTCTGGGTGCTCTTGCATGAAGACTGCCTGCTACAGCTGACTGAGCAGACATCCTCTGCAACGGAGACGCTTCCCTTGACGCTGCACAGCAGGGCAGCTATCCTGAAGTAGATGGCTGGCAGAGAGAGTTCCTTTTTCTTCTTCCTCTGCTGCTCTGACTTATTTTGTTCAGTTGGCAGAGGGCTGATTTTCATCTCGCTATGTTTTTGTCCCATAGCGATACAGTATGCATTTAATTGTTCTTTATAAATTAAATGTGGTATCACAGACCAAGAAATGTCAAATGCACTAAAACAGACAGATCTTGTTTCTTAGTGGTTCTCTGGACTTGTGATGTCAGCAAAGGTGTCACTGCAGAACAGTTCTCACAGTTCTAGATTTCAGCTGGATAGCTACATCACTGCGCACTGCTGAAGCAGCTGGCTGGAAGTATAAAAAGGCATAGAGAGATCTGGCCTTAAAATCTGATTGGCTGAGCTGAGTTGCCAAGTTGATATACATACAGTATCAATTTAAATGCTATGACACTATGCTTCACAACAACAGGATTCTGTATTAATACAACCCTCCATTTACATTTACATTTTTGGCATTTAGCAGATGCTTTTATCCAGAGTGACTTACAAAAATACTTTGTCATCTATTGTATCCTAGCAAGTACAGTAGGTTAGAGACAAAGATACTGCTGAACTAGAATACTGCTAAAATACCTAGAAGAGATGCAAAATAAGCATAAGTTTGAGGTAATAAAAAGAGTGTTAACTGGGAAAAGAGGCATAACATTGCATTAGACATATTAATACCATAAAACATAAGGGAGCATAGGGAGTCTTTGTCCTTTCCGAATAATTTGTGTACAGGGCAGAGGCCTCTGCAGGCTTCAGCAAAGGATCCTGAGTAGACTTTGGTGGAGCTCAGGGTAAGATGTATTACCTCTCCACTAGGCTCAGGACCATATAGACAAACAATCTTCTTTAGGACAAGCTTAAGAGAAAAGAGTATAAATAGAGCATAAAATAATAGTAGATTGGTTTGTGACAAAGTCAAAAAAGGGGGGAAATGAAGTAATAGAGCGTTAGCAGGGAAAACAGGCCTATTATTTGTATTAGACATTTTCATTTACGGCATTTAGCAGACGCTCTTATCCAGAGTGATTTACAAATGTTCTTTGTCATTTACTCATAGAATATCCTAGTGCAGTACAGTAGGTTAGAGTCCAACATACCAATGAACTAGAATACTGTAGAATACAGGGATCAATGCTGATACTTAGAAGTACAAAATACATAAGGTCTATCTTAAACAATGATGAGTGCAATAAACAATAAGTGCTAGAGTGTGTTAAACAACATCAGTGTAATAAACAATACCCTACAATAAGTACTAATTTAGTCAGTCAATATGGGAGCAGTGTCAGTTGTCCTTTAAATATTCTGCAAATAGATGGGTCTTCAGTCTGCTTTTGAAGACTGCAAGGGACTCTGCTGTCCGGACAGCAAGTGGGAATTCATTCCACCATCTTGGAGCCAGGACAGAAAATAGTCTCGAACCTTGTCGTCCATGAAGTATTTCAAGCCGAGCAGTACTTGAGGTTCGAAGTACTCAAGGTACGGATCGGAATTTGACCATTGACCTCATGTATGAAGGGGCTGGTCCATTTTTGGTTTTGTAGGCAAGTATCAAGGTTTTAAATCTGATGCATGCAGCTACTTGTTGCCAATGAACGGAGCGCAGCAGAGTAACAAGTGTAAACTATGTGACATATTAATAACATAAAACATAAGGGAGTATAGAGATTCTTTGCCCTTTCAGAATGATTTGCGTACAGGGCAGAGGCCTCTGTAAAGGCCTCTGAAGGCTTCAGCAAAGGATCCTGGGTAGGCTTTGGTGGACCTCAGGGTAGGATGACCTCTCCACCAGGCTCAGGACCGTATAGAAAAACAATCTTATTTAGGACAAGGTTAAGAGAAGGGAGAGGAGAGTGAGTTCTAACAGCAGGAAAGAAGCGCAGTCGGGAGAGAGAAAAGTAAGCTCTTTCAGACACACCCACACAACGCCTCCCAGCTGAGGAACAGGGATCACCTTACACTCACGCATACAGCCCCTCCCAACTGACAGAAGAGACAGTCACACATGCACAGCTCCATCCAACTGACAGTACAACTGTAACGGCCTGAGTGCCACAGGGCGTGGAACAGGATGCACAGACTCCCTGGACTTTGTGCAACATTTAATGACATTATACTAATGACGATTAACATGGGCGAGACAAACAAATACAATGGCTACACAAACCTGGACACAAACATACTCTGTCAGACGCTAACAAACAGTGACCAACACCGAGGCACGCACCGACGGGGTTTTACATAGACTGACGAAGACTAACAATTAGCCCCATACAGGTGCGTGCCACGGGGGTGTGGCCACAAACAAGAGTGAACCCCCACTGCACGCGGCAAGCCGTACCAAGTGACTTGTGGGGGGGGAGCGTCCCGTGACAGAACCCCCTCCCAAGGGGTGCGGCTCCCCACGCATCCTCTCTGGGATTGCGAGCTATGGCTTGAGACATACACAGGTTAACTAAGATTTTGTCCAATGCAAAAACAGACAAGCAAACATATAAATAAATATTTTTCTTATGTATGTTTGTGCACTGAATCCAAATAGGTTTTTTTTTGTTCTAGTATACTGGAATATCATGTATGATATGGAAAAGAGGTAGCAAAGACAGGGGCAACACTCACACACCTGTCCATTATAGAAAGTAATCTTGTATATATTTAAGTGTAATAACACTTATTTATGAATATGTAATATATACTTATTGGAAAATTGAATTCCTCTCACTTAAAAACCTTGCATGACAGAACAATTCTAAAAACGTGCAAATTTTGTTGCCCGTTGACATTGGGATGACTTAATATGTCAGTTCTTACTTTGCCATGGTTTCGGTTATTCAGCTGACATTTCTGCAATGGGAAAAGTTATAATGGCAGGAAGGAAGAGTGTTCCAGTACAACAGCCTTCATGCAACACCTTGTTTTGAAATGATTAAGATTGAATCATACAGTGTGGCAAATGTCTGATTTGGATTTGGACATTTTAAGATGAGTTTATCCACAGTCAATTAGGTAACAGTTATCTGTTTTATACTTTTCAATTTCTAAATGTAAATCTTAGATAATTAAAATATGTACCACTATGAGAAAATGACAGAGCACTTTTTTAAGCCCCTCTGGATAAGAGAGTCTGCCAAATACCAGAAATATAAATGTAATTTTAAATGCTTTTTGACTATGTGGAATTACCTGTCAATAAACAAAGTACAGAATAGAAAAGCAAAACTATTCTGTTGCATCGTCTTTGAAATGACTCTGCAAGGAAAATGTTGATATGAATAAATGCTTGCATTCCTTTCTGATACAAGTCAAAAAATATCTTTAAAGTGGCTCAAACATAAGAACTATGTGCATTCCTTCACAAACATATACAAACCAATGGAAAAAATCTCCCCTAATATGTGTATATACACAAGTGTCTGTGGGAGCGCCAAAGCTATATTATGCATTCAAATAACAAAATATATATCACAGTCCCTACAAAAAATGAAAGTAAAAAAGCAAACAAACAACAAAAAGGGGAAAATCATAAATGAAAATATCCCAAAAATAATTTACTAATGTCATGTTTGTAAGCAGCCGTGCTTTCCTGCTTCCTAAAATGGTGATATTTTAGGTACTCAGGCCACTGGAAACAAAAATATACACAGCAGTTCTTCCACACATTTAGAGGAACCTGATTTTTTTGTTAGATAAATATGTGTCGGTTATGACTGTTAAAAAGACCTGAACCAAAAAAATGTTTGGATTTTTATTCGCTGTCACCTTTCATCACGGGCAACATAAAAATTCACACTACTGCAATATCACTAACATGTTACTGGCATGCGAATAAGACACCTGAGGACAGAGAGAAACCCAGTGTTATGATTACAGTTGACATTGGAACTAGCTAGATAGCTCATATTAAGACACTTCTTTGGAGAACACGTGCTAAAGTGTTTTCCCCACAATCTATATGCATAATTTATTTGCCAACTGTGACCAGAGAGAGAACATAGCTAGCTACCTTACTCACAGCCTAGGACATGCATGGATTTTGATGAGGACTGCATATGCCTGGGATCAATTCAAACACGTCATGACGACGATATAAAACCTGATGAAACAAGCTTGACAAGCAGCAGTTCCGTTTTTCCGTGAAAGTATCAGGCACAGATGAAGACGTTTCTATGGTTATCTCGGTTTTATAAATATTAGCCTATAGAGTTGGGCTTAGTACGTGAATAAAAGATGGAATTAAACATGCATAAATTACAGTGTCCTGGAAAACCCATCGTGCTGCAAATACACAAAGCATATTCATCAAAGTGGTAACACACTTTAGAAATGCGGTGCAAATTTAGAAAACGTATACAAGTTCAGGAACAAATCCTGTCACAACACAACGGGAGTGCTGTTTCCAGAGGACACGGAAAGGGGTGGACTTCTATGAGATTAGAGTGAAGTCTATTGGAAGTAGTGACAACTGAGTAAAAAGGGTTGTTTTTTTTTCCAGTCACCACGGTGTTATATCAAGGGTAGGTATGTGATACAGAATGGAAGACCGACCTATTCATGCTCTGCATTCTTGCATATTTATTTATACATAAGGCAGCCTTAAAAACATGGGATGGAAATCCCATTTAACACAATATGTACTGTTTTACAGTCAGAGTGAAATAAGTAACATTCTCCTTTTAATATATATATTTTAAATGTTAAAATTCTTAACTATGTCAGTTAAGCTGCCAAAAATGCCCCTTTTGAAATTTGTATTTCTAATGTCACAAGAACACTTTATTTACCTATCTCTGCCTATTCAGCCTATAGAGGTTTAGCACACCCACTTAAATTGCCTTTCTCAGGCATTTCAGCTCTGAGTACCTTTTGAATGAAGCACAATACAGGGCAGCCAATCATAAAGGAGCTCATTTATCTTACATCCGTCTTAAAAGGTGCAGTAGCAACAGGTGCCTGTTGAATTCCAAGCGATATCTATAGAGGTTGGAAATTGGTTGTGTAAAAAAAAAAAAAAACAGGCTGAAAACGAGTCGTTTCCGCTCTGTGAATTGGGAGAAAGGGACAGTGTGTGGAAGCCCAACCCCAGTCATATAGGTTTGCTTCTAACAGTACCATTACCATCACCCACTCTGGTGCACTAGTTTGAGTGTATTAGAACTAGTAGCAATGCTGAAGCATTACATGTATCTATAACAAATATTCTGACCATGATGATGTGATAGGCTTGTTAAGGCAAACTGTGTATGCAATAAATGTTGCTTAGGTCACTTGCTCTAATTGTACACAACTCTAAAGCTACACAACTGTACATTAGTTAAAGTCTACACAGTGTCAGTCATGTGAAGTACCACTGAAAGTTCCCCTGTTGTATTCTTCCACCAATCAAGTTCTGCGTAAGTGGGGGCAAAATAATATGAGCTTCACATCAATGAACATTTTAAACAAATGGACTGTATGTACATCTTTTTTCAAATGTTACAATTGGAGTCTAAAGTTATATATCTTATCAGTGGAGGATGCACTTGCTCAAACCTTTCCTTTAGATTCCTTTTGTACACACTACAGACTGTGACCTCGAGATGCTTGAATGAATGTTGAACATTTACACTTGTGTATGAGTGCCGACTGTTAGCTAATGCATCATGATGAGCCTATCCTTTTTGAGTTACTTACTGAGATCATTCTCATAGCAAGTTCATTACACCTTGTGTACTCGATGTAGTGCTGTGAGCAGTTTCAATCTTAGTTACAATCTTAGTTATCAAAGACTCACTCCACCGACCAAAGCCTCTTCTCTTAGACAACATGATAAAACCATCGCAGCTTGAGAGCAAAAATCGAGCCTCGTAAGAGGTGTTATGTTCCATAGGCAGATTGACATCTTAATGCGATACACATGAACTCAATCATGTATTCTTTGCATACATGTACATTGCACTTGGAATGTTTCTGATATTGCTTCTATCCTGAATAGCTCAGTCAGTAGAGCATCAGACTTTTAATCTGAGGTCCCTGTTCAAGTGAAAATATTGTTCTTTGCCACTAAAGTGTGCTTGAGAAGTTTCTTGAAATACCTCTAGATCAACCTCAGTCAAGGGACAGGACCCTATTGCCTTGAGCCTTGCCGATTAAACTGACATTTCACATCCGTTTCCCCCAGCTGTGATGCTGTGCATTGGCTGTCATCCCAGGTTAGGCTAGCTAGTTCTGCTGGCAAGCTTGAAATATCAAAATCCTTCCGACTTTAAAAAATATCAACACTTCTGAGCCTATCATTTTTGAGTTAATTACTGAGATCATTCTCACAGCAAGTTCATTACACCTTGTTCACTTATTGTAGTTCGGTGAGCAATTTCTATATTGGATGAGAGAAGGAGCAGACTTGTTCAAGTCACAGAATCTATTTACACTTAAACAACAGGAGCTTGTCAGTGGAGGGTGTACTTGCTCACACCTTTCTTTTCGATTCCTGTTGCATAAGGGAATAAGGGATAAGGGAAGTCATTTTGGAACAAACCTGTGAGGCAACTGTCTTTGAGGCAAAGTGTCTGTATCCAGGCAAGAACATGTGCATGTTCAAGTGCTTGCCCTGTACTTCATTCTCTGAAGTTTACTGAGAAAGACCTGACAGTAGTTGAACACCTTTGGTTGTTGTCTGCTACCTTGTCTCTGTCTCTCTCTGTGTTCGCATGATAGGCACCACTGCATGCCATGCACCAGGCCTCCTTTCTTGTGAGGCAGTCCCTCATGACATCTATGGAGTGCATAATTGAAGACTAAGTAAAAGGATTCCCTTAAGATCTGAATACCTTTGGTTGTTGTCGTACATCGTCTCTGTCTCTCTCTATGTGTTAAATGCAGTCTGCTCAGGTCATGGTGTTGACAGCTTCTAGTATTTTCACTAGATCCAAAGCAGTGTCAAACCTGTTTTTACATTTAAATGTTTTCACTTGGTTTTACATTTTAATGTTAACAATATAAGAAAAAACACACATTATAAATGTTAGGTAGCTACATATTTGTACTTCTTGTACAAACTAAGAAAATAATAGAACACTAATTTAGTTGTGTGACATATTGACACCTGAGCAAGACATGAGTGAGGGATAAAAAGGCAGGATATTAGTCACACAAAGCACTGGCAAAAAGTTTTAAAAACACAGATGTGGGGAAGCTCATGAAGACAGGCTCAGCTTTACTCCACAGTATGCTAAATGGGAAACACTGGAGGATGGTACGTGAGGGGTTTAAATAGGGAGAGAGTTAATTAGTAGCAGGTGATCGTGATGGTTGATAAGTGTGTGATTGTCAACCGAGCAGTGGTCGTGGTAGGTGATTTGTGCGGATATGTGTGTACGTGTCTGTGTGTGCGTTCCTGGTTGGGTGCGGACCAGAACCTGACAACTTGTTTCCACTTGATATCAGAATTAGTTGAAGAGAATAGCTGGTCCCGTCCTTTATTGCAACTTAAATAGAAACATGCTTTTGAGGGACCCTCCGGAGAATGTCGGAGGGGTACACAAGAGTTTAATTCTTATAAACCTTTTCAAGGGCAATTATGTAAACAACCCTCCTTTTTTTTTCCATATTGTTCTTTGAAGTTTCCACCATTATGCTCAAATTACACATGAAATTATAAAAGCTAGTCACCTATGAACCTGCGGGCTTATATAGAAGGGAAAATAAACTATGGACTATTTGTGCTCTGCATTCTTGCGTATTTATTTATGCTATGCTGTACATAATGCAGCCTTAAATACATAGGATAAAAATCCCCATGTAACACAATTCAGGTTCTGTCTAAATACATGGCTAGCTAGCTAGTTATTTTACAGTCCCATTTAGAACATATATCGTCGTGAATGTCCTGAACAAAACACGCTGTACCTAATCCCCACAAATGACATATCTCTCACTGAATAAAAACTTGTATGCTTCAGCAGTATACAGTGGTAGAAATGGCGATCACCTTTAAAAGGATTTCTTACTGTAGGCCTATTATAAACAACATGGAGGAAATTAAAATAAAAATACTTGAGTCAGGTGTCTGTTGAATTCCGAGCGATATATATAGAATTGGAAATTGGTTGTGTAAAAATGAATTGTGATTGTTAAGCCACATAGATGTAAGTGGACATGAAGGGAAAAAATAGTGTGGGTGCCAAGTATGGTGATTGTATCTTAAAAGCTGTAGGAAATGTTACATTCAGAATGTTTGTGAGACAAAAAAAATAAGATATAATTACTATCCATGGTTTAATTGACTGTGTTGCAGACAACATAGGCAGGGATTAGACTGAAAAATGAGTATTTTTAATGCTGTTTATTGCTGTCATCAGAGGTTATGCAGCCATATCCTCCCGAGCAAGTACGGCTTCTAATCCTAACAGTTTGGCCACCTGCAGACACAAATACCGTGTTGAGCAATATTTAATTACATCTACTTGAAATGCATATTTAATTACATTGTTAGTATTTATGGAAAACAAGTGTTAGGACTGCTCTGCTGCATTGCAGACTTTCTCACTCTAGCAATCATGGCTTCCAGGTCCTCAATACATTTATCCCTCTCATTGACATTCATATCTTTAGGTTCCACCTGTAGATATGAGTAGAAATATTGTTGAACAGTATTTAAATACATTTAATTGAAATATGACTTTAATTACATTTTGATACATTTGTAATGTATAATTTGCATTGGACTGGAAAGGAAACAAATACAATTTTTATCGCATAGCCGTAATCACATAGCCTGCAGGCCTAATGATGTAAAAATGTGCCCGCAAACATCAAATGTTCAACAGAAATAACAGGACCTGACACACTAAGGTACCGTAGACCCATTCAAATTGTGCTATTGGAATAATAAATTCCAATGCATTCAGTCATTTTAGCTAGTGTTGATTTTAATTCTTGCCACAATTATACTAATAATCAGTGTTACAACTCAGCATGCAAAGTCACCGAACAGTCGACTGTTAATTCTATAGTAAGGAGAATGTAAAACAAACAAACAAAAAACCCACCAACAGTATTTTTTTTTCCTGTAACTGACAAAGATTGCATATGCTAAATGTATGTGTCCTAAATATATTCTGAATACATTTACATTAGTGTTTTTAATTAATTTCTCAAACATTTGTTGAAATGCATTTGTAATTTATATTCAGAGACATTTCAGTGTACTTAAGTACAAGCATTCAATTAGCATCACTGTTCACCATAGCTGTTTTTCCATTTTTTTGTGGCTTTTGTCCATTGCCACAGTATGGCTTTAAATCATTTGTCTTGGTTCTACTTTACTTACTATGGCTGATTGAGTTCTCTCAATAGTGAAGTCATTCTTCATTAAACACTTTGTTCTAGTATCTGTTTAAAAAGTAACAGAAAATGTCTTATTAGTGTTGTAAAGATACTTAGAACACTTCTATGTAGATCTCTCTCTCTCAGACAAACACACACACACACAGTTCATCCAAGTGGTGGCTGTGGTCAGAACTTACCCTTAAAGAAGTCATCCTCTATTCTAGCAGGGATCTGGGCTCGTGTTTTTTCGTTTTTCTTTTTCCCATATTTAGCAAATATCCCGTGCTTTTCCTTTTCATATTTCTCAGAAGGAACATGTTCCTTGCGTCTTGGATTGCAATCATAACTACCGGACTGACCCATAATAAATTTAGTTTGAAAATCCAGGTGTAACCGTTATCTGTGATCTGTAGACTAAAAATGGTTCACAGAAATTGTTCATTTGAAAAATCTGTTCTTTGACTACATCATAATCGCTTAATTGATGCGGCTGCATTATGACATCACACGTCACGTCTGCAATAGTTTCCAATTTACACCAACTTTAAAGAGAAAATGATTAGCAAATGTAGTTGCTAGTGATTGTCTAGTGATTGCAAGCAATGACTATTCGTGCTCTGCATTCTTGCGTATTTATTTATGCTAGGCTGTACATAACGCAGCCTTAAAAACATGGGATAAAAATCCCCATGTAACACAATTCAGGTTCTGTCTAAATACATGGCTAGCTAGCTATTTATTTTACAATCCCATTTAGCACATATATCGTCGTGAATGTCCTGAACAAAACGCACTGTACCTAATCCCCATAAATGACATATCTCTCACTGAATAAAATCTTGTATGCTTCAACAGTATACGGTGGGAGAAATGGCGATCACCTTTAAAAGGATTTCTTACTGTAGGCCTATTATAAACAACATGGAGGAAATTAAAATAAAGATACTTGAGTCAGACCGTGGGCACAGGCTGCTAATAAATCAGGTAAATGAAACTGGATGGACTGCTTAATTTTGTAACAACACAACATTTATGGTTACAAGGATGTTTCACACATACACTCTTAAGTGATGCTGACCTCAATATCCATATTTCACATTGTTACTGTAACACTATAGATGAACCTAAACCTCACATTCTCGTCACGTTGATAAGCTTTTTGAAAGTTCCGCTCTGCACGTCTCTGAAAGGCAGGTGAGTTAATCTCCTGGAAACATAAAAGCATGATCCTAAATCTTTCACTTTGTTCTTATATGCGAGTTGTCAATAATTCAAAATTCTTGTTAAAACTCTGGAACTCTGTTGCAGCTCACTCTCTCTGTTTTGCATTGCCAGATCGCTGGACAGGAGTATGTCCAGCTTTGCCACACGTGCCCTGCGCTGACCAGTACCGCCAGCAACCACAACACGTGGAGACGTAATCCTCTTTAACTACTTGTCCTTCCTCCACGTATATACACTCAAAACTCCAGTTTAGAGTGGTTAATGGCACTTACGCCAGCACACTGTACCGGTTTGTTCACCTGTAGTCAGAGATACACAGACCCGTTGGTGCGTATGCGTAACTCGGAGCAGGTGCTGCTCTACAAGGTTATGCTGCTGCTTATTGTCACTCTCTCACGAGCACAAGCCCTCATCTACTTTAACAAGGCTAAGTCACTGATAATGTAATAACAAACATGTTTGACAAAATACTAGGTCATGGTTTGCAGTCTGAAGTACTTCTGACCTGCTGAGAGTTAGCCTGATTTGATTTAGCTTGTTCTTAACCTTTGTTTAGTATGTTACGTAAAAGCTCATTCATGAGGGTTTTTTTTTAATAGGCTGTAGTAATTTCAGGAGCTCAGGCAGGGGCATATTTATATTTATGAGTGGCTATGCAACACCCACTGAAATAAAAGCTGAGGATGTCATTGCAGAAGTAGGAGGAGCCAGAGCAGAATATTACAGAATATTACATTGCTTGAATAGTGGCTCTGTCTGCCCTGGGGGTATTATTGAAACCCAAAGGCTGAAAGGATAGGGAGAGAGAGAGAGAGAGAGAGAGAGAGAGAGAGAGAGAGAGAGAGAGCGTGAGCGAGTGAGCATGTGTGAACATATTCTTGTCACGGTACGGCCCCTCCGCCCAAACGTCTCCCCTTGTGTGTGTGTGTGTGTGTGTGTGTGTGTGTGTGTGTGTGTGTGTGTGTGTGTGTGTGTGTGTGTGTGTGTGTGTGTGTTCATCCGTGTGGCCACGCTCCCTTGTGTTTCACGACTGCTCTTCGATGTGTTGTTAATGTTTGCGTATATAAGTCCTTTGTGTAAACGTTAACGTTGTCAGTGTTTGATCCCACGATAGCCTTAGTGCTACGTTGTCTTCCATGTCAGTAAATAAACATCGTTGTATGCATCACTGCTCCTCTTTTGTATCCTGCCAAGCCTCCCTACGTTACAATTATGATAAAATTTGATAAAATACTAGATCATAGTTTGCAGTCTGAAGTACTTTTGACCTGCTGAGAGTTAGCCTGATTTGATTTAGCCTGTTCCTAACCTTTGTTTAGTATCGTTGCGTAAAAGCTCATGGAAATATTTCAGATGTAACATACATGTAACTAACCTAGTAGAGCAAAATTACAGAATTGTAAGGAGGAAGTGACGTTCTTGGGGCATATCATTAAGGGAAATACACACAAGCTGTCTCAAAACCGACCACAAGCCATAATTTCGCTACCTAAACCATAGTGGCATACTCCCCTCTTACTGTTTTAGTCCCACAGGCAGTACACCGAATACTGCAGGACCAAAGAGTGTCACACTTATCAGCCCAGTGGTAGCTGAGATACCACACCACCCTCTTAGATATGCCTAATATAACTGTCAAAAGGTGTATAACACTGAACCCAGCTACACTCCTTCCTACGGAGGAGGATGGAGATCCACAAGACTGCACAGCAGTCTTAGCTGAAGTATATATACCGCGGGTTGATCTCTTTGAAGAAGCCATAAGTAACCCAGACCTATGCCTCTATGTGGATGGGTCAGCAAGCAGGGACGACACAGGGGTCAATAGGGCAGCATACGCGGTAGTAACAGATCATGAAATACTTAAAACAGAAGTATTACCATCCTCCTATTCAGCGCAGGCTGCTGAACTAGTAGCACTGACGGAAGCATGCAAACTAGCTGCAGACAAAACTGTTAATGGTTTTTGAGCCATATGGAAACATAGGCAATTCCTGACAAGCTCGGGTAAATATATTAGACATCACCATCTTGCTAGAAGCCATTTCGCTGCCAAAGACAATTGCAGTTGTTAAGTGTGCAGCTCACAGGACTACAGAAGACTAAATCAGCAAGGGGAATAATTTTGCAGATAGAGTAGCAAAGGCAGCTGCAACTAAAACCGCTGTGCAAGCAATACAGGAAACCGCTGCTACCCCGCAGGCCACATTACAGGAAATTCAGTCAGGGGCTACCTGGAGACAACTAGAACCTCCTGTTAACAACCCACACTGCTGTCAAAATAGAAGGACGAGGAACCTGGGTACATCACACACACTGTAAGAAGGCTCTGACACCAGCCCCAACTCCAAGCAGCAGCACCCCAACAGACTAGGTCGGAACTGTGTTGAGTAGGGTGTTAAAGGCAAGGCCTACCCTTTCGACACTCGGAACCATCAAGAGACGGTAGAGAAAATCAGACACAGCTAAAACAGTCAGAAAATAGACTGCATATTAATATGGATGAAGAATCCCATGACTTATCAGAAGACTTGTTACCATTTCAGGGTCCCAACGCCACTGAGGCAGAATGATTAGCAGCTAAATGCCAACAAAATATAGCGTATATGTCAGCCATTGTGCATGCCCAACATATCGAGCAAGAGTGCCTGGTGTGCCAGCACACCAGTGTTCCAAGGACTGCAATCCCTCTGAAAAACGCAGACGTAGGAGAAGTGAATATGACAATCTCTATGTGCCAGGTTATTAACCAGACCTCAAACTGTCCCAGTCCCACTAACCCCGCACCACCGAAAATGATGCTGCATGTGGCAGCTAGTAAGGGTGAGATATTTGTATAGCAGATGAAGCAGCAGGTGCCGGAAGGCTGGTCCAGATGCGTCAACTATGTGCAGGTGCACAGCAATGGCACTTGCAGTGACTCCAATAGCAGTTCCCTGTGGAATTGCTCCATGACAACCCTGCAGGGGTATTGGAATGTAATGTGGGTCGGTGGTTCGGTGGTCTATGGTGAATTGCCACAGAACTGGACTGGTTGTTGTTATCCAGCTGTAGTGCGCCCAAGGACGCAGGTGTATACACTTCCCCATGCCAAGCAGCACAGGGTGAGGAGAGACATAACCAGCACAGACTATTGTGGTAGAATTCTGAGGGACCCATGGACCACTCCGGGTGAAACCATTGGTTGGTCCCTTTTCCTGGGCGGTGGCACAGTAGCAGACCTGCAAAAGATCAATGGCTTAGCTTATCAGTTACTGCAAGTAGTTAATGACACCTTAAAGATAGAACAACAAGTGATAAGGGCAGTAGTGCTTCAACATAGAATGGTTTTAGATCTCCTAACCATGAAGGAAGGAGGAGTGTGCAAAATGATTAACACTTCCTGCTGTTTTTACATTCCAGATCTCAGCGCTAATATTACTGATTATATGAATCATATGTGATCTGCCTTCACTCCGCAGCCTACAGTTCCAGTAGCGGCTGTAGCGTTGCCCATTCTGCTACACATTCTTCTTCTTTTTCTTCTTCTTCTGTGTTTACCTCCTTTTTTGTCATTGCGTGTCAGACGTCTTTCTAGTGTGTTCACCATGCCAGCGCTCAGCGGCCATGCCAATGACCAACCCCAGCTCTGTGAAGACATTCTTCTCCCCAAGATGGGCGGTGCTGGTGATCCACATGAAGACTTCGTAGTGCTATTTGCTGAATAAATGTGTGATAATGTGTGATATAGAATAAAGGGGGGAAATGTTGTGGAAATTTCCCTTACTTCATTTTGTGGAAATTTACTTTGCTTTATTTTACTTTGCTTTATGTTTCTATAGTCACAGCATAACAGTCTGCAGATAAGCATGTGAGTCAGGGACACCAGCTGCTCACATACCGTTCTAACCTTAGAGATAGAAGAAGCCTTCAGCGCTCAGGCTAACCAAAACATGAATTATCAGATACTCTGTAGGAGTCGTTTTTCTTTTTTTCCTCTTTCTTCTGTTCTCTGTATAAGGGGAGGGGGACCGTACTGCGCGTCAGTCCTCTTACTCTGTTATACAGGGGACAGAACTCAATAAACTTTTACTCTTTACTACTCAATGCATAAAGCTGTCTGTGTTTGATGTGCTCTCATTTTCCCACCACATCCATTTAGCAGTACTTCTGAATAACCAAAATGGCTTAAAACAGCTGAGGGGATGTTTGAAACTGAGTGATAAGCTGTTCAGCAATTTATATATGATAATACAAGGCAGTAAATTAAATTGGGCTGAACTGGACAATAGTACCTGGCATGAAAAGTATGTCGTAGAGAGAGTAACAAAAAACTCAACCTCTCACCTCGCGCTCTGAGATGTCTCCGTCACTGTCTGTAGTGTCCTCTAGGATACTGCTGCCCTCACTAAAGTGTGTTACCCTGACCGGGTCAAACATCTCTTGAACATATAACTACACAATGGAAAATCAGCTTCAAGTGCTGCATTGAGCTAGAGTGCATTGTAAATGGCCAGATACAAATGGCAATGTCAGTAGTAAATTTTTATATACAGTCATGAAACAGGGCCTAGCTGTAGAGCACAGCTTTAAGGTGCATATATTAATCTGCTCTTATCAATCATCCTCCTGGCTGTGTATTGCTCTTTTGGCCAAATGTTTCTCTTCCAAAGCAGACAGACCAGACTTGCTGCTTATTACTCCGTGCAGTATAAATAAACCACATGTATAATGCCTTGTAAACAATGGAACAAGGGAAATTTGAATTGTGACTACTCTGCTAAAGGAGCGGATAAGGCAACCCACCCAAACCCCCCGAAAGCTGTTCTGTTATCCCTAATTGCTATGCAATAGTCCTGTGATTAACTCAAAGGCTGGAGAAGTTTCACCTTTCTCTATTTGAATCCTGAAGGCTGTTCGGTTCCGTCGCCCACAATCCATCCTGTGTAATTAAACATACACATCATAACTCGACCCCGTATAATAGGGCAAACTCACTCGGATGGGGGAAAGGATTACAGACTACGTGTACTGCTGCCGCAACTCTGCGGCCATTCCAACAACATCCACATACATTCCAGCAACATCCTATTATAGGACACAGTGGGCTTAAGTACACCCATTTAGTAGCATGTTGGACCTTCTTTGGCCTCCAGAACTGCGGCAATTCTTTCCAGTTTTGGATGTTTCAATTGTTAAGTTCATTTGACACAAAGAAGAAAGATCGCATCGTATAAGTTCTTCAGCTACAAACAGATATATCTTTTGATGACATTTGGAATCATACTGGACTTTGTGTACATGAATGGAGAAAGGCCATAAATGGTTAGAATAATATTCAGTGCTTTTGGAGAAAAGTTTCGAGAGTTTTGTCATGTAGTGAGAGAAATGAGTGGCTGAAATATCAGGCATTAAAAGTGCAATTTGCACTCATGGAAAGAAAATTGCTTTCATGTGGACCGCATTGAGATATCGAACTGCCTGTGGAACATAACACCTCTTAAGAGGCTAGATTTGTGCTCTCAAGCTGCGATGGTGGTTTTCTCATGGCTTCTAAAAGAAGAGGCTGTGGTCAGGGTGGAGTGAGTCTTTGATAACCAAGATTGTTGTTGTTTTGGCCTTCGAATAGACAACGGCATTACCCAGTGTCAGGTCTTTCTCAGTAAACTGCAGAGAATGATATAGAGGGCAAGAAATGGTCAAGCACAGTTTTATTGGGTGTGTGTCTCTAAAAAACACTAGAGCTCTCTGATACATTTTTGGTTCAAGATTTAATCATCATGCAAATGATTGTGATTAACGCTTTGTCTGTTTAATTCAAATATTATACTATAAACCTAATATTTTAATAGGGTTGGCAACTTTCTAGATCCGATTACTACATGTGTGTGAAGTACAGCTGCTGTAGCTATACGGTATATAATTGTTCACAGTAGCCTAATTATAATATATACAACCAAAAATGCATCTAAAATAAACACCAGAAACCTGGACTAAGGGTAATGTACATGAGTGCATTAAATCTAGGTAGGACTGCTCGATAGATAGGATAACAGCAGAACAATTGTCCCGCCATATAAGCAAAATGAGAGCCTGCTAAGGCCACCAAGAGGATGCCAAAGACCATGTATTTATTTCTATTAGTTTTTTTACCTATGTTATGTCAGTGGCAGCTCAGATTTCTTCATAGGGCCCCACACAGGCTTGGGCCAGCCCTGGTATCACAGTGTCGTGCACTGGAAAACCATCAAGCCTGTTGACTATGCTACCAGTGTTGTTCATGTAACTGTGCAAATAACCTGCAAACAGAATTACTTTTAGAAGTATCATCCAGTTTGTTTTCGCAATTGCCAAAATGTAATGAATCACAGCCAGTGTTCTAAAACAGACCTGGAATGTATTCCTGGCTGACGTGCCCTGTTTCTGGTTACAAAAAAAAAAAAAAAAAAAAAAAAAAAAAAAAATTGGATGAATTTTTAATGAAAGTGCTTCACTCAGCAGCCATTAATGATTCTTCTGTCCAGTATGAATGAACTGGAATTCCTATCCTTGTATCGGGTGCAGCAATTATGTGTAACAATTGTGAAGCAAAAAATCCATAGTGAAATTTTAATATAACAATATAGGTACTATATAACATGATCTGCATGTATATTAATTAGGCTATGCAAATAACACAACTACTTCTGTAGCACATTATTCATGCCTGTTGAATAGGCATTTTTCTGTTTTGCAGATACTTGAAATCTTTTACTAATCTTTCCCCAAATCCACTAGGAGCTGCCTTTTACATTAACATGCCAGGAAACACACTGACTGGATGTTTAATCTTTCTAATGGGTAAGCTATATTCTTATAGTCAAGAAAGATATTTTTTTAATTATGAATCAGTTAAGGAAGTCAAGCTATTGCATTTTGCTGAGATGAAGAAATATTACATAACCCTGTACTGGCCAAATAATTAGATTTGATGTGCTATTTTGTGGATTAATCCCATAACTGAATTATTCACATGGTTTTATAGCCATGGCTAATACTTGCTGTCAAAATGCTGAGGTTCATAAGAACCTCTTTCCTTCATAAAGAAGCTTCCTGTTTTTGAAACTGTTTCAGCATACTAGCTCTTACTGCTCTCTATCTATTTAACAAATTTTTCGTTGGATTTATTTACTATCTACCTGGAAACTGGCAACTTCCATGGAAAACTACTTTATCATCACAAACTATATCTAAGGAACTACCACAAACATAAGTAATGTTAACATTTTACTTTTTCATCATGACTTATGTTCTGCTTCAGAGCACTGAATGCAGCATGTTTATTCTTCGTCATTAGTGGCAGTTTTATCTGTGAGAAGTGTAGATGAATTGCTAGTCTGACAGAGAAGACTCTAGCACTAGAAGTACGCATCCAGACAGCAAGGCAAATGGGTGACGTTACGGCAAAGTAGACAAGCTTCGACCAGCTCATGGCAGCACTACACATCCCCAACATTAAGTAACAAAACCCCAGAGACCTTCTGCCTGTACTGGCCAGACTTCAGATCAGAAGGTGAGAGAATACAGTCATGTGTTGTGTGGCTCAGATTGTTCACACAGTTAGTAACAGTCCAAACACTTTAATTATACTGTACAGCATGAGACCTGGAAATGTGTGTCTGTGTGTGTGTGTGTGTGTGTCTTCTCCCCAGGCTGAGCTCCAGCTTTGTACTGTCCATCATCAGAGAGATCTATCAGACTGGCTCTGCTCACTGTGTGTCCAGCTTGTTGAGTTCAGCAGAGAACTGCATCAACCTGAACAGCAGAGAGCTGGACTCTGTCCACTGTGCTGCCCTGCGCTTCACCCTCCAGCACTGCACAGCAGTCTCTCTCAGCCTGCTTTTCACCTCCATACCAAAGGCGGAGCTGGAGAGCATAGAGCCACTGCTCTAACACGTCTCCCGTCTCAGGCTTGAACTTTTCTTACAATCAGAATTTTAACACAGAACTGGTCTGTTTAGGGAGTGTTATATAAACGTTTATGTACGTTTATGTGTTTTTCACGAGTTTCCTCAAAAGTCATTTTGTGCCAGTATCATTTAGGTTTTATTGAGACTCCTGTCAGGTAATCAGCAATATCCATGTATATTTACCTCAGGTGTGTTAGGACAGAATAAAATGACTTTCTGGAGGAACTTGGTAAATTTAGGTGAAATATTTATATTTATCTGAAATTAACTGCCCTGCCACTGTCTGTGTGTGTTTTGTTTTCTCCTTGTTGACAGGCTGCTGTTGCTGAGGCTGCTCCACTGCTACAGTGTCTCTGAACTACAGCAAGGGGCAGCAGCAGCAGATCTGCTCTTTGCTCTGCAGCACAGACTGGATTTCTCCTGCTGCTCTGCTCTGGACCTCACAGCAGAAAAACAGACACACACACTGACTCTGAGCACTGAGGACTGCAGAGTCGTCTCCATGGTCATCCAGAGAGCGAGCTCACACACACACACACACACACACACACACACACACACACACACACACACACACACACACACACACACACACACACACACACACACACACACACAGAGCTCACTCTACACGGCTGTGAGGGCAACTCTTCCCCATTTTACACACAGTCACCCTTCAGTAAACCACTGACTCAACACCACACAAACTAGGGAAACATTCTGGAAAAGGGGAAATAATTTTATCATTTGAAACAAAATTTGTGTAAATTGCATTAATGTTAGTAGTTATGTGAGTGTGTTAGTGTTTTGTGACTCTACATGTTGGTGAATGTTGAGTGTGTTCAGCTGCAATAAAGCCATGCTGCTCCAGTTCCTGTCTCTTCTCTGTGTGGGGACTGATATGGAGTGTGTGAGACGCACTGTGGCTCTCTCCCGGGCTCTGGGTAAGATGGTGGACCTCAGTCAGCCCCGGCTGGACCAGCAGGCCTGTAGGTCACTGGCGCTGTTTCTGGAACATTTTGAAGGGCTGTCAGAACTGGACCTTAGCCACTGTCAGCTCACTGACCACTGCCCGCAGCTGCTGTTCCCACACCAGCACAAAGCCCACATCCTGGAGTGAGTGGACAAGCGGGAGGAGGGATGTGTAGAGAGTCTTGATTGTTGAGTCCACAGTGAACACTAACATAGATATAACACATTTTACTCTTTTTCTCACAATTTAACACAAAATCCGGCATGTGACTGAACATAGAAGCTGTGTGTGTTCATTGTAAATCATTGTATGTTCCTTGAAAGGCTCTATATAAATGTAACTTTGCTCATTCAGTCATATCCTGTGTTCCTTCAAGGACTTATTTTTTTTCAAAAGCAAACAGCAAAAAGCTTGATTTTCTTGGTGATTTTATTTGGAAATGACGACCTCTCTCACTGGCTGCCTGGTTCACTGATCACTGCCTGTACTTGGCAGGATGGACCTCTGTGGTCTACAGAATATCCAGACTGCTTGTAGAAACACATGTTCTCATTAAAAAGAGAAATAAGGCATAACAGACTCTTTATGATTTACAGTTTCATGCCTGATAGATAACAAGTCATGTGTACAAGAACTGAAAGAAATGATATTTTGTTTAAAATGTCAAAATGCATAATTATCTGGCCATTAATGACTCAGGTCCACTGACACAAATATACTATTTATTTCTTTGCTTATTCATTCATTTGCTAATTCAGTCATTCGTTTATTCATTCATTCGTTCATTAATTTAATTCATTGATATATAAATCTACAGGTGTTTGTACTACTACACGGTGATTTACTAGAGGGAGGTGTGTTTGGCAATCCTGAACAATGTGGTAATTATAATCCATCTAATTTCAGCCTCAGTCACAATGACATCACTGATGTGTCAGCAAAGAGGATCTATGATACTGTCTCCACCAACAACAATATTCACACTGTGAGGTAACTGTGTGTGTGTGTGTTTAGGCATTTAAAATAAGGCTGTAGTTATTTGAGTTTAAAATTTCAAATTTAAAAGCCTATTTTGATTTTATAGGCTCTTCAACAACAGAATTACAGGCATACAAATCTTCCTCTCAGACAAGTGCTTTGAAGTCTGGTGATGTTGATGTGTTGTTGGCACTGTAATGATGAGATTTGATTTTACTAGATTATTGGGACTATCCAAATTATATTTTTGTTTTACGTGAAAAAAAAAATGTAATGATTAAAAAACAAATTTTAGTTATCTTATGAATTTTAAGATTACATATAAAAATCAAATACTCAAAATTTATTTATAAAGTGCTTTTTAAATTTTTATTTTATTTTATTTTATTTACAACAGGTGTTGTTACAAAGCTGCTTTTCAAATGTCCAAGTCCAAGCCCCCAGTAAGCAAGCCAAGGGTGACAGTGGCAAGGAAAAGCTCCCTAGAGCATGACGAAGAAACGTTGAGAGGAGCCAAGACTCAAAGGGGGCCCCATCCTCCTCTGGCTGTTTAAAGAGAGACATAAATTAAAAAATTAAATAAGCATTTAATGTTTAGACCAACTTTCTGGAGGTTCTAGTCTTGTTCCGATAGTGTGCATGTGTCCGAGACCCAAGTCACAAGAGAACGTCCATTAAGGTCAACAGAGAGTAGTTGGTTGGGGTGGAGGTGGTGTGGGCTACAACAGGGGACATCAGGGGATGATGGGAGTAGCCAGTCTGAGACAGGATGAGGCTCAGTAACATCACGACATCACGGGTAGGTGTACCTCAGCAGAGTCCACTATCAGTCCAGTGTATTAGTGCGATGATGTTTGATTCCTACTCAAAGAACATGTGATATTTCCAACATTCACATTGACATCAAGCAAAGGAGGACAGTGAGACATGAGTAGACAAGCACAAGTTGGACTTATTAGGGACAATGAAACAAAACCTGAAGACAAGACAACAGAAATGAAAGCCTGAGTGAGCTGAACTGAACTGAATCAAACTCCTACCGCTATATGGACCTAGCTCTGTAATATAGTTGAAACTGTAAGTTGCTATAGATAAGCGTGTCTGCCAGATGTAAACAGGAGATCACATTAAGCAGTGAAGTTGTGCAGTGTGAACATGACATCTGTCTTTTACAGCAAAATCAGATTATTTTATTATTCTTTAAACGTCTTCATGGTCTAGCAACTCATAATGGCATTAGCACTTGAAAGCAAAAAAAAAACAAAAAACAAACCAACAGCAAAACAAAAAGATCTCAAAACACACTTATTGCATTGAGTTCTGTTTAGATGACTTTTGATTTTATATTAACACATCTGCTGTTATCTATTTACCTTTTCCTTTTATCATTATATATGTCATTTTATTTTTTATCATTTGGGCAATTAGTCTCTTCTCAATGCGTTTTATTTTTTGTGTGCAGAGAGAAGGGGTAAGAAGACGCATACAGAGGTCTGGACTAGCCGTGCTGTCAAAGGTTAGGAGAAATGAAATAAATAAATGTTCCAAAATGTTTTTTAAATAGTTTAGTAACCAACATTGTAAATTCTAACATTTATGATCGGCCACAGCAGTGACCAGAGTGATCGGTGGTATCTCAGTGTTTGAGGTATTGACTTGTAATCAGAAGCTTACCGGTTCCAGCCCTACTGCTGCCAAGTTGCCACTGTTGGTTCTCTGAGCAAGGCCCTTTACCCTCAATTGCTCAAGATATACTCACTCGTAAGTCACTTTGGATATAAGTATCAGGTAAATGTATGATTGTGTTTTTTATAATCTTGTACACATAAATGTCATATTCAACCAGAATATGTAAAACACACTGTCAAACCGTGTTTATAAAAATACGTTTCAGTTTTAATTAATTTCTTTAACTTCATGTCCCTTATGCTGATATGGTTGTTGGCTAAGACAACAATGGCCACAAGAGGGAGACAAAGAGCTTCCCTAGTAATCAATGAAAACAGGCATACCCTGTAACTGTATGCTAAACTATTCTTTTATTTTATATTTTCCCTTGATGTCCACTTACAATGTTTGCATGGCTTTATGTTCCAAAAATAATCATAATCTATTTTACACAAATATTTTCCAACCTGTTTATCTTGTAGAATTAAATAGGACATGTATTACATTACGAAAAAAAAATTCTGCGCTGCATACACTTTGACATCGGTAATATAACTTGCAGTGATATAACTTCTAGTGAAAATCCTTGAAGCAGGTCATTTGCCTGTTTTTATGTATTGATCTTTATTGCTCCAAAAAACTACTCACGTCTTCCAATGTTCTTGATCCCCACTTCTAAGAAATAGTAAATGGACTAATCCTAGTTGTGGATAAGTATAAGACTAAACAGCTGTGAACTAATTCCACACGAGGGGAGTCATCACTGCAAAGGTGTCATGGTGCGAGGCGTGCAGTGGTCCCTATCCTGCGAACACAGAGAGACAGAGAGGCGAGATACCAGTTTAAAAGGTTTGAGAAAGTACATCCTCCACTGACAAGATTCTGTTGTTTGAATGTAAATGGATCTGTGACTTGAACAGGTCTGCTCCTTCTCTCAGCCAATATAGAAACAGCTAACTGCACTACAACAAGTACACAAGGTGCAATGAACTTGCTATGAGAATGATCTCAGTAAGCAACTCAAAAAGGATAGGAGCTTCTCCTTCCTGTTTTCTTTGTTCTCTCCTTGTTAGTGTTTGTATTTGCTCTTTCAAAACACTCCTGCACTCATTCCTCACACTAAAACATGAACCTGGTGTTGTTTACACAGTGACTTGGTGTGAGGCATCTGATCCATGATTTCCCCCTGGGGTCACAGGTCTCGTTTGTCGCCTTTTTTTTCTCCTTAAAACAAAAACAAATTCAAATAAGAGAAGAAAAATTGAGCAGAAATAAACTCCTATTAAAATTCTAGATGCACTGTGGAATGTTTAGAGAAAAACAAGACACTCCAGTCTCTAATGTATTTAATATGTGATATTTAACTGTCAATATGGGGACATTACGAGAAGGGAGTGGACTCAGCTGACCTGTCTATGATTTTATTATTATTATTATTTTAATCCTAGTCTTTGATTAAGTTAAGGCATTTTCCTTTCAAAAAGAAAAAAGAAAAGGAATGAAACATCTGAAACACAAACATAAAAATAGGTATGCATTTATCTAATAAACTGATGACTACGATTAGGTGAGACAAGTTTTAGGATATAATAATAAGTGTATAATTTCCATCACACTTTTCACCTGAGTCTCCCGTGTTTCTGAATAAAAGAAAGTAATATAACACACGCAGTTATACAATTTCCGAAAGGCATATTATTTAGAAATAAAGAAGAACTTGGTTATTATTTGGTTATTAGGACACATGAGGAAAGCATTTTAGTTGCATTCATTTTGCCAAACAAGCTTCCTGTCACCACTGACCACCCTCCTAGCGTCCATGTCTCCACGGTTTCCCTGTCTAGTGTCTTTATTTTGATTTACTCCCTTGTTGTGGTTCCATTCCTTCGTTTCGTTTTCTGCACCCCTCATAATTTGCACTTGTGTCTGGTTTAATGCTCATTTGACCATGTTTTTAAGCCCTGTTTTAGTTTAGTCTTGTTGCTATTTATTGTAAGTCCAGCTGCTGTTTGTTAATCGAGGCTCCCGTGCATGTGAATATAAGCCTGAATGTTTATCCTCGCCCCAATGTTATAGCCTGCATCCCTGGTTTGTCTTCGTGCACTTTACTTTACTTTAGTTTATCATGAATTCTCGGACTCTCCATGTTAATAATTTGACCCTGGACTTTGGATTTGCCCCTAATAAATCTCACTCTTTTCCACACACTGCTCATCGTTACACTTCCCCAACCTACTATATTTACATTAAAACTCCGTCAATAGCAGTCTTTAGCGTTGAGGTTTTTTTTCAATCTGTGTAAAATTACGTAATTTCTGCTGTTTCAGAAGTGAAGGATTTGCGTGCTCTAAATTTTCATCATGCCAATGCACAGAGGTTTTGGTATGGAGATTTTATCCCGATCTATAGGAGCAGGTGTAATGGACTACAAAGTTGACGAGAAAGAAACCATCCGTTTCGCCGCCGTTTATGTCCATAGATGCTGCTATTACCAAAAATACTACTGCGCTGATTCTTAGAGGACAGTTGATTTGACCGGATGTCGCAGCAGTACGGCCGACTACTCCTGATCATAACGCATTCATGACAACTCAGCCCTTTTTACGACTGAGGTGCTCACACGACAACGCGTGATCTTGCACCTTTTATGTGTTTTAAGAAAAACGCTCAGTGTTTTAAAGAGCAGCAGCGAATTTTCCTCTAACGCGTTACTAAGCTCTGTGAGCAGAGTAATTTCTCGCATTGTGTTGAAATGAACAGGTGTCTGTTAAACTCATTCATGAGCGTATTTTAACGCGCGTTCAATATCGTCCGAGCTGTAATCTTTTGAATTCTGTAACCATGCGGCGTCATACGTATAACATTCTAGTCGCGTGGTGTGATAGCAACTGCTAGTCAGAATAAACAGAAGACAAGCAGTAGTACAAACATTTCAAAAAGATTCGATTACAAAAGTGAGATGCATTTTTGGCAGAACAGCGTTCATCCTTTTGAAGTTAGTTGCAGCAATTCACACAATTCTCCGACCTACATTGTAAGACATCCTCCTGTTGAGCTGGATATCAGTGTGTTAAGCAGGTTTCTGTTTTGTAGGAGGACGGTAAGCAGCTGGAAGATTCCACCGTGTCAGCGCATCGTAGAGTGAGTTATCAACACAGCTGGCGACTGTTACAACTAACACACCACTTTAAATTTTGATATGAGGCCCTTTTTAGATAGAGATTGCCTGTTAGGGATTAGAATGAGGCTCTGCAGCATCTCAGATTGAAAAATATATATATAGAATCTTTGATGGCCGAAGATCTCTAGGGACCGAATACACATTGCTGGGTCATATGTCTCTGCATGTTTCAAATGGGAAACCATAAGGTGGAGGAGGAAGAGACCCTGGGTGAATGTCGGAGGAAGACAAGGGAGGACAACCGACGGAAGGCTGCACGTGTTGGGCGGTATCTTGGAGGTCTAGACCTCGAGCTAGCAGTGCGAGAACTGCAGAGGGAGAATGTGATGATCAAAGCTGAATTGAACAGGCTGAGAGCACAGCTTGAGAAAGTAGGAAAAGTGAAACACTTAGTTACACTGCAGTGCACATCCAATGAAGCAATGTTCTGCTATACACAGGAGATGATTTTAGATTGAAATAAGGAACTATAATTAAAATCCAGGTAAATAGTGAGCATAAATGTGTTAGGGCAAATCAACAAATGGATTGCCTATGACACTACAATATCACAGTCTAACTTATATTATATTTTTGATAGTATATTAAAGTGTGTGCACATGCATGTATTTAATAGTGATGCTAAATTAAATGCTTTTTCACAGTTGGAAAGCCCAAGGCCCAGTTTCCCCCTGGAGTCTCCCAAACCACGAGACAACAGGTTTCCCTCACTCTCCCTCAGACAGCCTACCAGATTTGCACCTGGTGAGCCCCACTGGCTCCAAGAAGCCCCATCATCCAGACCCTACAGACCTTGCCGTCCACTACTGCCTCCCCTGTCCTATCACTCAGATGTGAGGGCAGCACCAAATGCAGAGAAGAAGCTGTTCAAGGAGACACATGAGAAGACACATGAGAAGAAGAAACTGAAACGTCAGCAAAAAGACATAGAGCAGACAACGAAAGAAGCAAATGGAGCCACGGAAGCAAGAAAATGTGAGAAGAAGAGATTTCGTATTACGTTTGTATGGAAAGGATTTAAAGGAATTAAGTCTTTCTTTCAAAAATAGCTGTGTGGTTTAGAATTTCATGTCCTTTCCATATTAACATAACTTTACTCTTTTCCTTTATGCAATAAGCCTGCCAAAAATAATTTTCCAGGCATTTTTCATAGATTTTGAATTGATTTAAATATGAATGTCTTATTTCAAAATGTGCTTATTAGTTCATGTCTGTTTTATAATATAAATAAAGATATTTTATTAAATAAGTGAAAAGTCTGGCATCAGCTTAATAGGTACAGTTGGACCATTTAAGTCCATTTAAGTGTTCCAAGTAAGATCATGTCATGATGTATTGACAAAATATTAAAAATGTATAGTTTTGAAAGAATTAACAGCCCAACATTTATTCAGTAAGAGGTTCAGGAGTAGAAAAAATGTTAAGACGCCCTCTAGTCCCCCAGTCCCAGAGTCACATGCAAGGTTTAACCATCAAATATTAAAACCCTGAGAAATGTTCAGTCTGAGATCTGAGTGAATAGTTTAAGGAAGAGATTTGTCCAACCATCCATGTTCTGTTACAAAAATGGGGTTGCGGTCTGGACCTCCTTGACACCAAGAATTGTACAACCGTTTCCCTTTGTAGATGATGAATCTGCCCAACAACATTCCCAGTGATGTGGACGGTTATCTGTTCCCTCCCACTTCCACCTGTAGTCTGGTACATAATCTTACAGGACTTGTCATGGACCAGTGACAAATCCTGTCTCATCTACATTGTAGATATTCTGGGATTTTGTTGTGAAATCTGTGAGATAAGCATATCAAAGCAGTGGGTGAATATGCCAGTATCAGCTGAGGTCCTCACTGTAGCCACAGGAAACTGTTCTGATTTGTGAATGGTCTGCTCAGGATGATCTCACATAAAACAATAAAATCATTTTCTCCCATTGGGGAAAGGGCTCTGAATTCCACTAGCCAGATTATAATCCAGAACAAGATGTAAAACATCTGTTTCAGTGAAGCTCCAACCCCAGTCACACATCACCTGCCAGGATTGTAAGAACACATGGACACATTAGCCTAAGCCATTTTATGATCACATTGTAACTTCATATTTGTTATTCATTTATTCCATCAAACAGCATTTATTTTGCATATCATAATTTCTTACTTGCAGCCAGTACAGTGAAAACTGATGCAAGTTTGTACTTGAAGGAACTCCTCATTAAAACACTCTAAGGTCATCTTAAATGGAGTGTATTGGGCTTAAATGGTTTCAAAGTGACTAGTGGTGAAAAAAGACAATGTGTTCATTTTTAAATAAAATATATATTTACATGCATGGAGCCTAAATATAACGTGGACTAAGAATCATATTATTATTTTGCCCACATACAGAAATATTAAGTTATTCTAATTCAAGGATTGCTTGTTGCCTATGGTTGGCGTGCTTTTTGTAGTGCTGTATCATTTAAACCTACCTTTTAAAGAATCTAATTTTTGAAAATATTCAGATGTCCAGAAACTAGATGCCTGCTTATTTGTTAATATGTAAATGTAATTAGAAAACTGTGTACATACGTTGTAATGCTTAAAAATAGGTGTATCTGCCAGTGAAGTTTATCCTTTGACCTTTAGATTAGCTGTAATGCTGAGACAGGCAGGGCAAGACACAAGCGTGTTGTCGAACTTTGTTTATTAGGAGGAGCAGAAACATTATCCAAGAGCAGGTTACCAGAATACATGAGAAACAAAAAACAAAGTGAGGCTAACCAGGAAGAAGAAAACACAGAGGTAAAAGTAAGATAACACAGATATTAAGAACACGGGAACGGAGAACAATATGGAAAACGAACAGGCAGGGCAAGAATACATATGGTAGAACTCCAATGTAGTGATGGGATGTTAGATACTGAGGCATCAAAGCTCACTATTGCAAAGCACATTGATTCAACACTGTATTGAAGATTGTATCAAAGTTACTATTAGCATATGACTAATGAGGTCTAAGCATCAAACGTCATCTAAACACTGGATGAAGTGGCACTGTTTCACAGGTCTGGCACTGTCCTATAACTTGCAAGCTATAAGAGAGTGTAAAATCTCCAGACATCTTTTTCCCACAAAATTTGAAATATGGAAAATATGGAAGCAAATCTTTCCATATGAGGATAAATAACATAAATTGACCATTTCTTAATACACAGAAATTAAAGCATTAAAATCTCATTTGACATAATATAAATGCAGTTACCAAAAAGTGGCTGAAAATAAGCAGGAAACTGGGCATGGTATAAAAACTTATATACATTTACATACACTTATATATACATTTATGTGTGTTTTGGAAAGTTTCCAAGATGTCATTTTGTGCCAGCATTGTTTAGGTTTTATTGAGACTCCTGTGTCAGGTAATCAACATATTACAGTCCATGGTAATTGGTAAATTCAGGTGAAATATTTATATTAATCTGAAATTAACTGCCCTGCCACTGTGTGTGTGTGTGTGTGTGTGTTTTGTTTTCTCAATGTTGACAGGCTGCTGCTGAGGCTGCTCCACTGCTACAGTGTCTCTTACCTCCAGCAGGGGGCAGCAGCAACAGATCTGCTCTCTGCTCTGCAGCACAGACTGGACTTCTCCTGCAGCTCTGCTCTGGACCTGACAGCAAACACACAGACACACACTCTGACTCTGAGCAATGAGGACTGCACAGTCGTCTCCATGGTCAACCAGAGAGCTCACACACACATACATACATACATACATACATACATACATACATACATACATACACACACACACACACACACACACACACACACACACACACACACACACACACCTCACTCTGCATGACTGTGAGATAGAGGAGGCTGGAGTGGAGCTACTCTTCCCCATTTTACACACAGTCACCCTGCAGTAAGCCACTGACTAACAATTTAACACAATATTCGGCATGTGACTGAATGTAGAGGCTGTGTGTGTTCATTGGAAAGCATTGTATGTTCTTTGAAAGGCTCTATATAAATGTAACTTTGCTCATTCAGTCATATCTTGTGTTCTGTCAAGGACATTTTTTTGAAAACAAACAGCAAAAAGCCTGACTTTCTTGGTGATTTTATTTCTCTTACTGGCTGCCTGGTTCACTGATCACTGCCTGTCCTTGGCAGAATGGATATTGAGTGTCTCTGAAAATGTATTAATATTATTAGTATGTGCCTAACGCTCCTCTCTATTCCAAAGCTGACCCGATTTCCATAATTCTCGTATTGCATAAGACATTTATTTCCATTATATGTTTTAGCATTCAGGTGGTCATTTTTCTTTTCAACAGTTATTGGCGTGATCCAATAGATCCAAAGTCAAACGAATACGCACATCATGTGATGAACCCATCCATAGTATTTTTCTGCTTATCTAATATGCCAATATTTTCTCGTAACCATCCCACCAAGTCCTAAAAACACCCAAACCTAAATGCTTAGTAACTACAGTAAAGCTTTTGTCACTGTCTTAATTTTTATTCTGCATTAGTTCATCAAATGGTTATTTATTGAGAGTGAGTCTGCATTTTGTATTTGAAAAAAAAATAAAACTTTGTCAGCATTAAGCAGGTTTGTTGTCTGGTTTGAAGGCTGTGGTTGTGCTATTTTTCTGGCCTTTCTGGTCAACTAGTTTCTGTACCCAGTCATTCCATCAAGGGAGGTGTGTTGCTATTGAAATGTCTAACTTCCTTCATCTAGGGAATTCATGACATACATTAGAATTACATTTATTATAGCTGCAGGTGGCAATTAAGGGGTCCAATCATTTTATCACATCTGCACAACTTGGTTGCTGATGACATCCCATATTAAGTTCACCAGCCTTTGTGGTTGGTTTTGAGGTTTTGTTTCCAGGAATGTTGTATTTTGAAACCAATCTCTCAATTTTCTCTGCTGAATTGCTTTATATAAATATTTTTTCTGATTCGACATGACTAAGAAATATAGTTCCCACAGAAGGTCAGTTCACCCCAAATGTACTTGCATTCACAGTATGTTCATATACACCATTGAAGTTTGGTAATAATCTAACACTCTATGGCTAAGTTTTAGCCTATTAATAAAAATCCTGCTCTTGGGGATTGATAGTTAAATACACATATTTTTGATAATTATTTACAAGAAGATCTGCATTTTTTACATTTAAAAGGTATCTCTAGATCAAAAGGTCACTGACTTGTTTGAAAGGTGCATTTGCCCAACTAATTTAGGTATCAAAAATCAGGCTAAAAAAAGGTTTACGAAACGTATTGAACTTTTTTATGGAATAGTCACAAAGTATTGCACTGTATAAACTGTATTTCTCATGCACAACTGGTACACAATGGGATTGACTTTTTTTTTTTAAAATACCTTTTCATATGTCAGAGGGGCTCTGTTGGCAAAAATGTCCTATAATTGCCATGCTAGCTTAAAGTCCATAAATCCATAAATACTCATGTCAAGTTTCATAAGAATTACTCAAAGAAGTCTTAATTTTTTTTTCTGCTGTTTTGAATGAATCAGTACACCTTGGAAGGATTGATAGGTATGTAGGGGCCATACTCCATACAAATATCAACATGTTTCAGTCTCATCAATATTTTGATACCAAATTTGTGAAGATTGGAGAAAGGTCCTATGACTAGTGTGTTACAGTTCATCAGCAACATAAAAAGCAGTAGGATATTTAAATTCAAAGTAATTTCTACAAGAATCAACGTTGTAGCAGTCCACTGAAGCCATTTCTTACTAAATTACATTACATCCTTTGAAGCCCACTGAAAAATGATTAGCCAATTACCTGAAAAACATTAGCCAATGTTTGACTCAGCCTTAGCAATCCTCCAGCTTGCTTACAGAAGCAGTATGCAAAATTTCATCTTGATCAGAAGAGCAGTTGTTGAGAAACAGTTATTTGCATATTATTATATGCCCCATATTGACAAAACTGCTACATTTGGTAAGCTACCTCAAAGTCAACACTGGTATAAGTCTTTTAAATTTCATGAAATCTGAACATGTCGTTCAGGAGTTACAGCTAGTTAAAGTTAAGGTTAAAGCCTAACCTTTGTACTACTACTTTGTACTACTAATATTAGACTGCAATAGGACAGCTGTATTTTTATGTCAGGTTTTTGTTTAAATAATTATTGAGATTCAGACTCTTGCAAATATTTTGACACCAATTTCACTCAGATTGGTGTGAAAATCCTAGGAAAAACCCAAACAAACAAAAAAAGTGAAATCTAGTGGGCAGAGCCTATCTGAATTCAGAAGAAACCAAGGAAGAATAAAATAAAAATAAATAATATTATTTCTATATTCACCTCTGCCTTTTGTTTTGAACATCTGCAAATGTTAAATATAGTTTTATCTGCAGTTCATAAAGGAAAAAACAAAAATACATCAGAGTCAGAACGTTTGTTTCTTTGTCACACAGTTTTATTATTGTTTTGAATTATTATATTGTCTTTTAGCAATTGTCAATTGTCCTTGGACTTGTCCTCGGCCTCACACAGCCAGGTGAAAAAAGGCTGTCACGGATTTGAGGGCCACACCTTTGCCTCTTGTTGTGTTTGGACAGCAGCTGCTGGTGCACCTTCCTCTGCTCCTCAAGTTTGGCCTACTGATGGATCTGTTCAATGGTCTTGGGCCCGTGGTCAGCTCGCTGCGACACCCAGTTATGCTAGAAAAGCAAAATCAGCAGATGCATACTTTTGCATCACCATGCGCTGGAATGGCAAACACAAACACACAAACACAGGCAGAGTCTCTAACCAGTCGCAGGTCGATGACGTCCTGGAGCAGGAACCGAATGCGTGAGGAACCCCTCCTCTCCTTCACTGTCTTTTCTATATATTTAAAGTAGTGATCCATTTTTGGCTGAGAGAGAGAGAGAGAGAGAGTGTAAGAGAAACGTAGAAAAATTTCAGGTATTCTACCCCTTTCGATTCGATCAGGTGTGCTCTCAGCTGAACTCATGTCGCAAGACGTTTATGACTCTTATGTAAACCCTGCTGCCTTGCACGTTGGTCAGTGCTGTAAAGCAGTTCACTGCCACTGTGGGTGTAGCTGTGCTGTCATCAGCTGCACTTGGCTTTGGGGAATCCAGGGTGCAGCAGCAGGAGGCGGCAAACGTGGAGGAGGCTGTGAGAGCAAAACCTTCTAACAGCTGACCAGTCCTGAATAAAAGCCTTTCATTTTGTCAGCTGCAGTAGGAGCAGAGCTAACAACCACACTGACAACTTCACTAAACAACATGAACTTGGACACTTTTAAAATCATTGCCAAGGCCTAATAATACACTGATATCAGCACAGCATGCTAGTCGCACTATAGATGATGATCCTAATTAGTTGGCTACCCTGTAGTCAGAGTGCAGGCAACAGGCAAGCAACAGAAAACACTGACAGCAAAACTTTTATAGACAACATTTCAACATGCTTGTTTTTTGGTTAAAAGCGTGCATGGAGAAAAAAATACACAATAAAAAAGACCAGGAAAATTGAACACATATAACTGTCAAACTAGTTGGTGACTGAACTGTCAACATCACAACTGCTGTTCCTACTAGAGACAAAACTGACAGTCAAGATACAATATCCAAAACTTCTTCATCCAGTTTCGATGTGTAAAGTACTTGTTGTGAAAAACGCAACACAGACCAAATCTGGACAAAATAGGCACAGTCGCTGCACTGCACACTAGCACTCATCTACACATGCACCGTAAACCTTTACATGACATATTAAAGATAAACCGATGCAAGTGCTGAGCATCTGCTGAGAATATTAAATCAACCCAGACCAGGCCCGCGGCCTGCTTCCCCTGGCCTTCTCCAAGTCCAGGTCTTTGCCGATGGCTGTGAGGAGGTGGCACAGACGCTCCAGGCTCTCCTCGTTGTGGTTCATGAATAATTTGACCACGCAGTCATGCATGATGGCCTCCGACAGCATGTGCAGCATGTGCAGCTTGAACAGCTCCCCGATGAACTTGATGTTGCCGATGGACCTCCTGTGGGCCTTGTCCTTCGCCTCCTCCAGATCCTCCTGCAGCCTCTCCCGCTCGCTGGCCTTGCGAGGAGTAACCAGAACAAAGACAAAAGCAAGAAACAGCGCGTTTGGACCCGATAACGACCTGGCCGCCTCCCAGCACTGCTGCCGATTTCAGTCCCCTTTCTCCTGATCTGTGGGTTGGTGAGTCGGGTAAACTAGACAGGAGTGCTGCTTACTGAAGTGGCCGCTTCCAGCTGGTGCCGCAGCTTCTCCAAAACATCATCGTTGACCTTGCCCTTCTCAAACTCCTTCTGACAGCGGTTCAGCAGCAGCTTTTGGAAACTCACAGTGCTGGTGGGCTTGTTTGCCATGGGCACTTTTAACTACACAGGAAAGACATGTAGGAGAAACACTTGGGTATAAGACAGTGTTGAGAGTTGTTACTAAATAGAAGCTGATTAAAGCTCCATGTCAGTTTAAAGTGGTTCAAACAGAGTTCACTTCTGTGTGGCATTTGCTTTTGTATGGAACTTCAGCAGCAATGTATGGGAACATGTTACTCACCATAGCCAGGCAGCTGCACATATTGCCATAGGCCATAGAGAAGCTGGGCTCATCGATGGCTTTTTCAAAAACCAGGTCAACCACGTCTTTGAGGCGCTCCTCCGTGTCGATGGTGAGGTCCATCACCTGCTTCATCAGCTGGTTAAACATCTGCGGAGGAAGCTCTGATTTCTCAGGGGGATAAGAGTTTGGGGTGGGGGCAGGAGTGGGAGCTGGAGCTGGGACGGGTTCATGTGCAGAGACAGGGGCAGGAGCAAAAGCAGGACTGCCGGGCTCTCGTCTCTGCACAGGAGGCTCGACTGGCCGTAGTGCTGGTGATGAAGACTTCAGCATTGCACACTCAAGCTTTGGCTCGTCATCTACAGCCAATCACAGATGAGGGTTGGGAAAGTTGAACCACCAAAAAGGGGGGAAAAAATTCAAATAAAATAATAATCAGTGGAGTCAAAAGCAAATCATCCACAAAACTAGTACTAGTTTCATAAGGAAGTTCATGCATGTGCTAGCTAGCCCTAAACCAGCTGTGTGTGTGTGTGATGTAGTTAGAGGGTTGAAAGGGACAGTGAGGCCTGACCTGGTTTCAAGTCCACAGGAGCAGGAAGGACCTGAGCACTGTCCACGTTATACATGACATTCCCCTGCTCTGCTACCTGGCTGTTCAGCTGCTGGGATTTGAGGTAGAAAATGTGAGAATAATGAGGGTGTGGACATAAAACCTAGCAAAAGACAGAAAAGATGGAGAGAGAGAGAGAGAGAGAGAGAGAGAGAGAGAGAGAGAGAGAGAGAGAGAGAGAGAGAGAGAGACTGCACACATGCAGAAGAAGGGGAATGGCAACGAGGGTGGGGGGGGTGAGCACAGCACAGCACAGCACAGCACAGCATAATTAAAGTTTACAGAGAGGCCTTTCCTCAGAGAAGCTGAGGTGCTCAGGATTTGGCTGAATCGTTCTTATAGGGCCTTTATGTGGGCTGTCTGTATAGTGGGAATACGAGGGAAGATCAGGAGGATTCGAGTGGCTGTGAGGGAGAACTAAGATGGAGGCAGATGAAAGAATAGGCACGGCAAGTCGGAACATCAAAACACATCTGAGAAGCCTTCTTAAATCAGAACAGCCACAATCACACAAGCTACTGGAACAAGTCAAATATGACGGAGGAGGGTCAACGGTGCGACCGAATCACTGAAGGAGGAAGAGAGAATGGCTGGAAATCAAACTACACCATCAACTTTTGTTGCTGATTGTATGATGCTTTTAATAGGACAAGACAATGAAAGCCAGCCAAACAACCAAACAACCAGCTCAGAGCTTATTATGAGGGAGGACTAGATGAGAGAGTACTTTGACCTGTGGAGTGGATCACGCGAGCTGATTTCAGTTAAGCACCTAGTTATGGAAACTATAAAGACTAACATTGTCATAAAAATGTGCTAGGGTTAGAATACATTCTTTGCTCGCTTCGAGGCTACATCTAGCAGCGCTAATGCTAACAGCGTTAATGCTAACAGGGCCAATGCTAACGGCGCTAGTGCTAACAGCGCTAGTCCAAATGGCAGTATCGGCGCAGCCAATGGCACATGCGCGGGGCCCACCATAGAACAGCGCCCTCTCATCATCACGGAGAGTGACGTGAGGAGAGTGTTTAAAAGGGTGAATACCAGGAAGGCGATGGGACCAGACGGTATCTGCGGGAGGGTCCTCAAAGCCTGCGCAGATCAGCTAGCCCCGGTATTCACCGACATCTTCAATCTCTCCCTGACGCTCGGTATTGTCCCGTCCAGCTTCAAGCAGTCCACCATCGTCCCCGTCCCAAAGAAACCTCGACCCTCCGAACTCAATGACTACCGCCCTGTCGCCCTCACATCAGTCGTGATGAAGTGCTTTGAAAAGCTAGTCAGAGACTTCATCACATCTTCACTGCCAGCCTCCATGGACCCACTGCAGTTTGCATACCGCCACAACCGCTCCACTGACGATGCAATTGCACATCTGCTCCACACTACACTGACTCACATGGACGAAGGGAGGGGAAATTATGTTAAAATGCTATTTGTCGACTACAGTTCAGCATTTAACACTATCATCCCCTCCCTACTCACTACTAAGTTGGGGGATCTAGGACTGCATACATCCCTGTGCGACTGGATCTCCAACTTCCTAACAGACAGACCACAATCAGTACGGGTGGGCAACTGCGCCTCATCCACCCTCATCCTCAGCACTGGAGCTCCTCAGGGTTGTGTCCTAAGCCCCCTGCTCTACTCACTGTATACCTACGACTGCACAGCCACTTCCAGCTCTAACATCATTGTCAAGTTTGCTGACGACACCGTTGTCATGGGTCTGATCTCGGACAACGACGAGAGGGCCTACCTGGAGGAGATTAAACACCTGGAAAACTGGTGCCAGGAAAATAATCTCCTCCTAAACGTCAGTAAGACAAAGGAGCTGATCGTGGATTGCAGCAAGAAGCAGGAGCGGCACTACCAACCAGTGAGGATCGGTGGAACCACGGTGGAGAGAGTAGATAGTTTCCGGTACCTTGGAGTTCACATCTCGCAGGACCTGTCCTGGTCCCGCCATACCAACTCCCTGGCAAAGAAGGCTCGTCAGCGTCTTTACCACCTCAGATGCCTAAGAGACTTCAGACTGCCCTCCAAAGTACTGTGGAACTTCTACACCTGCACTATCGAGAGCATCCTCACGGGGAACATCACAGTCTGGTTTGGGAATAGCACCAAGCAGGACAGACAAGCACTCCAAAGGGTAGTGCGTTCAGCAGAGCGCATCACACACACGGAACTTCCTGACCTGCAGACCATCTACTACAAGCGGTGCCAGACCAAGGCCAGGAAAATTGTGAAGGACCCCACCCATACCAACAATAGACTCTTCTCTCTGTTGAGGTCAGGGAGGTCAGGACGCTTCCGCTCCCTGAAGACCAAGACAGAGAGGCTGAAGAGGAGCTTCTTCCCACAGGCCATTCGGGCCCTGAATCAGGGAAACTGATAAACTGTGGGGACCACCACCACCATGTAACATAACTGTATATCTGTACATCTGTATATATAGATTTATACTCAATTACCTTGTTACACAACAACTGTAGATATGTTATTATACAAAATGGATCTGTACATTCTGTAGATTGTGTACATATATACCCAACCATATACATTGTGCATTGTGTATATAATCATAATATACATATACTGTACATACATTGTTAATATATTTTTGTACATAGAATATATATATTTATCTTGCATATATATATATTTCTCTATGCACCCCTGTTTCTTTTCCTCAGTTTGGACAGAGCACTCTCCACCATTTCACTGTGAGTTATACTGTGTATGACTATGTATGTGACGAATAAACCGAACTTGAACTTGAATTTGAGATCCGGCTACAGAGGACAGAGGGCAGAGGGTAACTTGGAGGAGATCGAAACTCAAGGACTTGTCACTTTGAACCAGTTCCTAACAAGAAGTACGAAATACATAAGATCTACCTTAAACATTGATAAGTGCAATAAACAATAAGTACTAGAGTACTACTAGACCAGCAAGTAGTAAGTTGCAGTAGTTTAGCTTTGAGAGCACAAGAGACCGCACAAGCACCTGGGTAGCTTCCTGCGAGAGAAGGGGCCGAATCCTTCGTATGTTACAAAGGAGACATCTGAAACATAAGTTGAGAATGACAACTGGTTGTCCAAAGTTATGATCGTGATACCAGGGAGTTCTCAAAGGGAACTGTGAGGTCCTGATAAGGGCTGGGAGTACCCGGGATGTACAGAAGGTTGCATGTTAGCTAGGACAGCTAGCTGGCTCATTCACTTTCTATCCATCTTAAAACTGCCAAAGTCTCGAAGTAAACATCACTAGTGAGTTATTCTACACATCTGGTATTAGCAGAGTGTTACAATAATAACAGTTCACCGCAGCAGTAAAGCAATAAACACTTGTCTTATGTAGCCGACAAGCTCGCAAAATACACCAAGCCCGTTGTCATAGCAACCAGCACTTAGCTTGCTCGAACTAGCCTAGCTAAGATAGCCTTAATGGGCTAAAAAAGACTCATTTCTACGCCAGGCACACATACTACAAATGCATATTAGCTACATAACTGTTTCAATAAATGCGTGTATTGCCATGCTATTCATTAATTTTCCTGTATGTGCACAACTGTAGACCGGGGGTTCTTTAACGTAATCCTCTTCGCCATTAGCTTAGCTAGCTAATAAAGCTAAGCTAGTTAGCCAGCCTAGCTAACTAACTGATGTTTCAATATGGAGACGCAGTAGGAGTGTCTCTAATAATTTGAGTTTGTTTTCAGTCGGTACGTACACTCAAACGGTGTCATACAGTTATTGAATAAATCAGCAGAAGCTGTTATTAAAATAATTTTCTGCGTCGTTTCGAGGTCTTACCTTGGCATTGGTGAAGCTTAGCAGTGGTAACCTACATACGATTCACATTAAAGAAATTAAATACAAAAAAAACCATCTTTCTACGGTCAACCGAAAAGTCCATGTCTTTGTGAAATTTGTTCTATGAGAATAATTTAATACCACTTGCTTTGGAAAAAGCAAACACTTCATGCCAAACGTAGTGTGCACGGCACAGTAATTGCTGTAGAAGACACATGCATGTATTTTCACAATACACAGGCTGTTTATATCTGTTCAGTACATATACATCATAAAATCAAACACAATGGGTCGTGTGTTGTTTGCTATTTGTTTATTTTTAAAGAACTGTACATGCGGGCGTTTTAAATAATCTTCATGGAGAGGTGTCCGTTTTAAAATCAGGTGCGGGACTCGAATTTCCTCCGTTGTTCCAAGCGACCAGGGTGCGGTTCTGCTCACAAATCACTGCACCAGGTAGGTACCAGTCAAAATACGTGGTTGAAGATACCGTGAAGTTGTTGGTTTTTGACGGTACTGATGGAAAGGTCAACATGGCACCCGGAATAATGGCGTTTTCCTCCACAGGTGTTCTTATTAGGCCTCTTGGAGAATTAATTGTAGAAGTGCCTCATCTTCGTGCTGCAAACCTCCAGCTTTGGTCACGTTCTGCCCAGAAATCTATCCGCTTCAAGATTGGTCTAATGGGCCAGTCATTGCTCATCCTCCGCCGCTCTTGTTCAGTCAGCAGAGGGTGGATTTTCGTCCTGCTCTGTCTCTGTCCCATTGTCAAATGCGCTAACATTTGCTGAACTTCAATGTTATTAATTCAGATGTCAGCAGGGGTAACATTCCAGAACTGTTGTCAGTGTAGATCATTTGAATAAACGACTGTCCTGTTTGGCTGCTACGAGCTGCCATAGCTGCAGGTGTTTGGTGACTAGACCAGTCAGCATGCAGGAGTCTGCCTATGTTCAGTTAGAACAGGCATCAGTAAGACAAGACTCGCTGTACTCACTCATTATCTTAATACTGTTCATTAAATTAAGTCAGCGGTTTATATTGAGTTTACGTCATTTGGTACGACGACTCTACAGTCTTGAATTGATTTCTGCAGTGTAATATGGATATAAATGTTAAAATGTTCTATTACAGAAGACGACACCTGTTGCGTTTTATATTGTTAAATCTGATATGACCGCTGTAACATAAGGTTGCGGTTATAAGTGCGTGAAACATTTTGATCGACTGAAATGTAGATGTATGTACATGTAATATATTTGTGATTGTGTAAATCATACAGCTATTCTTATTCTTATGGCTAGCTAAATAGATTGCAATTTCGTCGTCTTCAAGGCATGGCATGGTGTTTATTCATTCGTTGGCATACAAAATGACGCCTTTTCACGTTGTGGAACTACAAATATGGCGGCCTTTTTTCTTTAGCGTTTTAATGACGTAAAAGCAGAGTCTCACCGTAAAGTCGGGCAGGAAGATCTGGACTCATTTATTTCTTCGTATCTTCCGCCATCTAGCGGTCAATAACGGGTAGTCTTGAATTGATTTCTATCGCGTAATACTTTGGATATAAATGTTTACATTTCCTGTTGCAGAACAGACAAAGTATAGTCAACCAGATCTAACCTTTTGATAAAAACTTGAACTTCAAAGTAGGTGAATCTATTTCCTTAAATCAATCAGATCACAGTTCATTTACATAACATCAGTGCTTTGAGTGCTTTAGATATGAGAACATCACAGTGATCTTTCTGCTCACACATCAGTCAGTCTATAATTCTGTATTATGTGTTTCTATAGCTTCCAACTTTCATGAGTTCCTTGAATCTGTGGAGAAAAGTGCAGACCAATGTAGTTTCTTATTTGTGAACATTTATACATTTGATGTAATGTATTTATCATTTATTTATCATTTAAATGGTTACTTTTAATTTATAGACATAAGGACACAGAAAACAGTTCATATACTGAATTAATTGTTACAAGGTAATATTTTCTAGACTGCGTTTACCATATGTTTTTATTTCTAAATGTTAATGCAGTGTGTTAATCTGTCACACCGAGGCAGAAGGGGTGAATCTGATATACCCCTCTTCCATTGTGAACTATTCAGAGTCCTCCAGTGGAGCTCATACAACTAAAGAAACACATACAGAGGTCACTGGAGGTTCTAAGTTACATCTAAAGTGGTCTAGTTGTGACGTTGCGAGGATAAGCAGGATGTGGGGACGAGGCACGATGAAACGCACTTTTATTTTTGCAAACATGCAAAACATACAACAAAGCTCAAACACTATGCACATCTCAAACACCAACACACGTACTATGACACACGAGACATATATACACCCAAGCCGATTACACATAACAGAGAACAGGTGAACGACACGAGAGGGTGTGGCAACACAGACGAACACACACACACCAAGATGTTTGAGGAGGGGGCGGGGCCACAACATGACACTAAGCCTATACACACTGTTCCAACACTACCCTGTAGGGCACCATCTCCATGGAAGTATATTTTTAAAAGCATGTTTGATAACCATATTTATACTGGAACAATTTAATCAAATGTGTTGTGTTTTTTGTTCCTCTCTAAGACCTTTCGGACGCCGTTATTCAGATTTGAGTCTGAGCAAGTTGAGAAACCCACTATGAGGGTTTCTGGGTGCTCTGGAGGAGCATCCAGAAGTTGTATACCTGCACCAAGCCTGAGACCCCTCTGGCACTGACACAATTGCCCAGGAATGTGGGCATGTACCTAGACTATGAGAATGGGCAGCTGTCTTTCTATATCGTGCTAACATATCTACATATTTATCGGAAACCTCCGGGAGAAGAAGCTGTATCTCCTCTTTGCACTGCTGGACAGACACACTCATGACACTGTACTCATCAAAAGCAGCACCAGAGATGCACTGAGTCATATCCCGCTACACACCTCTCAGGCCAGCTTGTTTGCACATTTTGTCATAAAACTTAAGATGTCAGTTGTTGCTGTTATATATAAAATTACCTAATTAAAAAATAAATAAATCAAAAAGTACTTGTGGCTAGAGAAACACAGCCAATCACATAAACAAGATATAATGTCAGTACTGTTTGCGGCAGGTGTTTCAAATGTGCCCAGACTAATATTCAAAAATATCCATGTTTCAACAGTTTGAAGGTGGCCATGACAATAACAGTCTGGTGGAAATTCCACAAGATATCAAACTCCACACTCACACAAACTAGTCATTCTCCCATTTGGAACAATCCAGAATTTACCATGAACAAAAATATTAAACTTTACATCTTGGATAGAAAAAGGCATTACACACCTTAAACATATTTATCATAAGACTTCTTTCATGTCATGCCCACAACTAGCCCCAAAATATGGTATAGAAAGCCCCCAATTCCTACAATACCATCAGCTAAGATCACCTATGTGTTCAAAAATAAATTCCGATACCTACATCCATATCAGAATTTCTAAACATTCCTAATACAAAAAATCTATTATCTAAGATACACAAAATAATAGTGAAATCAAATCTCACAGTTACCTTCCCAACGAGACAACGGGAGGAAGATTGATTAGCAGCCCCCGACGCCACAGTTTGGATTAAAATGTGTAATAATCATTACCACATGACAGCAACACTAACCTACAATGCATTCAGTACAAAATAATACAGAGTACATTATACTACACAATGGATGTTTAAAATTGGTTTCACAAGCTCAGCAATCTGTACATACTTTACACAGCTGACGATTACATTCACGCCACATGGCAGAGCACACCTATCAAGCAATTTTGGCAAGTCGTCATCACCATCATATCCCATGCTTTAAATAACCATATCCATCCAACACCATCTTTATGTCTCCTAGGTGACATATCATCAACCAATATGACAGGATACTATGTATAACATTATTATATTGATATAATAAAAATATTATTGCAAAAAAATAACAAACAAAAAAAACATACTCATGAACTGGAAAACAAAAAATAACGTTAGTGTCACCCAATAGAAAAATCTATTGATAGACTGTATAGCAGTAGAATAATTCTCAGAATTAATCAATAACAGAACCAATAATCTAGACTGGACACCTTTGATAAAATCCATACAGAGCCAATCCATAAACGATAAATATCATAGTCTAATACGTGTACATATACAATCCAACATACATGTACTCGCACATAACCATATACAGACATACATACATACATACATACATACACACACACACACACACACACACACACACACACACACACACACATCATTCCTGTAATTGTGCAGATGGCGAATACTTAAAAATATTCTATATACATTTTGCGTTTGTCTGTTCATCTGTCTGTCTTATTTTTAATAATAAAGCTCTAAAGGTTCTCTGATGGGGGGTAATAAATTAATATATTTATTTCTCCAGATTTCTATCTCTGAGAGAAAAAAAAATGTCCTTTTACAAATCGCACCTCGTTGTGGACCTCGGCTAGGTTTACATTCCAGGTGATTATTTTAGAATTCAAGGGGAGGAGCTGCAGGAGTTGGAAGAATTAATTAGGAAAAAAGAAGTTATCAGAGCAATAGAGGAATTAAACATACGCAAGACTCCAGGAGCCGATGGTTTACCTGCTGAATTTCATAAGGTTTGCGTTAGTGAAATTGCTGATGTTTTTAATGAAGCATTAGATGGGGGGCAATTGCATGATTCATTTTATCATAGTGTGATATCATTAGTATATAAAAAAGGAGATCCTTGTAAGTTGGATAATTGGAGACGGGTTAACCCTATTGAACTTGGAGTACAAAATTTGTGCAAAAATAATTGTTAATAGGATGTCAGAAATATTGAATGATATCATAGAGTTGGAACAGATATGTGCGATAAGAGGAAGATACATGTGGGATAGTTTAGGAGTAATAAGGAGTTTGGTTACTGAAGGGTCTGAGAGGGATTTTTATATAATAGGACTGGATCAGAAAAAGGTCTTCGATTATATTTCTAGAGACTACTTATGGTGTACATTGGAACATTATGGCTTTCCAGAGAAGTTTGTAAATATGATTAAATTATTGTATAGTAAATCAAAAGTACAAATTAATGTTAATGGTGTGTTAACTGAAGATTTTGAAATACATAGAGGGGTTAAACAAGGATGCCCATTGAGTGCTGCATTATATGTCATCGCTATTAGCCCACTATTATATAAAATTAAAAATGATCAGGAATTACAAGGTGTTCAAATGTTAGGTATGGAAAGATGGAAAATATCTGCGTACGCAGATGATGTGATGGCTTATGTCAAGAATCAAAATGAGTTTCATATAGTTAAGAGACACTTTGAAAAGTATGAAGTTGTGGCTGGAGCGAAATTAAATGAAAGTAAAAGTGAAGGGCTATGGATAGGAGATGGGCAACCTGTAGCAATAAATTCAGAAATAAAAAATGAAATTAAAATATTAGGTTTGATGGTAGTAAATAGTAAATGTAGCGAACGGAATTGGGAGAAGAAGGATTGTGAAATTAAACTAGAATTGGGAAAATGGAGGGTGTCAAACTATAAGACTAGAAAACAGGAGGTTAAGACCTTTGTTTTGTCGAAATTGTTGTTTTTGACTACGGTTTTCCCTCCGAATGAGAAATGTATTAAGAGGTTGAATAAAATGTGTGTTCGTTTTATTTGGGGAAATAACAGAGAAGTGACAAAATGGGAAATTATGTACAAGTCGAAAAATAAAGGAGGATTAGAGGGAGTTGAGTTAACTCGGAAATTAGAAAATGCCTTTTGCAAAAATGTAACGAAAGCTATATTTCGGAAAGCAATTTGGGTAGGAGATGTAAATCAGTGGAAAGAAAAGAGGCAAGTCAAGGAAACATGCTCCTTATTTTAAATTAGTATATGGAGATTTTTTGTTTAAATATAGGCAGCTTAATATTGATTGGAATAAGTTCCCAAATAAAATGATAGATAAAACAATACAAGACTGTGATTTTGGGGGAATGTCAATTATAAGGGTCTGACAGTGACAGAATGTGAAACCTGTGTTAAAAATGTGCAGTCTAAAAGTATCTCGGAAAATGTTCGAGATACTGCATGGCTTATATCTGTTGGAAGACTGCCTGTACGATGTATTGTCAAATGGAGTTGTTTTGTTACAACAAAGGAATGTCCGATGTATAATTGCATAGCCGATGAAACGATAGAACATTTATTACTGCAGTGCACAAGGACTATTGAAATTTGGGAGAAAATGAAAGGTATCGGGTTTAAATGGGATCGTAACAGGAAAAGTATTAGGTATGGAGTGTTTAATGAGAATTTGACTGAGAATGTGAAGGACCTTTGTTGGATGATTGTTTGTGTGACAAATTCGAAGATTTGGAAAACACGATGTAAGATGATTACTGAGCAATGTATAATACCTGCAGAAATAGTTGTTAAACAGATTGTGTGTGAGTTAAAAAGGTTGAAGACGTTTGATATGAGAGGAAAAATTCCCTGGACTCTTTTGGACATATAAATGGATGATGTATACCTATTTTATTGACGTAAATTGTGTTGGTAATTATTAATGTATAGAGTGAAGGTAGTCTGTGTCCTCTGGTAGATATTGTTTGTGAGTTTTTTGTGATGGATCGTTTGTATTGAATTGAATTGGATTTTCTTAATAAAGTCAATTTAAAAATGGAGAAAGGCGGTCCTAGAAACATTATTTATTTTCGTGAGCTTCGAACAACAGGGTGGGATCCATATTTTTAATGCTGTTTATTGCTGTTGTCAGAGGTTATGCAGCCATATCCTCCCTAGCAAGTATGACTTCTTCTTCTAACAGTTTGGCCACCTGCAGACACAAGTACCGTGTTGAGCAATATTTAATTACATCTACTTGAAATGCATATTTAATTGCATTGTTAGTATTTATGGAAAACAAGTGTTAGGATTGCTCTGCTCCATTGCAGACTTTCTCACTCTAGCAAATGTGGATTCCACCTCCTCAATCAGTTGGTCCATATCATTTTCACAGGAAACATGTTGCATCTTTCTGTAAGAATCCAGTTTCACCTCCAACTATGAGTAGAAACAGTGTTAAGCAATATTTAATTACATCTACTTGAAATGTATAGTTCATAGCATTGTGAGAATTTATGGAAAACAAGCGTTAGGATTGCTCTGCTCCACTGCAGACTTTCTCACTTTAGCAAACATGGCTTCCAGGTCCTCAATACATTCATCCCAGTCATTGTCATCGTAAATCTGATTCAAAGGAGTCTTTTCAGGAAACATCATCTTGAAATTCATATCTGAAGGTTCTATCTTTTTGAAAGACTTCAGTTCCACCTGTAGATATAAGTAGAAATATTGTTGAACAGTATTTAAATACATTTAATTGAAATATGACTTTAATTACATTTTGATGCATTTGGAATTTATAGTTTGTATTGGACTGGAAAGGAAACAAATACAATTTTTATCGCATAGCCGTTATCACATAGCCTGCAGGCCTAATGATGTAAGAATGTGCCCCCAAACATCAAATGTTCAACAGAAATAACAGGACCTGACACACTAAGGTACCGTAGACCCATTCAAATTGTGCTATTGGAATAATAAATTCCAATGCATTCAGTCATTTTAGCTAGTGTTGATTTTGATTCTAGCCACAATTATACTAATGATCAGTGTTACAACTCAGCATGCAAAGTCACCGAACAGTCGACTGTTAATTCTATAGTAAGGAGAATGTAAAACAAACAAACAAAAAACCCACCAACAGTATTTTTTTTTCCTGTAATTGACAAAGATTGCATATGCTAAATGTATGTGTCCTAAATATATTCTAAATATATTGACATTAGTGTTTTTAATTAATTTCTCCAACATTTGTTGAAATGCATTTGTAATTTATATTCAAAGACATTTCAGTGTACTTAAGTGCAAGCATTAAATTAGCATTACTGTTCACCATAGCTGTTTTTCCATTTTTTGTGGCTTTTGTCCCTTGCCTCAGTATGGCTTTAAATCATTTGTCTTGGTTCTACTTTACTTACCATGGCTGATTCAGTTCTCTCAGTAGGCAAGTCATTCTTCAATAAATACTTTGGTCTAGTATCTGTTTAAAAAGTAACAGAAAATGTCTTATTAGCGTTGTATAGATACTTAGAACACTTCTACGTAGATCTCTCTCTCTCAGACACACACACACACACACACAGTTCATCCAAGTGGTGGCTGTGGTCAGAACTTACCCTTAAAGAAGTCATCCTCTGAGGTAGTGTTCCTTCTCTTAACACCCTTCCGACAACAGCAAGTGAACAACAGCACAAGCTGCGTGAATATTCTGGCAGGGATCTGGGCTCGTGTCTTTTCGTTCTTCTTTTTTCTATATTTACCAAATATCCCGTGCTTTTCCTTTTCATACTTGTCAGAAAGAACAGGTTCCTTGCGTCTTGGATCGCAATCGTAACTACCAGACTGACCCATAATAAATTTAGTTTTGAAAATCCAAGTGTAACCGTTATCTGTGATCTGTAGACCAAAAATGGTTCACAGAAATTGTTTATTTGAAAAATCTATTCTTTGACTACATCATAATCGCTTAATTGATGCGGCTGCATTATGACTTCACACGTCACGTCTGCAATAGTTTTCAATTTACACCAACCTTAAAGAGAAAATGATTAGCAAATGTAGTTGCTAGTGATTGTGTAGTGATTGCAAGCAACGACTATTCGTGCTCTGCATTCTTGTGTATTTATTTATGCTAGGTATTTTTTGCATTATGCTTACTACAGAATTAACAGTCAACTGTTCAGTGACTTCGCATGCAGAGTTGTAACTCTGCTTATTACTAGAACTGTGGCTAGAATCAAAATCAATGCTAGTGTCATTCCTAAATCCCCAATCAGCTAGTCGTGAAGTTAACATTCAAATAGAAAATAAAAATGCAGACTTCAGAATTAGTTAAATAGCTGAGGGAATAGAATAAATTATCCGTTGCTACCCCTGTCTTTTATCATCCCTCCATCCCTCCATCCCATGCCATCTTCCTCTATTATTTGCTTTTCTATTTTGTTCTGGTATCTCCTTATCTCTTTTTAAAAAAACATTGGCCAAAAGCAGCTGCATCATTATCTGGTTTGGGAACTGCACCACCTTTGACCGCAAGACCCTCCAAAGAATAGTGAGAACAGCTGAGAAGATCATTGAGGTCTCTCTTCCCTCCATCACGAACATCTACCTAACACGCTGCATCCGGAAAGCCACCAACATTGTGAAAGACCCCACACACCCCTCACATGAACTGTTCACCCTTTTGCCATCTGGAAGAAGGTACCGCAGCATCCAGTCCCGCACCTCCAGACTGTGCAACAGCTTCTTCCCAGAAGCCATTAGACTCTTCAACTCTGGCTAACTCCAATTCCAATTCAGATTCCAAAATGGGCACTTTTATACATGCTTATAGACAGTCACTCACACTCACACACACACACACACACACACACACACACACACACACACACACACACACACACACACACACACACACACACACATACATACATACATACATACATACATATCTATACACACACTCACACATTGTTTTGCATCGGACTAGTGCTGAAGTCAAACATCACACAACTAAACTATGCACTCCTGTTGCAGTCTTGCACATTATCCTACTTGCTGCTAGAGTACTGTACTAAACCAGCACTGTACTCTGAACTGTTCTGGCTGCTACCGGTGACTGCTATGTTCAGGGTAGCATATCACTGATTGCTATGCACAACTCGCTTTACATATGCCCAGTACTGTGTACTGTACTAAATTGCACTGTCTACTCATTTTCTATTTTGTATTTGTCCTGTCCTGTATTTATTATTGTTTATTTAATGTTTATTTAATGACATTTTGCACTATATTGGACTGTTTGCACTTGTGTAGCATGTTGTCTGTTGCACTGTAGTTTTCAGGTTGCACCATGGTCCTGGAGGAACATTGTCTCGTTTTTGTTGTGTACTTGTAGATAGCTGAAATGACAATAAAACCTCTTGAACTTGAACTTGAACTTGAAGTCCCTCCAGACAGGCCAAGCCCTACAGCCTTGTACTGGGCCGCAGGATCAAGCAGCACCTGTGGGAAGCGCTCTTCTGTCCGACTCTGCGAGAGGAAGTGAAGCCTGATGGACAGTTCGACGTGACTGAGAGCTTCTCTACTCCAAATTTCAACAGCTTCGTGCTGCACTTTGAAGTGGACATGAGTGGAGAACCCATGCCTGAGCAGCCTAAGAAGAAAAGCCGAAGACACTGACTTTATTATTATTATTGTGACTGTTATTGTCATCCTTGTTTGTATTATTACTATTATTCTTATTATTATTGTGATTGCTGTTGTTAACTTTTTATATTCTATATGTAGAGTTTCTGTATTGTTTAAAATTTGTTTAAGCTTTTCTTAATTTTAAATTTAGTCAGTCTGTCCCTTGTAAAATAATTGTGTAATAGTTCGAGATGTCACTGTAATAACATTTTAAAATTATTTTGCATTATAATAAATTTACTGTAAATAACAATAACTTTAAATGTTTAAGGTGTGGCATCTTAAATATATTGATAGAACTGTACTTTTTTCTAACGTTACAATTCGAGTCTTAATTTACATCTCTTATCAGTGGAAGATGTACTTGCTCACACCTTTCCTTTAGATTCCTTTTGTACACACTACAGACTGTGACCATGAGATGCTTGAATGAAAATTGAACATTCACCCTTGTGTATGAGTGCCGAATGTTAGCTAATGCATCATGATGAGCCTATCCTTGTTGAGTTACTTACTGAGGTCATTCTCATAGCAAGTTCATTACACCTTGTGTACTTGTTGTAGTGCAGTGAGCAGTTTCAATCTTTGTTACAATCTTAGTTATCAAAGACTCATTCCACCCAACCACAATACATCAGAGGGCTGTTTTGCATGTCAGTGCATCTTCACCTTGAACCACAAAGTTAAATAGCTTTTAGGCCTGGTTCAGGCTTCAGTTCTTACTTCACAGTATTCTCACTGCTGAGCTGAGTATAGAATTCATTTTGTGAAAATAAATGTTTTCCCTCAGAATAGGGAGACATATCTACAGTTGTGGGGCACAGCAGAACCACTTCAAACTGGCAGTGTTTGAGTGCTGTCATATGGCAGATTAGGTCTAGTGGAGCTCATTTGATGGTGCAGATAAGAAATTTGGGTAACATTACTGAAGGGCACTGTTCAGAGTGCTAGATGACTCCCACATAAGCCCTTAATGACAATTGACATAAACATACTTGAACATTTATAAATGCTTATGCCAACAAGCATCAGCTGACATTAATAGCTGCTTTTGACATCTTTGATATCAAGTTAACATAAGTAAATCAAGTGGCACATTTTTGGTAAGATTAGGAGATGTAATAACGCTAGGTGGGGAGAAATTACATCACACATTATAACAACTGACTTTGCAGTTATGTGTTTTTTTTTATAACTAAAATTAAGTTAAATTTTAACAACATGTTTAATTAATAAAATATTTTATTCTTTAATCCTTTAATGAAGCATCATGTTCTTCAGGTCAGTGAAGACCTGCCAAAAATACTGCGGGTCATTGTTAATTTGCAGCATCTTGCCACTCATGCGGTTAGCAATATCCGGGGATCGGGCCCAGAAGGCCCCTTTGTTTTCCTCCACCAGGAAAGCTTTGGCTGGGTAGCTGATCTCCTCACACATGTAGGAGCAAGACACATACAAGCATGTGAGCAGCACGGCCTGCAGCTCCTCCTTGGTGGCCACCTCAGCTGAAATGATGTCACGGCACAGCATGAAGAGAAAGACCACGGTGCCTGGAATGAGGAAGCTTTGCTCCTGCCATTCTGTCAGTGTCACGTAGCGGTCCACAATGCACAGCCACTGCACGGGCTCGTCAGCAGTCAGGTCCTTCAGCAGGCAGCAACGCCGGCACAAGAACGCACCCAGGCATGTGAGCAGCTCGCTGGTGGAGGACTGCATGAGCAGTCTAGGCATGCTTTCAGTGCTGGCCTGGCCCAGCCTTTCAGGCTTACTCGCAGTGGCGGACTGGGTTAAAGAAACATCACAAAAGACAGTTCACAACTGGAACCGGATTATGAGTGATAACAGTGGGCTCAACACCTTCCTGTCTTTTGTCCTCATGTTGGTTGATAACGGTACTCACAGTAGCTCCATCCAGGCCATCGCCAGAGGCAAGCTTCATGGACCGCTTTGTCTTGGGTGACAGAGCTTTGCCAGAATGTCCTCGGGAGAGCAGGGTAAAGATCTGGCATTTCTTGACTCTGGTCTTCTTTTTCTTTTCTGTCTGAGATGCTGTCAAATCCAAGACGCCAGAATCCTTAACACAGATTGGTATGGACAATTCACTACTCATATTGTATGGACTATTTCGGATCAAGTGGAATGTGAACAGAAGAGAGTAAGGTGGAATTAGTATTTGCGGAGAAAAACGGTATATCGATATTAGTACATCCATGGCTTATTAAATTCCATTTAATTAAATTCCATTACATCCATGGCTTATTAAATTCCATTTAATTAAATTCCATTTAAATTCCATTATGTATTCAACACTGGCTACAGATGTTATGTAACAGTCACCCCAAACGCAATCCACACACTGTCTTTTCCCCTTTACCGGCATGCGCGCACTTAAATGTTCCAGTGGAGCAAGGAGTAAGCATAGTTTAGAACATGCGATGCTGATCCTTGCGTTCCGTGGATCAATGCCTTTGGGACAAATATGTTAAATATGTCATACATGAAAATGTGTGTGCTGGTTTTCTAATCAAACAGCAGGCTCCAATGGATAGCAATGCTGACCACTTTAAAATGCACCCATTCTCTTGTTTGACGGCACTTGTTAAAAGGGTTGAACTAAAAACAAATGAGGGCTGACGTGCAGGTAGTCTGCCACATTAATGTCTAAAGAGCCAGTCACAAAATGCGACAAAATCTGTTCCTCTTTGGCTAAATTGACTGACACTGAACTTTAATTTTTCTGTTGAGTTATCGTTAGCTAGCTAGCTTTGCGAATGAACCTAGCTTGACTATCATGTTAGTGTTTTATTTTCTTTATTTACTATAATTTTTTAACCAACTAATTGTAGCCAGCTTGCTGTGAGACACCAGATCTAAAATAATGGACCTGCTGCATTGTATTTGTAGAAGCAATGGCAGATATGACGGGAAACTCGCTAGTGCACCCGGGTTACCTTGCCTACTGATGAAAGTACAATCGACCATGGCAGAGACAGAAAACTAGCAATCTAGTTAGTTATCTGATAATATAACTTTACCCCTCTAATATTAAGGGATTACCATCACAGATGCCTGTATGTTCAGAAAACCCATCCCCAATTAGATAGTTTTAAGATTAAATATTTAAATAGAAAATAAAGATGCAGACTCCAGAATTAGTTGAAGAGAATAGCTGGTCCCGTCCTTTATTGCAACTTAAATATAAACATGCTTTTGAGGGACCCTCCGGAGAACGTCTGAGGGGTACACAAGAGTTTAATTCTTATAAATGTTTTCAAGGGCAATTATGGAAACGACCCTCCTTTTTTTCCATATTGTTCTTTTTAGTTTCCACCATTATGCTCAAATTACACATTAAATTATAAAACCTAGTCACCTATGAACCTGCAGGCTTATATAGAAGGGAAAATAAACTATGGCGAGAGAGACAGAGAGAGAGAGAGAGAGAGAGAGAGAGAGAGAGAGAGAGAGAGAGAGAGAGAGAGAGAGAGAGAGAGAGAGAGAGAGAGCATGTGTGAACATATTCTTGTCACGGTACGGCCCCTCCCCCCAAACGTCTCCCCGTGTGTGTTTGCTTGTGTGTGTGTGTGTGTGTGTGTGTGTGTGTGTGTTCATCCGGGTGGCCACGCCCCCTTGTGTTTCACGCCTGCTCTTCGTTGTGTTGTTATTGTTTGCGTAAATAAGTCCATTGTGTAAACGTTAACGTTGTCAGTGTTTGATCTCACGATAGCCTTAGTGCTACGTTGTCTTCCATGTCTCTAAATAAACATCGTTGTATGCATCACGGCTTCTCTTTTGTATCCTGCCAAGCCTCCCTGCGTTACAATTATGATAAAATTTGATAAAATACTAGGTCATAGTTTGCAGTCTGAAGTACTTTTGACCTGCTGAGAGTTAGCCTGATTTAGCCTGTTCCTAACCTTTGTTTAGTATGTTGTGTAAAAGCTCATGGAAATATTTCAGATGTAACATACATGTAACTGACCTAGTAGAGCAAAATTACAGAATTGTAAGGAGGAAGTGACGTTCTTGGGGCATATTATTAAGGGAAATACACACAAGCTGTCTCAAAACCGACCACAAGCCATAATTTCGCTACCTAAACCATATTGGCATACTCCCCTCTTACTGTTTTAGTCCCACACTCAGTACACGGAATACGGCAGGACCAAAGAGTGTCACACTTATTAGCCCAGTGGTAGCTGAGATACCACACCACCCTCTTAGATATGCCTAATATAACTTTCAAAAGGTGTATAACACTGAACCCAGCTACACTCCTTCCTACGGATGAGGATGGAGATCCACAATAGCTGAAGTATATATACCACGGGTTGATCTCTTTGAAGAAGCCATAAGTAACTCAGACCTATGCCTCTATGTGGATGGGTCAGCAAGCAGGGATGACACAGGGGTCAATAGGGCAACATACACGGTAGTAACAGATCATGAAATATCTAAAACAGAAGTATTACCATCCTCCTATTCAGCGCAGGCTGCTGAACTAGTAGCACTGATGGAAGCATGCAAACTAGCTGCAGACAAAACTGTTAATGATTTTGGAGCCATATGGAAACATAGGCAATTCCTGACAAGCTCGGGTAAATATATTAGACATCACCATCTTGCTAGAAGCCATTTCGCTGCCAAAGACAATTGCAGTTGTTAAGTGTGCAGCTCACAGGACTACAGAAGACCAAATCAGCAAGGGGAATAATTTTGCAGATAGAGTAGCAAAGGCAGCTGCAACTAAAACCGCTGTGCAAGCAATACAGGAAACCACTGCTACCCCGCAGGCCACATTACGGGAAATTCAGTCAGGGGCTACCGCCACTGAAGGCACCAGGTGGAGACAACTAGAATCTCCTGTTAACAACCCACACTGCTGTCAAAATAGAAGGACGAGGAACCTGGGTACATCACACACACTGTAAGAAGTTTCTGACACCAGCCCCAACTCCAAGCAGCAGCACCCAAACAGACTAGGTCGGAACTGTGTTGAGTAGGGTGTTAAAGGCAAAGCCTACCCTTTCGACACTCGGAACTGTCAAGAGACAGTAGAGAAAATCAGACACAGCTAACACAGTCAGAACATAGACTGCATATTAATATGGATGAAGAATCCCACGACTTATTAGAAGACTTTTTACCATTTCAGGGTCCCAACGCCACTGAGGCAGAACGATTAGCAGCTAAATGCCAACAAAATATAGCGTGTATGTCAGCCATTGTGCATGCCCAACATATCGAGCAAAAGTGCCTGGTGTGCCAGCACACCAGTGTTCCAAGGACTGCAATCCCTCTGAAAAACGCAGACGTAGGAGAAGTGAATATGACAATCTCTATGTGACAGGTTATTAACCAGACCTCAAACTGTCCCAGTCCCACTAACCCTGCACCACCGAAAATGATGCTGCATGTGGCAGCTAGAAAGGGTGAGATATTTATATAGCAGATGAAGCAGCAGGTGCCGGTAGGCTGGTCCAGATGCGTCGACTATGTGCAGGTGCACAGCAATGGCACTTGCAGTGACTCCAATAGCAGTTCCCTATGGAATTGCTCCATGACAACCCTGCAGGGGTATTGGAATGTAATGTGGGTCAGTGGTTCGGTGGTCTATGGTGAATTGCCACAGAACTGGACTGGTTGTTGTTATCCAGCTGTAGTGCGCCCAAGGACGCAGGTGTATACACTTCCCCATGCCAAGCAGCACAGGGTGAGGAGAGACATAACCAGCACAGACTATTGTGGTAGAATTCTGACGGACCCATGGACCATTCCGGGTGAAACCATTGGTTGGTCCCTTTTCCTGGGCGGTGGCACAGTAGCAGACCTGCAAAAGATCAATGGCTTAGCTTATCAGTTACTGCAAGTAGTTAATGACACCTCAGCAGCAATAGGTGCCTTAAAGATAGAACAACAAGTGATAAGGGCAGCAGTGCTTCAACATAGAATGGTACTAGATCTCCTAACCATGAAGGAAGGAGGAGTGTGATTAACACTTCCTGCTGTTTTTACATTCCAGATCTCAGTGCTAATATTACTGATTATATGAATCATATGCGATCTGCCTTCACTCCGCAGCCTACAGTTCCAGGTGGATTCTGGGACTGGCTGACGGCCTGGTTGGGCAGTTGGGCAGCGAACCTAGCAGCTGTTGCGTTGCCCATTCTGCTACCCATTCTTCTTCTTCTTCTGTGTTTACCTCCTTTTTTGTCATAGCGTGTCAGACGTCTTTCTAGTGTGTTCACCATGCCAGCGCTCAGCGGCCATGCCAGTGACCAACACCAGCTCTTTGAAGATATTCTGCTCCCCAAGATGGGCGGTGCTGGTGATCCACATGAAGACATCATAGTGCTATTTGCTGAATTAATGTGTGATAATGTGTGATATAGAATAAAGGGGGGAAATGTTGTGGAAATTTACTTTGCTTCATTTTGTGGAAATTTACTTTGCTTTATTTTACTTTGCTTTATGTTTCTATAGTCACAGCATAACAGTCTGCAGATAAGCGTGTGAGTCAGGGACACCAGCTGCTCACACACCGTTCTAACCATAGAGATAGAAGAAGCCTTCAGCGCTCAGGCTAACCAAAACATGAATTAGCAGATACTCTGTAGGAGTTGTTTTTCTTTTTTTTCTCTTTCTTCTGTTCTGTGTATAAGGGGAGGGGGACCGTACTGCGGGTCAGTCCTCTTACTCTGTTATACAGGGGACAGAACTCAATAAACTTTTACTCTTTACTACTCAATGCATAAAGCTGTCTGTGTTTGATGTGCTCTCATTTTCCCACCACATCCATTTAGCAGTACTTCTGAATAACCGAAATGGCTTAAAACAGCTGAGGGGATGTTTGAAACTGAGTGATAAGATGTTTAGCAATTTATATATAATAATACAAGGCAGTAAATTAAATTTGGCTGAACTGGACAATAGTACCTGGCATGAAAAGTATGTCGTAGAGAGAGTAACAAAAAACTCAACCTCTCACCTCGCGCTCTGAGATTTCTCCGTCACTGTCTGTAGTGTCCTCTAGGATACTGCTGCCCTCACTAAAGTGTGTCACCCTGACCGGGTCAAACATCTCTTGAACATAATAACTACACAATGGAAAATCAGCTTCAAGTGCTGCATTGAGCAAGAGTGCACTGTAAATGGCCAGATATAAATGGCAATGTCAGTAGTAAATTTATATATGCAGTCATGAAACAGGACCTAGCTGTAGAGCACAGCTTTAAGGTGCATATATTAATCTGCTCTTACCAATCATCCTCCTGGCTGTGTCTTGCTCTTTTGGCCAAATGTTTCTCTTCCAAAGCAGACAGACCAGACTTGTTGTTTACTACTCCAAGAAAGCAGTGGAGTTTAATGACTGGTCAGATGAAGAGAGTGAAGTGAGGAGTTTCCTTCAGTGTCTGCCATGTCCCAGCTGAGGTGAGTGTGAAGCTTTTATTAGTACTATAGGAGTTGTGTTTAACTTTGAAACTGATGGTGTCACAGCCATTTGTGGCTGGGAGTCTAAAGGAGCATAATTGGCTGTACTCTTAGGGAGAGAGAGAGTGGCATACGCTCTCTCCCTTGTTAATTACAGAGACACCGTGCAATCAAGGGCGTCTATAAGTTCACGCGTCAGAAGGGGGAGGAAAAGACTATTTTCCGAGTACTTAGAATAACATTCTGTACTTTTTGGAGAAAATTTTCTAGAATGTTTTCATGTAGAGAGAGAAATGAGTGGCTAAAATGTCAGAAACATTAAGGGGACAAATGGGGAATACTATAACAGCTCTTTCCATGTGTTAGTGACACCAGATGGTAAAAAAGAGCCCTGACTCTTGCAAACTTCATTTTTTTGTAGAACAAAGAGAAAGTTGAATAACTCGCTTTATGGCCTTTTTCCACATACCAATTCCAGTATGCATCCAAACATTGTCAGAAAAGTAGGAGTGCACACTTTGAAAATGGTCATGTGAGGTAATCTCTGTGGCTTTGTCCCTGGTTGTCTAGTGGTTAGGAGTCGGTGCTTTCACCGCTGTGGCCAGGGTTCGATTCCCGGTCAGGGAAAAACCTCTTTTTTGCTCATATAAAATGACAGATTCTGCATTAAAACATAAAGTTTGTGGGAGTCGGAGTTGAACCGACAGCCTAAGGATGACAGTTTTAACTTCTACTCTACCAATTGAGCTATTGAAAGCGACGTGCAAGTAATCCCACATGTCCAAACACCAGTATGTTGGCAAGAAACACAGCCAGTTTTGGATGTTTCAATTGTTAAGTTCATTTGACACAAAGAAGAAAGATCGCATCATATAGGTTGTTCAGCTACAAACAGATATATCTTTTGATGACATTTGGAATCATACTGGACTTTGTGTACATGAATGGAGAAAGGCCATAAATGGTTAGAATAACATTCAGTGCTTTTGGAGAAAAGTTTCGAGAGTTTTGTCATGTAGTGAGAGAAATGAGTGGTTGAAATATCAGGCATTAAAAGTGCAATTTGCACTCATGGAAAGAAAATTGCTTTCATGTGGACTGCATTGAGATATCGAACTGCCTGTGGAACATAACACCTCTTAAGAGGCTAGATTTGTGCTCTCAAGCTGCGATGGTGATTTTTTCATGGCTTCTAAAAGAAGAGGCTGTGGTCAGGGTGGAGTGAGTCTTTGATAACCAAGATTGTTGTTGTTTTGGCCTTCGAATAGACAACGGCATTACCCAGTGTCAGGTCTTTCTCAGTAAACTGCAGAGAATGATATAGAGGGCAAGAAATGGTCAAGCACAGTTTTATTGGGTGTGTGTCTCTAAAAAACATTAGAGCTCTCTGATACATTTTTGGTTCAAGATTTACTCATCATGCAAATGATTGTGATTAACGCTTTGTCTGTTTAATTGAAATATTATACTATAAACCTAATATTTTAATAGGGTTGGCAACTTTCTAGATCCGATTACTACATGTGTGTGAAGTACAAGTGCTGTAGCTATATGGTATACAATTGTTCACAGTAGCCTAATTATAATATATACAACCAAAAATGCATCTAAAATAAACACCAGAAACCTGGACTAAGGGTAATGTACATAAGTGCATTAAATCTAGGTAGGACTGCCCGATAGATAGGATAACAGCAGAACAATTGTCCCGACATATAAGCAAAATGAGAGCCTGCTAAGGCCACCAAGAGGGTGCCAAAGACCATGTATTTATTTCTATTTGTTTTTTTATCTATGTTATGTCAGTGGCAGCTCAGATTTCTTCATAGGGCCCCATACAGGCTTGGGCCAGCCCTGGTATCACAGTGTCGTGCACTGGAAAACCATCAAGCCTGTTGATTATGCTACCAGTGTTGTTCATGTAACTTTGTTCTAGTGTTCTAAAACAGAGCTGGAATGTATTCCTGGCTGACGTGCCCTGTTTCTGGTTACAAAAAAAAAAATTAAAAAAAATTAATTGGATGAATTTTCAATTAAAGTGCTTCACTCAGCAGCCATTAATGATTCTTCTGTCCAGTATGAATAAATTGGAATTCCTATCCTTGTATCGGGTGTGGCAATTATGTGTAACAATTGTGAAGCACAAAAGCAATAGTGAAATTTTAATATAACAATATAGGTACTATAGAACATGATCTGCATGCATATTAATTAGGCTATGCAAATAACACAACTACTTCTGTAGCACATCATTCATGCCTGTTGAATAGGCAGTTTTCTGCTTTGCAGATACTTGAAATCTTTTACTAATCTTTCCCCAAATCCACTAGGAGCTGCCTTTTACATTAACATGCCAGGAAACACACTGACTGGATGTTTAATCTTTCTAATGGGTAAGCTATATTCTTATAGTCAAGAAAGATCTTTTTTTAATTATTAATCAGTTAAGGAAGTCAAGCTATTGCATTTTGCTGAGATGAAGAAATATTACATAACCCTGTACTGGCCAAATAATTAGATTTGATGTGCTATTTTGTGGCTTAATCCCATAACTGAATTATTCACATGGTTTTATAGCCATGGCTAATACTTGCTGTCAAAATGCTGAGGTTCATAAGAACCTCTTTTCTTCATAAAGAAGCTTCCTGTTTTTGAAACTGTTTCAGCATACTAGCTCTTACTGTTCTCTATCTGTTTAACAAATTTTTCGTTGGATTTAATTACTTTCTACCTGGAAACTGGCAACTTCCATGGAAAACTACTTTATCATCACAAACTATATCTAAGAAACTACCACAAACATAAGTAATGTTAACATTTTACTTTTTCATCATGACTTATGTTCTGCTTCAGAGCACTGAATGCAGCATGTTTATTCTTCGTCATTAATGGCAGTTTTATCTGTGAGAAGTGTAGATGAATTGCTAGTCTGACAGAGAAGACTCTAGCACCAGAAGTGCGCATCCAGACAGCAAGGCAAATGGGTGACGTTACGGCAAAGTAGACGAGCTTCGACCAGCTCATGGGAGCACTACACATCCCCAACATTAAGCAGCAAAACCCCAGAGACCTTCTGCCTGTACTGGCCAGACTTCAGATCAGAAGGTGAGAGAATACAGTCATGTGTTGCGTGGCTCAGATTCTTCACACAGTTAGTAACAGTCCAAACACTTTAATTATACTGTACAGCATGAGACCTGGAAATGTGTGTGTGTGTGTGTGTGTGTGTGTGTGTGTGTGTGTGTGTGTGTGTGTGTGTGTGTGTGTGTGTGTGTGTGTGTGTGTGTGTGTGTCTTCTCCCCAGGCTGAGCTCCAACTTTGTACTGTTCATCATCAGAGAGATCTATCAGACTGGCTCTGCTCACTGTGTGTCCAGCTTGTTGAATTCAGCAGAGAACTGCATCAACCTGAACAGCAGAGAGCTGGACTCTGTCCACTGTGCTGCCCTGCACTTCACCCTCCAGCACTGCACAGCAGTCTCTCTCAGCCTGCTTTTCACCTCCATACCAAAGGCGGAGCTGGAGAGCATTGAGCAACTTCTCTAACACGTCTCCCGTCTCAGGCTTGAACTTTTCTCACAATCAGAATTTTAACACAGAACTGGTCTGTTTAGGGAGTGTTATATAAACGTTTATGTATGTTTATGTGTTTTTCACGAGTTTCCTCAAAAGTCATTTTGTGCCAGTATCATTTAGGTTGTATTGAGACTCCTGTCAGGTAATCAGCAATATCCATGGATATTTACCTCAGGTGTGTTAGGACAGAATAAAATGACTTTCTGGAGGAAATTGGTCAATTTAGGTGAAATATTTATATTAATCTGAAATTATCTGCCCTGCCACTGTCTGTGTGTGTTTTGTTTTCTCCTTGTTGACAGGCTGCTGTTGCTGAGGCTGCTCCACTGCTACAGTGTCTCTGAACTACAGCAAGGGGCAGCAGCAGCAGATCTGCTCTTCGCTCTGCAGCACAGACTGGATTTCTCCTGCTGCTCTGCTCTGGACCTCACAGCAGACAAACAGACACACACACTGACTCTGAGCACTGAGGACTGCAGAGTCGTCTCCATGGTCATCCAGAGAGCGAGCTCACACACACACACACACACACACACACACACACACACACACACACACACACACACACACACACACACACACACACACACACACACACACACACAGCTCACTCTACACGGCTGTGAGGGCAACTCTTCCCCATTTTACACACAGTCACCCTTCAGTAAGCCACTGACTCAACACCACACAAACTAGGGAAACATTCTGGAAAAGGGGAAATAATTTTATCATTTGAAACAAAATGTGTGTAAATAGCATTAATGTTAGTAGCTATGTGAGTGTGTTAGTGTTTTGTGACTCTACATGTTGGTGAACGTTGAGTGTGTTCAGCTGCAATAAAGCCATGCTGCTCCAGTTCCTGTCTCTTCTCTGTGTGGGGACTGATATGGAGTGTGTGAGACGCACTGTGGCTCTCTCCCGGGCTCTGGGTAAGATGGTGGACCTCACTCAGACCCGGCTGGACCAGCAGGCCTGTAGGTCACTGGCGCTGTTTCTGGAACATTTTGAAGGGCTGTCAGAACTGGACCTTAGCCACTGTCAGCTCACTGACCACTGCCCGCAGCTGCTGTTCCCACACCAGCACAAAGCCCACATCCTGGAGTGAACACATTTTACTCTTTTTCTGACAATTTAATACAAAATCCGGCATGTGACTGAACATAGAAGCTGTGTGTGTTCATTGTAAAGCATTGTATGTTCCTTGAAAGGCTCTATATAAATGTAACTTTGTTCATTCATATCCTGTGTTCCTTCAAGGACTTATTTTTTTCAAAAGCAAACAGCAAAAAGCCTGATTTTCTTGGTGATTTTATTTGGAAATGATCACTGGCTGCCTGGTTCACTGATCACTTCCTGTACTTGGCAGGATGGACCTCTGTGGTCTACAGAATATCCAGACTGCTTGTAGAAACACATGTTCTCATTAAAAAGAGAAATAAGGCATAACAGACTCTTTATGATTTACAGTTTCATGCCTGATAGATAACAAGTCATGTGTACAAGAACTGAAAGAAATTATATTTTGTTTAAAATGTCAAAATGCATAATTATCTGGCCATTAATGACTCAGGTCCACTGACACAAATATACTATTTATTTATTTGCTTATTCATTCATTTGCTAGTTCAGTCATTCATTTATTCATTCAATCGTTCATTAATTTAATTCATTGATATATAAATCTACAGGTGTTTGTACTACTACACGGTGATTTAGTAGAGGGAGGTGTGTTTGGGAATCCTGAACAATGTGGTAATTATAATCCATCTAATTTCAGCCACAGTCACAATGACATCACTGATGTGTCAGCAAAGAGGATCTATGATACTGTCTCCACCAACAACAATATTCACACTGTGAGGTAACTGTGTGTGTGTGTGTGTTTAGGCATTTAAAATAAGGCTGTATTTATTTGAGTTTAAAATTTCAAATTTAAAAGCCTATTTTGATTTTATAGGCTCTTTAACAACAGAATTACAGGCATACAAATCTTCCTTTCAGACAAGTGCTTTGTTTTACGTGAAAAAATTTTAGTTATCTTATGAACTTTAAGATTACATATAAAAATCAAATACTCAAAATGTATTTATAAAGTGCTTTCTAAAATTTTATTTTATTTTATTTTATTTACAACAGGTGTTGTTACAAAGCAGCTTTTCAAATGTCCAAGTCCAAGCCCCCAGTAAGCAAGCCAAGGGTGACAGTGGCAAGGAAAAGCTCCCTAGAGCATGAGGAAGAAACGTTGAGAGGAACCAAGACTCAAAGGGGGCCCATCCTCCTCTGGCTGTTAAAGAGAGACATAAATAAAAAAATTAAATAAGCATTTAATGTTTAGTCCAACTTTCTGGAGGTTCTAGTCTTGTCCCGTTAGTGTGCATGTGTCCGAGACCCAAGTCACAAGAGAACGTCCATTAAGGTCAACAGAGAGTAGCTGGTTGGGGTGGAGGTGGTGTGGGCTACAACAGGGGACATCAGGGGATGATGGAAGTAGCCAAGGCATCTGAGACAGGATGAGGCTCAGTAACATCACGACATTAGGGGTAGGCATACCTCGGCAGAGTCCACTATCAGTCCAGTGTATTAGTGCAATGATGTTTGATTCCTACTCAAAGAACATGTGACATTTCCAACATTTACTTTAGGTATCAATGAAGTTGTGACATCAAGCAAAGGAGGACAGTGAGACATGAGTAGACGAGCACAAGTTGGACTTATTAGGGACAATGAAACAAAACCTGAAGACAACAAAACAGAAATGAAGCCTGAGTGAGCTGAACTGAACTGAATCAAACTCCTACCGCTATATGGACCTAGCTCTGTAATATAGTTGAAACTGTAAGTTGCTATAGATAAGCGTGTCTGCCAGATGTGAGCAGGAGATCACATTAAGCAGTGCAGTTGTGCAGTGTGAACACGACATCTGTCTTTTACAGCAAAATCAGGGTCAAAGACCTTTATAGGCTTTATAACTTTAAAAACATTTTAAGATTATTTTATTATTCTTTAAATGTCTTCAAGGTCTAGCAACCCGTGATGGCATTAGCACTTGAAAGGAAAAAAAACCCAAACAAACAACAAAACAAAAACATCTCAAAACACATTTATTGCATTGAGTTCTCTTTAGATGACTTTTGATTTTATATTAACACATCTACTGTTATCTATTTACTTTTTCCTTTTATCATTATATATGTCATTTTATTTTTTATCCTTTGGGCAATTAGTCTCTTCTCAATGCGTTTTATTTTTTGTGTGCAGAGAGAAGGGGTAAGAAGATGCATACAGAGGTCTGGACTAGCCGTGCTGTCAAAGGTTAGGGGAAATTAAATAAATAAATGTTTCAAAATGTTTTTTAAATAGTTTAGTATCCAACATTGTAAATTCTTGATGTCTACTTACAATGTTTGCATGGCTTTATGTTCCAAAAATAATCCTAATCTATTTTACACAAATATTTTCCAACCTGTTTATCTTCTAGAATTAAATAGGACATGTATTACATTACAAATAAAGAATTCTGCGCTGCATACACTTAGTCATCGGTAATATAACTTGCAGTTATATAACTTCTAGTGAAAATCCTTGAAGCAGTCAGCACCATCATCTGAGCGAGCTCCATTTAACCCTCTGAGGTTAAACAAATAATTGCAGCTAAATGTGTGAACATTATCACGTGTCACTTCATAACAAGTTAAGTTTCATAATAGGTCACGAAGTCAAGAAAATTCATACCTAAGCATTATTTTGTTTGATGTGTTTATTTGATGTATTTGGGTATAACCAGGTCATTTTGCCTGGTTTTTATGTATTGATCTTTATTGCTCCAAAATACTACTCACATCTTCCAATGTTCTGGATCCCCACTTCTAAGAAATAGTAAATAGTAAATCCTAGTTGTGGATAAGTATAAGACTAAACAGCTGTGAACTAATTCCACATGAGGGGAGGCATCACTGGAAACGTGTCCTGGTGTGAGGCGTGCAGTGGTCCCTGTCCTGCGAAAACAGTGAGACACAGAAGCGAGATATTAGTTAAAAAGGTTTGAGAAAGTATATCCTCCACTGACAAGATTCTGCTGTTAAAATGTAAATGGATCTGTGACTTGAACAGGTCTGCTCCTTCCCTCAGCCAATATTGAAACAGTTATGAGAATGATCTCAGTAAGTAACTCAAAAAGGATAGGAGCTTCTCCTTCCTGTTTTCTTTGTTCTCTTCTTGTTAGTGTTTGCTATTTCAAAACACTCCTGCACTCATTCCTCATACTAAAACATGAACCTGGTGTTGTTTACACAGTGACCTGGTGTGAGGTATCTGATCCATGATTTCCCCCTGGGGTCAGAGGTCTCGTTTGTTGCCTTTTTTTTCTCCTTAAGACAAAAACAAATTAAAATAAGAGCAGAAAAACTGAGCAGAAATAAACAGCTATTAAAATTCTAGATGCACTGTGGAATGTTCAGAGAAAAACAAGACACTCCAGTCTCTAATGTATTTAATATGTGATATTTAACTGTCAATATGGGGACATTACGAGAAGGGAGTGGACTCAGCTGACCTGTCTATGATTTTATTATTATTATTATTATTTTAATCCTAGTCTTTGATTAAGTTAAGGCATTTTCCTTTCAAAAAGAAAAAAGAAAAGGAATGAAACATCTGAAACACAAACATAAAAATAGGTATGCATTTATCTAATAAACTGATGACTATGATTAGGTGAGACAAGTTTTAGGATATAATAATACGTGTATAATTTCCATCACACTTTTCACCTGAGTCTCCCGTGTTTCTGAATAAAAGAAAGTAATATAGCACACGCAGTTATACAATTTCCGAAAGGCATATTATTTAGAAATAAAGAAGAACTTGGTTATTAGGACACATGAGGAAAGCATTTTAGTTGCATTCATTTTGCCAAAGACATCCATGACTGAAACAAGCTTCCTGTCACCACTGACCACCCTCCTAGCGTCCATGTCTCCACGGTTTCCCTGTCTAGTGTCTTTGTTTTGATTTACTCCCTTGTTGTGGTTCCATTCCTTCGTTTCGTTTTCTGCACCCCTCATAATTTGCACTTGTGTCTGGTTTAATGCTCATTTGACCATGTTTTTAAGCCCTGTTTTAGTTTAGTCTTGTTGCTATTTATTGTAAGTCCAGCTGCTGTTTGTTAATCGAGGCTTCCGTGCATGTGAATATAAGCCTGAATGTTTATCCTCGCCCCAATGTTATAGCCTGCATCCCTGGTTTGTCTTCGTGCGCTTTTCTTTACTTTAGTTTATCATGAATTCTCGGACTCTCCATGTTAATAATTTGACACTGGACTTTGGATTTGCCCCTAATAAATCTCACTCTTTTCCACACACTGCTCATCGTTACACTTCCCCAACCTACTATATTTACATTAAAACTCCGTCAACAGCAGTCGTTATGGGTTGTTGTTTTTTTCAATCTGTGTAAAATTACGTAATTTCTGCTGTTTCAGAAGTGAAGGATTTGCGTGCTCTAAATTTTCATCATGCCAATGCACAGAGGTTTTGGTATGGAGATTTTATCCCGATCTATAGGAGCAGGTGTAATGGACTATAAAGTTGTCGAGAAAGAAACCATCCGTTTCGCCGCCGTTTATGTCCATAGATGCTGCTATTACCAAAAATACTACTGCGCTGATTCTTAGAGGACAGTTGATTTGACCGGATGTCTCAGCAGTACGGCCGACTACTCCTGATCATAACGCATTCATGACAACTCAGCCCTTTTTACGTCTGAGGTGCTCACACGACAACGCGTGATCTTGCACCTTATATGTGTTTTAAGAAAAACGCTCAGTGTTTTAAAGAGCAGCAGCGAATTTTCCTCTAACGCGTTACTGAGCTCTTTGAGCTGAGTAATTTCTCCCATTGTGTTGAAATGAACAGGTGTCTGTTAAACTCATTCATGAGCGTATTTTAACGCGCGTTCAATATCGTCCGAGCTGTAATCTTTTGAATTCTGTAACCATGCGGCGTCATACGTATAACATTCTAGTCGCGTGGTGTGATAGCAACTGCTAGTCAGAATAAACAGAAGACAAACAGTAGTACAAACATTTCAAATAGATAAGATTACAAAAGTGAGATGCATTTTTGGCAGAACAGCGTTCATCCTTTGGAAGTTAGTTGCAGCAATTCTCCCACTTTAGATCCGACCTACATTGTAAGACATCCTCCTGTTGAGCTGGATATCAGTGTTTTAAGCAGGTTTCTGTTTTGTAGGAGGACGGAAAGCAGCTGGAAGATTCCACCGTGTCAGCGCATCGTAGAGTGAGTTATCAACACAGCTGGCGACTGCTACAACTAACACACCACTTTAAATTTTGATATGAGCCCTTTTTAGATAGAGATTGCCTGTTAGGGATTAGAATGAGGCTCTGCAGCATCTCAGATTGAAAAAGAAAGAAAGAACGCAGAGAATAACAGAATAACTATATATATATATATAAATAGAATCTTTGTTGGCTGAAGATCTCTAGGGACCGAATACACATTGCTGGGTCATATGTCTCTGCATGTTCCAAATGGGAAACCATAAGGTGGAGGAGGAGTTGAGCAAAGAGACCCTGGGTGAATGTCGGAGAAAGACATGGGAGGACAACCGACAGAAGGCTGCACGTGTGGGGCGGTGTCTTGGAGGTCTAGACCTCGAGCTAGCAGTGCGAGAACTGCAGAGGGAGAATGTGGAGATCAAAGCTGAACTGAGAAGGCTGAGAGCACAGCTTGAGAAAGTAGGAAAAGTGAAACACTTAGTTACACTGCAGTGCACATCCAATGAAGCAATGTTCTGCTATACACAGGAGATGATTTTAGATTGAAATAAGGAACTATAATTAAAGTCCAGGTAAATACTGAGCATAAATGTGTTAGGGCATATCAACAAATGGATTGCCTATGGCACTACAATATCACTTACATTATATTTTTGATAGTATATCAAAGTGTGTGCACATGCATGTATTTAATAGTGATGCTAAATTAAATGCTTTTTTCACAGTTGGAAAGCGCAAGGCCCAGTTTCCCCCTGGAGTCTCCCAAACCACGAGACAACAGGTTTCCCTCACTCTCCCTCAGACAGCCTACCAGATTTGCACCTGGTGAGCCCCACTGGCTCCAAGAAGCCCCATCATCCAGACCCTACAGGCCTTGCCGTCCACTACTGCCTCCCCTGTCCTTTCACTCAGATGTGAGGGCAACACCAAATGCACAGGAGAAGCTGTTCAAGGAGACACATGAGAAGACACATGAGAAGAAGAAACTGAAACGTCAGCAAAAAGACATAGAGCAGACAACGAAAGAAGCGAATGGAGCCTCGGAAGCAAGAAAATGTGAGAAGAAAAGATTTCGAATTAGGATTGTATGGAAAGGATTTAAAGGAATTAAGTCTTTCTTTCAAAAATAGCTGTGGTATAGAATTTCATGTCCTTTCCATATTAACATAACTTTACTCCTATACTGTATGCAATAAGCCTGCCAAAATAATTTTCCAGGCATTTTTCATAGATTTTGAATTGATTTAAATATGAATGTCTTATTTCAAAATGTGCTTATTAGTTCATGTCTGTTTTATAATATAAATAAAGATATTTTATTAAATAAGTGAAAAGTCTGGCATCAGCTTAATAGGTACAGTTGGACCATTTAAGTCCATTTAAGTGTTCCAAGTAAGATCATGTCATGATTTATTGACAAAATATTAAAAATGTATAGTTTTGAAAGAATTAACAGCCCAACATTTATTCAGTAAGAAGTTCAGGAGTAGAAAAAATGTTAAGACGCCCTCTAGTCCCCCAGTCCCAGAGTCATGCAAGGTTTAACCATCAAATATTAAAACCCTGAGAAATGTTCAGTCTGAGATCTGAGTGAATAGTTTAAGGAAGAGATTTGTCCAACCATCCATGTTCTGTTACAAAAATGGGGTTGCGGTCTGGACCTCCTTGACACCAAGAATTGTACAACCGTTTCCCTTTGTAGATGATGAATCTGCCCAACAACATTCCCAGTGATGTGGACTGTTATCTGTTCCCTCCCACTTCCACCTGTAGTCTGGTACATAATCTTACAGGATTTGTCATGGACCAGTGACAAATCCTGTCTCATCTACATTGTAGATATTCTGGGAATTTGTTGTGAAATCTGTGAGATAAGCATATCAAAGCAGTGGGTGAATATGCCAGTATCAGCTGAGGTCCTCACTGTAGCCACAGGAAACTGTTCTGATTTGTGAATGGTCTGCTCAGGATGATCTCACATAAAACAATAAAATCATTTTCTCCCATTGGGGAAAGGGCTCTGAATTCCACTAGCCAGATTATAATCCAGAACAAGATGTAAAACATCTGTTTCAGTGAAGCTCAAACCCCAGTCACACATGACCTGCCAGGATTGTAAGAACACATGGACACATTAGCCTAAGCCATTTTATGATCACATCGTAAATTCATATTTGTCATTCATTTATTCCATCAAACAGCATTTATTTTGCATATCACAATTTCTTACTTGCAGCCAGTACAGTGAAAACTGATGCAAGTTTGTACTTGAAGGAACTCCTCATTAAAACACTCTAAGCTCATCTTAAATGGAGTGTAGTGGGCTTAAATGGTTTCAAAGTGACTAGTGGTGAAAAAAGACAATGTGTTCATTTTTAAATAAAAGATATATTTACATGCATGGAGCCTAAATATAACGTGGACTAAGAATCATATTATTATTTTGCCCACGTACAGAAATATTAAATTATTCTAATTCAAGGATTGCTTGTTGCCTGTGGTTGTCATGCTTTTTGTAGTGCTGTATCATTTAAACCCACCTTTTAAAGAATCTAATTTTTGAAAATATTCAGATGTCCAGAAACTAGATGTCTGCTTATTTGTTAATATGTAAATGTAATTAGAAAACTGTGTACATACGTGGTAATGCTTAAATATAGTTGTATCTGCCAGTGTAGTTTATGCTTTGACCTTTAGATTAGCTGTAATGCTGAGACAGGCAGGGCAAGACACAAGCGTGTTGTCGAACTTTGTTTATTAGGAGGAGCAGAAACATTATCCAAGAGCAGGTTACCAGAAAACATGATAAACAAAAAACAAAGTGAGGCTAACCAGGAAGAAGAAAACACAGAGGTAAAAGTAAGATAACACAGATATTAAGAACACGGGAACGGAGAACAATATGGAAAATGAACAGGCAGAGCAAGAATACATATGGTAGAACTCCACTGTAGTGATGGGATGTTAGATACTGAGGCATCAAAGCTCACTATTGCAAAGCACATTGATTCAACACTGTATTGAAGATTGTACCAAAGATACTATTAGCATATGACTAATGAGGTCTATGCATCAAACCTCATCTAAACACTGGATGAAGTGGCACTGTTTCACAGGTCTGACACTGTCCTATAACTTGCAAGCTATAAGAGAGTGTAAAATCTCCAGACATCTTTTTCCCACAAAATTTGAAATATGGAAAATATGGAAGCAAATCTTTCCATATGAGGATAAATAACATAAATTGATCAAGCACCATTTCTTAATACACAGAAATTAAAGCATTAAAATCTCATTTGACATAATATAAATGCAGTTACCAAAAAGTGGCTGAAAATAAGCAGGAAGCCCAGTGAATTTAAATGAAAGAAGTTACACCGAGTTGAGATTTTATTTTATTTTTTTTATGTAACACTAAACAAGTTTGATAATTAAACAAGTTTGCCGTGTTGTCCATTTGGTTGGAAACCAAAACACTGTCTAACTGGCATATTGATCCCCTTTTTCTGATCAAGCTCGTCCATTCTCACTGTCTACTGGAGAGGAGGTCACTGGTACCAGAGTCTCTGCTTCATCTGCACAGACTGCAGCATGCTTTGCCAGACTGAAAAATCTGTTATGTCTTTAAGTTTCTTTTTAAGAAATGTATCAATTTTGTGTTGGTGTGGGCTATATTCAAATGCAATCTTTTCTACCGTATACGTTAACTAGCCACAGATGAAAAAGCTTGTACAAGAAAATGATTAAATAAAGGCAAAATCTTTAAAAAGTGGTCTTGATATGTGACACAAATCAATAGAACAATCATTTGCATTATATTGTCACAAATTTAAAAATTATGACAATATTCAATAATGTCATTTATTCAGCCCAAGTTAAATTGGTGACCAGGTGAATTAATTTACTTTATCTAGCAGATAGTTAACACAGTGATAATCATGTAGTGTAAGCAGGATAGGTAACATGAATTTGATGTGATGAAACTATATTGAGGTTTCTGTAGCTTGTCAGCCCTGAATAATGATAAATCGGCTTATAGAAGGAAAGTGATTGTTGTTTGGTGCTGCACACTTAAGATGAGTTAAAACTTTTTGTTTTGTTTTAGCCATTTGACAGTTTTTCAGTGTCAGGTCTGCCCTCATTCATCAACCTGGATGCACCACCAGCTATAACCGCCAAAGATCCTCTGAATTCTAACCGTTTCCAGAACTGCTTCAGAGGTGAGTCTACCTATTAGTCTACAGTCATTACCCAGGCCTAAACCCCTATCTTTGTGGAGTCTTGCCATCCTTTCATTGTGGGCATTTCTGAAACTTTTTTTCCCGGTGTTTTGTTTGCTACCTGTTTTTTTGTTGTCTCTGTCTGCTTTTGATTTTAGACTTGCTTTATTTTAGTACTGTTGCTGTCTCCAATTATTTCCTGACCCTTTTATTCTGTGCCTCTGATGGCGTTTTGCTGAGGGTTTGTATTAATAATAGGTTCTATACCATTAGGTCTAGTGGGTGTGTATTAATAACAGGATCTATACCATTAGGTCTAGTGGGTTTGTATTAATAATAGGTTCTGTACCATTAGGTCTAGTGAGTTTGTATTATCTACATGAGGGATAATGTTTGTCTCTGAAAATGTATTATCAGTATGTGCCTAACGCTCCTCTCTATTCCAAAGATGATGCGATTTCCATAATTCTCATATTGCATAAGACATTTATTTCCATTAAATGTTTTAGCATTCAGGTGGTTGTTTTTCTTTGCAACAATTATTGGCGTGAAATCTACTGTGCCATATACTCAAGATCCGAAGTCAAACGAGTCCGCACATCAGGTGTTGAACCCATTCATAGTATTTTTCTGCTTATCTAATATGCCAATATTTTCTCGTAACCATCCCACCAAGTCCTAAAAACACTGAAACCTAAATGCTTAGTAACTACAGTAAAGCTTGTGTCACTGTCTTAATTTACATTCTGCATTAGTTCAGCAAATGATTATTTATTGAGAGTGAGTCTGTATTTTTTAATTGAAAAAAATAAAACTTTGTCAGCATTAAACAGGTTTGTTGTCTGGTTTGAAGGCTGTGGTTGTGCTATTTTTCTGGCCTTACTGGTCAACTAGTTTCTGTACCCAGTCATTCCATCAAGGGAGGTGTGTTGCTATTGAAATGTCTAATTTCCTTTATCTATTGAATTCATGACATACATTAGAATTACATTTATTATAGCTGCAGGTGGCAATGAAGGGGTCCAATCATTTTATCACAGCTGCAAAACTTGGTTGCTGATCACATCCCACATTAAGTTCACCAGCCTCTGTGGTTGGTTTTGAGGTTTTGTTCCCAGGAATGTTGTATTTTAAATCTAATCTCTCAATTATATATTTATTAATATATATATTATTTGTTCTGATTTGACATGAGTAAGAAATATAGTTCCCCCAGAAGGTCAGTTCACCCCAAATATACTTGCATTCACAGTATGTTCATATACACCATTGAAGTTTGGTGATAATCTAACACTCTATGGCTAAGTTTTATGATATTAATTAAGAAAAATCCTGCTCTTGGGGATTGACAGTTAAATACACATATTTTTGATCATTATTTACAAGAAGATCTGCATTTTTTACATTTAAAAGGTATCTTTAGATCAAAAGGTCACTGACTTGTTTAAAAGGTACATTTGACCAACTAATTTAGGTATCAAAAAACAGGCTAAAAAGGTTTATGAAACGTATTGAACTTATTTGTGGAATAGTCACAAAGTATTGCACCACATTTCTCATGCACAATTTGAACACAATGGGATTGACTCATTTTTCTGTTTTTAAATACCTTTTCATATGTCAGAGGGGCTCTGTTGGCAAAAATGTCCTATAATTGCCATGCTAGCTCAAAGTCCATAAATCAATACTCATGTCAAGTTTCATAAGAATTACTCAAAGAAGTCTTAATTTTTTTCAGCTGTTTTGAATGAATCAGTACACCTTGGATTGATAGGTATGTAGGGGCCATATACCATACAAATATCAACATGTTTCAGTCTCATCAACATTTTGATACCAAATTTGTGAAGATTGGAGAAAGGTCCTATGACTAGTGTGTTACAGTTCATCAGCAACATAAAAAGCAGTAGGATATTTAAATTCAAAGTAATTTCTACAAGAATCAACGTTGTAGCAGTCCACTGAAGCCAGTTCTTACTAAATTACATTACATCCTTTGAAGCCCACTGAAAAATGATTAGCCAATTACCTGAAAAACATTAGCCAATGTTTGACTCATTCTTACGAATCTTCCAGCTTGCTTACAGAAGCAGTATGTAAAATTTCATCTTGATCAGAAGAGCAGTTGTTGAGAAACAGTTATTTGCATATTATAATGCCCCATATTGACAAAACTGCTACTTTTGGTAAGCTACCTCAAAGTCAATACTGGTATAAGTCTTTTAAATTTCATGAAATCTGAACATGTCCTTCAGGAGTGACAGCTAGTTAAAGTTAAAGTTAAAGACTGACCTTTGTACTACTACTTTGTACTACTAATATTAGACTGGAATAGGACGTCTGTATTTTTTATGTCAGGTTTTTGTTTAAATAATTATTGAGATTCAGACTCTTGCAAATATTTTGACACCAATTTCACTCAGATTGTGTGAAAATCCTAGGAATGGTTTGAAATTAGCATAAACAAACAAAAAAAGTGAAATCTAATGGGCAGAGCCTATCTGAATTCAGGAGAAGCTAAGGAAGAATAAAATAAAAATAAATAATATTATTTCTATATTCACCTCTGCCTTTTGTTTGGAACATCTGCAAATGTTAAATATAGTTTTATCTGCAGTTCATAAAGGAAAAAACAAAAATACATTAGAGTCAGAACTTTTGTTTCTTTGTCACACAGTTTTATTATTGTTTTGAATTATTATATTGTCTTTTAGCAATTGTCGATTGTCCTTGGACTTGTCCTCGGCCTCGCACAGCCAGGTGAAAAAGGCTGTCACGGATATGAGGGCCACACCTTTGCCTCTTGTTTTGCTTGGCCAGCAGCTGCTGGTGCACCTTCCTCTGCTCCTCGTGCTCCTCAAGTTTGGCCTCCTTATGGATTTGCTCGATGGTCTTGGGCCCGTGGTCAGCTCGCCGCGACACCCAGTTATTCTAGAAAACCAAAATCAGCAGATGCATACTTTTGCATCACCATACGCTGGAATGGCAAACACAAACACACAAACACAGGCAGAGTCTCTAACCAGTCGCAGGTCGATGACGTCCTGGAGCAGGAACCGAATGCGTGAGGAACCCCTCCTCTCCTTCACTGTCTTTTCTATATATTTAAAGTAGTGATCAATTTTTGGCTGAGAGAGAGAGAGAGAGAGAGAGAGAGAGAGAGAGAGAGAGTGTGTAAGAGAAACGTCGACAAATTTCAGATATTCTTCACCTTTCGATTCGATCAGGTGTGCTCTCAGCTGAACTCATGTCGCAAGACGTTTATGACTCTTATGTAAACCCTGCTGCCTTGCACGTTGGTCAGTGCTGTAAAGCAGTTCACTGCCACTGTGGGTGTAGCTGTGCTGTCATCAGCTGCACTTGGCTTTGGGGAATCCAGGGTGCAGCAGCAGGAGGCGGCAAACGTGGTGGAGGCTGTGAGAGCAAAACCTTCTAACAGCTGACCAGTCCTGAATAAAAGCCTTTCATTTTGTCAGCTGCAGTAGGAGCAGAGCTAACAACCACACTAACAACTTCACTAAACAACATGAACTTGGACACTTTTAAAATCATTGCCAAGGCCTAATAATACACTGATATCAGCACAGCATGCTAGTCGCACTATAGATGACGATCCTAATTAGTTGGCTACCCTGTAGTCAGAGTGCAGGCAACAGGCAAGCAACAGAAAACACTGACAGCAAAACTTTTATAGACAACATTTAAACATGCTTGTTTTTTGGTTAAAAGCGTGCATGGAGAAAAAAAAAATACAATAAAAAAGACCAGGAAAATTGAACACAAATAACTGTCAAACTAGTTGGTGACTGAACTGTCAACATCACAACTGCTGTTCCTACTAGAGACAAAATTGACAGTCAATATGCAATATCCAAAACTTCTTCATCCAGTTTCGATGTGCAAAGTACTTGTTGTGAAAAACGCAACACAGACCAAATCTGGACAAAATAGGCACAGTCGCTGCACTGCACACTAGCACTCATCTACACATGCACCGTAAACCTTTACATGACATACTAAAGATAAACCGATGCAAGTGCTGAGCATCTGCTGAGAATATTAAATCAACCCAGACCGGGCCCGCGGCCTGCTTACCCTGGCCTTCTCCAAGTCCAGGTCTTTGCCGATGGCTGTGAGGAGGTGGCACAGACGCTCCAGGCTCTCTTCGTTGTGGTTCATGAATAATTTGACCACGCAGTCGTGCATGATGGCCTCCGACAACATGCCCAGTTTGAACAACTCCCCGATGAACTTGATGTTGCCGATGGACCTCCTGTGGGCCTTGTCCTTCGCCTCCTCCAGATCCTCCTCCAGCCTCTCCCGCTCGCTGGCCTTGCGAGGAGTAACCAGAACAAAGACAAAAGCAAGAAACAGCGCGTTTGGACCCGATAACGACCTGTCCGCCTCCCAGCACTGCTGCTGATTTCAGTCCCCTTTCCCCTGATCTGTGGGTTGGTGAGTCGGGTAAACTAGACAGGAGTGCTGCTTACTGAAGTGGCCGCTTCCAGCTGGTGCCGCAGCTTCTCCAAAACATCATCGTTGACCTTGTCCTTCTCAAACTCCTTCTGACAGCGGTTCAGCAGCAGCTTTTGGAAGCTCACAGTGCTGGTGGGCTTGTCTGCCATGGGCACTTTTAACTACACAGGAAAGACATGTAGGAGAAACACTTGGGTATAAGACAGTGTTGAGAGTTCTGTTACTAAATAGAAGCTGATTAAAGCTCCATGTCAGTTTAGAGTGGTTCAAACAGAGTTCACTTCTGTGTGGCATTTGCTTTTGTATGGAACTTCAGCAGCAATGTATGGGAACATGTTACTCACCATAGCCAGGCAGCTGCACATATTGCCATAGGCCATAGAGAAGCTGGGCTCATCGATGGCTTTTTCAAAAACCAGGTCAACCACGCCTTTGAGGCGCTCCTCCGTGTCGATGGTGAGGTCCATCACCTGCTTCATCAGCTGGTTAAACATCTGTGGTGTCAGTTTGTTCAGGATACTGCGCACCTTCTGGAAAAGCTCCTGGAGAGGAAAACAGACTACCGAATAAGCTTTCCATTACAAAGAACCCAATCTTTTGTTAAATTCAGCAGTTCTTCCACATAATGACTAACTCCTCACTTTCACCAAATATTTACTCTGCCATTTGGAACTTTGTCATGAACAAAAATCACTCAGCTTTACTATATAGACCGATAAAGGCATCATACATCAATCACACTTTCCGAGAAGTGTCGCACTGGCAGCAAACAGTTTATCAAATCTTATCAACTAAAACCCCTCATATGCTCCAAATTCAAATTAAAAGAAAACCCATTAGAACTACCTACAATAATTTCAGATTTAATCAACATATAACTCCTACAAACAAAATAATATATACATAATAACCAAATCTGATCCAATAATAACCCTACCGACCAGACAATGCAATGAAGATCTGTCAATCTCTCCCAATGCTGAATTGCGCACAAATTTGCAAGAATATTTTAAACACAACCACTGGGCGCCAACCTATAATATATACAAGATCATCCACAGAATACACTACTGTTCACACAAAACACCGTAGATAACTATGCATGCCATATGGCACAGTACACCCATAAAACATTTTTGGCAGGAAGCTGCCAACCTTTTATCACACTCTCTAAATATCCTTCGGCCCTCATCTCCAGCAGTGTCTGCTAGGAGACACATCAGCAATCACTGGGAGAGAGAGGGCCTCCACAGCATACAACATTAATCCAAGAAAACCATACTTCTGAACTGACAAACAAGAAAGTACCATTACTCACTAGAGAAACTTACTACTGAATTGCAATGGCAAAAGTTTTATGCATGCATCAAAAACAAAACTACTCTTTTTTAACTCAAGTCTGAACACCTCACTTCAATAATCTACAATACTCTCTCACCAAAATCAACACCACAATCAACAAAAAGAACAACAAGCACACAAGATCTGGCCCTCAGTATCATCACACCCCTTGTTTACACTAGAAACCAATATCCCCCTGCATAGCTACATTCGTGCACACTCCCCACACACCCACCCAATTAAACAACGACTCTATAATTTAAATATCCAATTCTTGAAGAGCATCTCGCAAAAGAAATTAAGTAGCTTTCAAGCCAACCATAACAGGCTGTGACTCTGAAATCTGAAAACAGGGCATGGCGGAGTGAGGTGCTGACCTGAGTTTTCTGGGTCTCGGGGTTCTGGGTGTTCTCCCTTTTCCTGCCAGGTTTCCAGGCATTCTCGGCCTTCTTCAGCTGCACCTCGTCGTTCATGGACACGTTGGTGATGACCTTGCGGGGAGACGGCCGTCTCGGGCCTACACTGAGCAGCTGAAGCAACGAATGGGTGCTCTTTATTATGGGTGCTAACAATGTCACAAAGACCTCGGTCAAATAAGATGACCAGGTGATCATTCATTTGTGACAGAAGACAAGGGATGAGCGGAGAGACCCACCGGTGCACCCCTGCCTCCAGGAATTGCCCTGCTGAAGTCTGCAGAGGCTGGGTTGAAGCCTGGGTCTCTGGCGATAATGCGAGGGTCCACCTGCTGCAGGGGCAGCTTGTTTTGTTTGATCTAGAAAAGAACAGAGTCAAGTCGAAGTCCATCAGCCCCTCTCCATGGAATGGTTTTAAAGGTCCCCTAAGGCCAATGTTTTAGCAGGCTTACCTTGTCCAGTACCACATCAGAGATGGGAGGAAGCCCCTCTGGCTTCTGCATGCAGGCAGGCATGAACTGGAAGGCCAACAGGAAGTCTCTATCATACTGCCTCTTCCCATCCTTCAGCTCTGGCTCTGCATGCAGAGAGGGGCACAGTGAGCACCTGGAGAGAGGAATCACCTCTCTGTCAGGACACTGGGCCTGCCCCACAGGAGTGTCCTCTTTTGGCTTCTTCCAGGTGTTGGATAAACTAATAGCTGTAAAACATAACAAATCAGTCCGGGGTCTTTTTAGTGTCCTAACATAGCATGTCATGCATGTGGTTATTTACCTTGACTCAAGCTTTGCCCAAGATTGGACTGTAAGATGGGCTCCACTTTATCCTCCAGCAAGGCCTCTGGCTCATTCCCAGTCTCTTTCAGCTCTGCCCCAGTGGAGGCTCCACAGGCCTGGACTGCCTCTATAACAGCCTGGCCTGGGAGAGTGAGGCCTGAAGGAGCAGCAGTGCTGGAAGGCAATGAGGGCGTCAGCGTGCCTGAGGCAACCGCCTCTCCGGCTGCTGGACTTGCAGCCTTCGCCGGACAGTGGGCCTCCAGGGCCAGGCCGACACTGACATTCCCCTGCTCTGCTACCTGGCTGTTCAGCTGCTGGGATTTGAGGTAGAAAATGCGAGGATAATGAGGGTGTGGACATAAAAACTAGCAAAAGACGGAAAAGATGGAGAGAGAGAGAGAGAGAGAGAGAGAGAGAGAAAGAAAGAGAGAGAGAGAGAGAGAGAGAGAGAGAGAGAGAGATACTGCACACACATGCAGAAGAAGGGGAATGGCAACGAGGGTGGGGGGGTGAGCACAGCACAGCACAGCACAGCATAATTAGAGAAGTAAGTAGAGAAAGAGGCAAAGAGAGAGAGAGAGGAAATGAGAAAGCACAAGAGAGCAAAAGATCCAGCCGCAAAGGCACAAAATGTGTGTGTGTGTGTGTGGAGGTGGTGGTGGGGGGGGTGAAGACACAAAGACAGCAAGAGACAGCAGACAAGCATGGGGTGCTTAAATAAATGGGCAGGAGAAATAGAGAAAGAGAGGAAAGAGGAACACTTAACATTTAGGGAAAGAGGACACAAAGTAAGTGCAACAGCGCAGTAGTGAGTGTTCCCTTTACAGAGAGGCCTTTCCTCAGAGAAGCTGAGGTGCTCAGGGTTTGGCTGAATCCTTCTTACAGGGCCTTTACGTGGGCTGTCTGTGTAGAGGGAACACGAGGGAAGATCAGGAGGATTCGAGTGGCTGTGAGGGAGAACTAAGATGGAGGCAGACGAAAGAATAGGCACGGCAAGTCAGAACATCAAAACACATCTGAGAAGCCTTCTTAAATCAGAATAGCCACAATCACACAAGCTACTGGAACAAGTCAAATATGATGGAGGAGGGTCAACGGTGTGACCGAATCACTGAAGAAGGAAGAGAGAATGGCCGGAAATCAAACTACATTATCAGATTTTGTTGCTGATTGTATGATGCTTTTAATAGGATAAGACAATGAAAGCCAGCCAAACAACCAAACAATCAGCTCAGAGCTCATTATGAGGCAGGACTAGATGAGAGAGTACTTTGACCTGTGGAGTGGATCACGCGAAGCAGCAGTCTGCAGCCGATCAGGGGCTCGGGCTGTGGGACTGAATGGCTTACCTGTGGAGCAGTAAGGGTAGTGCAGGGACGTCCCACTGGTGGGCTTGTGTTCTGGCTAATGCCTACTCCTGACATGATCTCCTCTGTGATATCCTTGCCATCCTGGTTAGGGTCTCGGATACGGATCTTAGCGAACAGCAAGTTATTTGCATCTAGTCAATCCACAATTAAATTAATTTCACCTCTGAGGCAGGGGGAATACTCACTGTTTTCTTTACCCTCTTAGTGGGTGGAGGCTGCTGAGCTGTATGCACTATTATGAATGGAGATTTGGTGTATATGGTCTGGCCAGGATAGTATGAAGGCCCTGCCACTAGTGGTGACCAAAAAAAAGCACTGGTTTCAGTTAGAGAGCAAACAAAAAACCAGTTTCAGCCAGCAGGAATACCCAGAAGCAAGGTCTCTTTATCGTTGAGAGCATGCATGTGGGTTTCCCAGGTGGGGGTAGAGAAAGGGAAGTCCAAACTCACCATATGCTAGTGGGCAGTCTGCAGGAAAGAGCCCAGGGTAGAATGTACTGGGTCCTGTGGGCTGGACGGAGTACTGCTGGGGATGTACCACATAGAGAAGGCCACTGTGGTGATACTTAGAATGAAACAGAACAGCAGAGGTAAAGGGCCTAGACATGGCCATTCATATAGGACACTCCTAAAAGAGATATTCAAAGCAGTAAACAAACAAAAAATACAAAAACATTTAGTTTTTACACTGAAAAAAAAACTAAACTAGAACTTCTCATTTCTGCTTCCAAGATAAAACATATTTTTATCTACACATTTTAGGAGCAGTTTATTTATTGCTGGCCAACCTGTTTATAGACAGATTTTCAACCCATTTGCTACACTGTGTACATATTTGCACAGGCACTTTTCTCTGCTCTGGGTACCTGAGGCACGTAATACTGGAGTACGTAGTACTGGGCGGTCTGGGATGAGGTGAAGGGCATGGGCGTCAGGAACATCATGATGGGCTGGCTGGACACGGGTCGAATGGAAGGGCTGTTACTTGGAATGGCAGGCTGGGCTGTCTGCATCTGAGGGATCTGGAAAAGCTGGGAGAGGAGAGGAGCGGAGAGTGAGGGTCACAGAGCAGCGTGGCGTATGCCGCAGCAGCCGGCTCAGACGCTCGGAGTGAAGACTTTAGTCAAGAGTTGAGTCGTGGACTCTACAGCAGTTGTACTGGGAATGTTGAGGAGATATATACATAAAAAAAAAAAGTTTAATATTTTCAAGGGATTTTGAATGTCCTATTATGCTAGGCATGCAAGATACAAAAAGAAAACCTTTCAAGAGTCTGTTTCACATGCATGGCACTAATACAAGGGTGACTGAACTAGCATGAAAAATTAAACAATTACAATGACGGATGCAGCTAATTAACCATGATTGCAGGAGAGGGGATATATATGTAAAAGACAACTAATCTTGAACGTAAATTTGTACTGATAACCTGAGTCTATCAATGCCAAAGCTGACAAAATATCATGACATGAGCTAGAATTCAGAATGTGACAAACCCCCATCCCAGTCGGCTTTCATGCTCAGAATGGGAACATAGTGAGGGAATTCCTTCTACATGAGAAACAGTAAAATGAGCCTAAGAGGTGATTCTCACATACTGTCTCCCACCGAGCTGTTGCCATCTTAACATTTTCTGGACATAAAATCCTCCCTCCAGCAGTTATGCAGGCAGGCAGAAATGAACCTTTGTATGGGCTCCTGGGTAATGGAGCAGCCATACCATGTCCAAAACAGATTATTAAAAAGCACTGGAGTCCAAAGGAAATAAAGAGAAACAGACTAAAAAAGACTAAACATAAAAGACTAAACATAGGTGCTGGCATCCTCTGAACTGGGGAGCAGAGTGGAGCGCAGGTGCACCACTGAGCTACTAGAATGTCTTTCAATGCATTTTTTCAAGACTGCAAAATTACCTGAATGGATCTCAATCCTCCCTTGAATATTGAAGCAGGAACGAGAGAGAAGCTAGTGGAAGAACGCACTAATGGGTGTGGAGGGTCAGAGAGACTGTAACACGCTCACATACACTGGCACAAACAATTTAAACAAATCTTTAAACAAATTTAAACCAAACCAAGTTTTTTTTTTTTTTTTTAAATGACGGAATTGAACACTGTTGTTACAGTGGAATTGTGAGGTCAGAGGCAGAGCAAATGTGTTCCACTAACCTTCCTGGCCCTTTAAGTGCACTACTGCAGATAGACTGAAAACAAATTTCACATAAATAAAATCACACTGTAACACTGAAAACATAAACACAGACAAGCACTGAATGAGTGGTAAAGGGCATTAAAGCCTAATTATTACATGGAGATCACCGCTCACATTTTCAATTCTTTCCTTTGACAAAACAACTCACATCAACAGCCAAGGCACTGCACTGGCTTTCTAAAAGGAGATGGCAGATGGCACTATCAATTAGCTTCACTCAAAAATGGGAGACAACAAGGAATGCAGCATGTTATGCGCTCGTGCACATAGTTCGGTCACACGTCTCTGCTATGGTCTTCCAACGTACACTGCCCTTGATATGAGGCAATATGGCCACCTACTGTAAGCTCAACCTTGGGTCACGATATCATACAGAGCCTTCATAATACCCTATGCTTCTGTGCATGTGCTAGTCAGATTCAAGCTCAAATATCGTCTCTCTCAGCTAGCACAGCCCGGCCTCATCTGTCTATAAAACTTCCAAGAGGTCTCCGGTACACTAGACAAATGTTGCTGTTTTGTATTCACAGAGAACATTTATCCAAGTATGTGTACAGGTCAAAAAGCTGGGATGCGGCTGGGAGACAGGAATCCATCTGCCTCTGAGACTGATGTGTGAGTTGGGGAGGGGAGTGCAGTGGCTAGAACACTAAACTTGGCGAGGTTTTACCACAGGCACACAGAGGAGCCTGCAGCATACAGTGGGAGGTGCTGCGCTGCGGCGGCGGACATTAGCTGCTGGTGGGCAATACGAGAGAGCAAACTGAGGGTGGAGGAGGGTGGGGGGAGCCAGGCAGAGACTGTGGGGGCAGGATGCGTGCAGACGCATGTCACATGCTGCAGGAATCTGGACCATGTTGCTGACAAGTTCATTGAATGTTTTGAAGCCAACTACAGCACATGCATGTCTGTGTTGTATCTGGGCTTGGTGTAGTAGGGTCAAGGAAGACTTATTTTTAGCTGAAGATGTCTATCAACAGCAACACACTTAACTGCAGATAAGCATATTTACTGCTAAACTTTGGCTGACATCTCAAGTGAGGTGCACTTCATACAGAATGAATACAAGAGTTATTTTACTGTCTTGTGCAGTTCAATATAACAAGCTCATGGTTCATTGCAGGTGGAGCCACCGTCCTTGTTGATTGAAAACCTTAAGAAGCAGAAGCAACAGTCCTAGTCCAAGCTAGAGAAAAAAGGCACAGGACTCTCACACAGCAGACTCTGAAATGGAGGATCTCTCACATTAAGGTATAGCTATGCAGCCTTGAATTTTTACCTCCAGACATTCTTGTGTGGTTCCTAGATTTTTCCCACATTCCAGTCCTTTTCTCAAGTACACTTTAAATAGAAAATAAAGATATAGACGCAGTAATTAATTGAAGAGAATAGCCGGTGCCATCTTTATTCTGAGCTCAATGTTGCATACAGACAAGGTATTGTCCACAGAATGTCTAACAGTCTCAGGTGGGTTCAATCTTTATACATTTTCATCAAGTTACAAAACCATTTTTTATTAAAATTGTATCTTTAGGTGGTATCCTGGCCTCAATCCCGGACTTGCCACAGAGGCCATATTTGGTCATTCTCACTTCCTGCTTACTTCCGAAGCCTAATTTGGTCTTTTACAATTCCTGCCATCATATTATTACATTAATAATTTCATTTTATTACCTCACTTGAGTACACCTCTGGCTGGATATTGAACCACTTGGTTGTAATCCTAAATGAATCATGAATGATGCAATCAAAGGATCACTGCTTGAAGCCAAGCAAAAAAGTTTGATTTTTCACATTCACAGACATGAAGAACCAGCAGGACGAACCAAGACTCATGTGAACTGTGTGGGAAAGTAGACTTTGCACATACTGTAGAACAAAACCGCTTTGATGAAGTTGTAAGCAAAGAGCTATTAAGAACATAAGCCTGTGTAAATCCTGATAAGCAATTGTAGTTCAGAAGTGTTTGAATATGTGTATTGTTTGTTTCTATTTTCACAGGCCAAATACAAGTACTGATTAGCAAGATTAACTACCTCCCAGTACACCATTTCTTTTTACTGCCTGAGTAGATGTTGATGGAAGTCAAAAGGCCAACAGAAGCAACAGCCATCTGGTGGTTGCTTCCAGACTACCAGATCAGCTTGATATTCTCTATTGCCTCTCTCTGGCAGAATACCCACCAGGTCATTCCACATTTGCATAGTTTTGGTGATGCTGTTTGCTTTGGCTTCAATGTCACTTTGGTGGGCTTCTTTGGGTGGGATGATTCCCCCGCTGAGAGTGTGCGGGCTGTTGTGGAGAGAGGATGTGTCTCCAGAGTCACATCCAGACCCACATATGGCCACCGCAACCAGAAAAGCACAGGTGAGGAAGGCAAGGCTTCTGAGAGCTACCAGCCAAGCAGGTGTGGACAGAAAAGAGGTGCTCTGTAGCAAAGAGAAAGGAAGCTGATTGCTTGGTATGTAAAAGGAGAGAAACCTGGAAGCTGGTGTGGATAGTATGAAACCCACCAAAAATGAAAACAACAGCTTCATTTGGAAAAAAAAAACAAAAAACCCAACAAAATGCAGCAAGAGAGAACAGGTCTTTGCTTATCTTAGATAAATCAGAGTTTGATATAATCAATGCTTAAAAAAGCATGGTAGCCAGGAACAAAAAAGTAACCAAAAGTATTCAAGGTAAAATGTGCAGTGTATTGGCTCAGTCATTTAAACTGTTCCCCATTTTTTTTATATCAATTTTCATCTCTGACAAGGAAGATGTGGAGGGGAACCTGGGAGCCTGTTGGACAGGGTAATGAACTGGATTGCAGGCTCAAACACTGTATGCACTTATATGCACTTGAAGGACAGTGTTCACTACCAGTTCCGTGTACGCCTTTTTTTCTATCGTCACTTTGTATCAACCGGGAAGGAGCAACTGTCATTCACACCCAACAGGAATGCAGCTTGTTGTGACCTTGAGAATTCTTGGCTATGGAATCGCCAAAAAGTATCTTAAGCACTTCAGCACCATTCTAAGACAACCACTGACAATAATTACTCACCTTAATGAATGCTTTGTCCGCATCTTGGCTGCATCTGAGCTGGTGGTTGAAAAGCAGGGCCCGCAGCTGTCGGTTCTGGTGCTGGATGTCATACTGCTCAGCGGTCTGACAGGCACGCACAACTCATAGGTCTGTTCAAGGTGGCGCTTGTACACCTCAATTTCCATCGTAATTGTCCTGTACAACCATTAAAAATTTGATAGAAGTTAAAAAACAGCAGAACGGTTTGTTACAACTGGAAAAAAATAAATAAGAAAAGATTGTTTGTTGTTGAACATGAAAGTCAGTGAGCCATGAAGATAAGCCCTCTTGTCCAAAGTTTTGATCAGCAGTTATGACCTCCTAACACTGCAATCAAAATGCACGGGCAAAAGATGCATTACTGAAAAAAACACTCTGCAGATCTGGAATTCATGTCACCACAGTCAAGGTTGAAGGCTTTGTTCGGTGAAAAGAAAACAAATGCATCAAAGTTGGCGTTATACTCAGTAAGAACTCAGTACAGTAAGAAACTGCAAAATACTCAGAAAACTCTGTGCATGAGTCAGTGGCTCAATAGTCCAACTAAAATCAGCCAGGACCACAGTTTAGTTGGGCTAAACATGAGTCAACTAAATCCTTAGTCAGAGAATGATATTCTGTCTTTGCTGCTTACATGATCAGCTTCTTTTAAATAGCCATGTCAAATTAGTTATTTAGGAATAATATCAAACTACATGTGGGCCATCAGATCCTGTTTGCCCTTGAAGACCCACTCACAATCTCTGCCCAAGTCAGAGACTATTTACAGCTATGATCTTAATTCCAGCACTGGACATGCATTACCTTTCATAGTTTCACAACTCTGGCACTGCAATCAACCCTGCATATGTCTTAACTAAGAAGGCAACAGTTCAAATGGAAAACCTACTTCCTTTCTGGGAGTGAAGGAAGCCAGCTGCTTGATCTTCAGTGTCTGGTTGAGTCTTGGATGCATCAAGCACAGGGACACCAGCTGATACCCCATGGTTGAGGTGCTCCATATATTGTGCAAGGATCGGTTCGTTATAATCACCATTCTGCATTTTTTTAACAGCAGCAACAACATAAAATGGTTCAGTTAAGGGTGCATCATTGGAAGACTTTCACTAAAATATGTCCTCACCATGTCTCAAATACAGCAATACCTCTTAGAAGCCATTGTACTGCACACAGAATGGACAGTCCCAGCAGTTTCTGTTCCCATATGGAACCTCAGTGTTTTGATTACAGAACCAGCAATTCACAATGACATGAACTGGTTTCTTCCCATTGAATAGGGAGTTTATATATATATATATATATATATATATATATATATATATATATATATATATATATATATATATATATATATATATATATACATAATTGTGAGCAAGGATCTTTCATTTTAGAGCCTAAAAATGAAAGTGACAAATAAATGTATGTGACAAATAAACCAAACTTGAAACTTTATATGAATAGTTTCATGTTGAATAGACACAGTTAATCAGTCATTAAAAACTACATTCTATTAATACAGAATGTTTATGAAAGTTAATTTAATCTAATTAACAATAAATGAACAGTTGAATATTGTAGTTCAAACAGTCCAATAGCTGTAGTAATGGCTTAACTCATTTTGCTTATTTAGAGAGAACGATAAATTTGAAAACCCACAGGTTTGTGAATTTGGGTCTCTAAATCATACAAAAGTAGGTTTTCTATTGCTGAACAGTTAGCTAGCTAACAAACTACAAGCACCTAAATGATCAAAGTTTAAAGCTGAACAATGAAATGGTTCCACAAGGAATGTTTTATAGCCCCGAGTTTGACACTTGTTGACCCCAACTGTTAGCTAGCTAACTAGCTTATCTCTGTGATAAAGCGATACAATCTTTAGCAATGAGGACATGAATAAAGTATCCTTTACAATTTTCACAATATTGTGAAAATTTAATTTGCTGGCATTGGAGGTTATTAAATATTCACAATATCAATAATAATTCCTTGGCTCACAGAATCAGACATTACATTTTTGCTGTTATGGCAGCTGTTATAAAGATCATATTTATACAGAACCCTGTTCAGTTAGTGCTTGTATTGAGGCACCATTGCATAACTAATAGCGGTACAGAGACAGAAACATCATGTGTTCGGATGAATAACTATGAATGTGTTAGATGAATAGTGCAGATTAGAATCATATCCATCATGTGTTCAGATGGCCAGCAGTGTGCTGTACAATATACATTGTCAGATATTAATGTCTGCTCTGGATGTGTGTGAGAGAGTCTGTGAGAGGTTTGCATTTGTGTGTGTTGCATGACTATGAGTGGGAAAACCATATAAAGGTAAAAACATTACCTCTGCAACAAGGATCTCTTCTATTTGAAGGAAAGGTTTAAGTTAGACACAGTCTCCACAGAGAAAGTTAAATCTGGTCTGTGTTAAGACTAGTTGACATATCAGTGGTTTATCACTGATTATGTCTGCCACTGAGATACCAAAAATTAAGGACTCCAGATTCCAAGACATGGAATTGTGCAGTGTGAGCCATACATCAATTTGAAAACTTCAAAAGTCACGTAATGTGTGCATGGCCACTGAGATACCACAAATTAAGCACTCCAGATTCCAAGACATAGAGTTGTGCAGTGTGAGCCATACATCAATTTGAAAACTTCAAAAGTCACGTAATGTGTGCATGGCATAAGCATATCAGCAGCAGGTCCCAAAAACATTTGCTATCAGAAATGATTTCATCATAAAAAAAAAACTACAAATTCTAGACTTGAGAATGTGAGCATCAATCACACTAACACTCACATACTAAAAGAGCACTCTACCACTTGAGCTAGTTCTCCTAGAGTGGGACTTGTTTGCAGATCGGACAAAAGCTGAAGACACAGTGGAATGGCAATTCTCTAGGAGATCATACCAAATCTTGCATCCACCCTAAATATTTCATCTAGCTGTGAAGTCAAAAAAGCTTATCTCTAAAATGATAGGAATAGTTCTTGCAGATTCTGATATGCTATGCAATCAGTATATAATGTGAGCTATTTTAGATCTGGCAGCCATTGGCTCTAACTGTCTCTTTTTAATGAGTTAAGCAATGTTTACAGAATTACTTTCTATGGCTTCAAATACTTCCAAGAATTAAACCTTGCAGAGCTCTGTAGCTAGACACATTGTCTCTGTAGGTTTGACATGTTCATTTGACAAACTAGCTAAAATAGCATCTTTTGGTTTGATTAAATTGCCCCTTAGACCCAGACAAAAAATTGCTCAAAATCTTTCTGCTTATTCATGCAGCAATGTACCAGATTTCCAAAGAAAGTGGAGGTATGGTTAAAGCTAGAAACAAATGCCTACTCTGTTTAGGCACAAAATCTGATATTTTAAATATGTCCCTAAAAGGTTTATATTCCTTGGCTCACAGAATCAGACATGACATTTTTGTTGTTATGGCAGATTTCATGGTGTAATAGACAGCACTATGTAACTCACAGCAATAAAGCTAGGTGGACTTTGCAATTGATGATTTTGTCACTGTGTACAACTGCACTGAATTGCTCTTTAACAAAAGCTTCTGCACATTTGCTTTTGAAGTTTAATTCAAAAGTTGGCTGCAGAATAACCATTTGTCAGAGGGAACAATATGTGTCAACTTTCACCTATGCTCGGTCGAAAATCTTGTTGATACCAAGTCTACAATTTTATGGAAAGGTTCCCTTCACTGCTGCACCAAGAACTGTGAAGCTACCTGCGAAAGGCCGATTAGCTCAGTTGGTCAGAGAGTGGTGCTAATAATGCCAAGGTCATGGGTTCGATCCCCATATGGGCCATGTGAATTTTGGCTGACAAACCACCTGTTGCAAAAAGGGCACCTGTTTGAACTTGTGTTGCTTATAACATTGCTTGTAAACCACAATCTGCTAAGACATGTTCCAAGTACAGGAAATTGAGAGTATGTTCTTGATTACACAACTTTACCCATGGATTTGTGCTTGTTTACAAATTTTGGATATTGCGGAGAAAAGTATGAAATCAGAGGGACTCTGGCATTAGTGTAAGGCTCTCGATCGCTGTGTGAATTTGTCAAGGAAGCCATTCCAGAGGCATGCAGATGACCTGCATCCTCCCCATCAAATTATAGCAAGTTAGGTGTCTGTTCCTACAGCTCCTACAATACCATCAGCTAAGATCACCTATGTGTTCAAAAATCAATTCCGATACCTACATCCATATCAGAATTTATAAACAAACATTCTTAATACAAAAAACTTATTATCTAAGATATACAAAATAATAGTGAAATCAAATCTCAGTTACCCTCCCATCGAGACAATGGGAGGAAGATTTATTACCAGCGACTGACGCCGCAGTTTGGATTAAAATGTGTAATAATCATTACCACATGACAGCAACACTAACCTACAATGCATTCAGTACAAAATAATACAGAGTACATTATACTACACATTGGATGTTTAAAATTGGTTTCACAAGCTCAGCAATCTGTACATACTTTACTCAAAACACAGCTAACGATTCCATTCACGCCACATGGCAGAGAACACCTATCAAGCAATTTTGGCAAGTCGTCATCACCAACATATCCCATGCTTTAAATAACCATATCCATCCAACACCATCTTTATGTCTCCTAGGAGACATATCATCAACCAAAATGACAGGATACTATGTATAACAATATTATATTGATATAATAAAAATATTATTGCAAAAAAACAACAAACAAAATAAACATACTCATGAACTGGAAAACAAAAAATAATGTTAGTGTCACCCAATAGAAAAATCTATTGATAGACTATATATCAATAGAATAATTCTCAGAATTAATCAATAACAGAACCAATAATCTAGACTGGACACCTTTGATAAAATCCATACAGAGTGAATCAATAAACGATAAATATCACACTCTAATACGTGTACATATACAATCCAACATACATGTACTCGCACATAACCACACACACACACACACACACACACACACACATATATATATATATATATATATATATATATATATATATATATATATATATACACACACACATACATAAATACATAAATACATACATACATACATACATACATACACACACACACACACACACACACATCATTCCTGTAATGGTGCAGATGGCGAATACTTAAAAATATTCTATATACATTTTGCGTTTGTCTGTTCATCTGTCTGTCTTATTTTTAATAATAATAAAGCTCTAAAGGTCCTCTGATGGGGGGTAATAAATTAATATATTTTTTTCTCAAGATTTCTATCCCTGAGAGAAAAAAAAATGTCCTTTTACAAATTGCACCTCGTTGTGGACCTCGGCTAGGTTTACATTCCAAGTGATTATTTTAGAATTCAAGGGGAGGAGCTGCAGGAGTTGGAAGAATTAATTAGGAAAAAAGAAGTTATCAGAGCAATAGAGGAATTAAACATACGCAAGACTCCAGGAGCCGATGGTTTACCTGCTAAATTTCATAAGGTGTGCGTTAGTGAAATTGCTGATCTTCTAGCTGATGTTTTTAATGAAGCATTAGATGGGGGGCAATTGCATGATTCATTTTATCATAGTGTCATATCATTAATATATAAAAAAGGAGATCCTTGTAAGTTGGATAATTGGAGACAGGTTAACCCTATTGAACTTGGAGTACAAAATTTGTGCAAAAATAATTGTTAATAGGATGTCAGAAATATTGAATGATATCATAGAGTTGGAACAGATATGTGCGATAAGAGGAAGATACATGTGGGATAGTTTAGGAGTAATAAGGAGTTTGGTTACTGAAGGGTCTGAGAGGGATTTTTATATAATAGTAAAGGATCAGAAAAAGGCCTTCGATTATATTTCTAGAGACTACTTATGGTGTACATTGGAAGATTATGGTTTTCCAGAGAGGTTTGTAAATATGATTAAATTATTGTATAGTAAATCAAAAGTACAAATTAATGTTAATGCTGTGTTAACTGATGATTTTGAAATACATAGAGGGGTTAAACAAGGATGCCCATTGAGTGCTGCATTATATGTCATCGCTATTAGCCCACTATTATATAAAATTAAAAATGATCAGCAATTACAAGGTGTTCAAAAGTTAGGTATGGAAAGATGGAAAATATCTGCGTACGCAGATGATGTGATGGCTTATGTCAAGAATCAAAATGTGTTTCATATAGTTAAGAGACACTTTGAAATGTATGAAGTTGTGGCTGGAGCGAAATTAAATGAAAGTAAAAGTGAAGGGGTATGGATAGGAGATGGGCAACCTGTACCAATAGATGTAGAAATAAAAAATGAAATTAAAATATTAGGTTTGATGGTAGTAAATGGTAGATGTAGCGAACGGAATTGGGAGAAGAAGGAGTGTGAAATGAAACTAGAATTGGGAAAATGGAGGGTGTCAAGAATACAGGAGGTTAAGACTTTTGTTTTGTCGAAATTGTTGTTTTTGGCTACGGTTTTCCCTCCGGATGAGAAATGTATTAAGAGGTTGAATAAAATGTGTGTTCGTTTTATTTGGGGAAATAACAGAGAAGTGACAAAACGGGAAATTATGTACAAGTCGAAAGATAAAGGCGGATTAGGGGGAGTTGAGTTAGCTCGGAAATTAGAAAATGCCTTTTGCAAAAATGTAACGAAAGCTATATTTCGGAAAGCAATTTGGGTAGGAGATGTAAATCAGTGGAAAGAAAAGAGGCAAGTCAAGGAAACATGCTCCTTATTTTAAATTAGTATATGGAGATTTTTTGTTTAAATATAGGCAGCTTAATATTGATTGGAATAAGTCCCCAAATAAAATGATAGATAAAACAATACAAGACTGTGATTTTGGGGGAATGTCAATTATAAGGGTCTGACAGTGACAGAATGTGAAACCTGTATTAAAAATGTGCAGTCTAAAAGTATCTCGGAAAATGTTCGAGATACTGCATGGCTTATATCTGTTGGAAGACTGCCTGTACGATGTATTGTCAAATGGAGTTGTTTTGTTACAACAAAGGAATGTCCGATGTATAATTGCATAGCCGATGAAACGATATAACATTTATTACTGCAGTGCACAAGGACTATTGAAATTTGGGAGAAAATGAAAGGTATTGGGTTTAAATGGGATCGTAACAGGAAAAGTATTAGGTATGGAATGTTTAATGAGAATTTGACTGAGAATGTGAAGGACCTTTGTTGGATAATTGTTTGTGTGACAAATTCAAAGATTTGGAAAACACGATGTAAGATGATTATTGAGCAATGTATGTTACCTGCAGAAATAGTTTTTAAACAGATTGTGTGTGAGTTGAATAGGTTGAAGACGTTTGATATGAGAGGAAAAATTCCCTGGACAATTTTAGGCATATAAATGGATGATGTATACCTAATTTACAGATGTAAATTGTGTTGTTAATTATTAATGTATAGAGTGAAGGTAGTCTGTGTCCTCTGGTAGATATTGTTTGTGAGGTTTTTGTGATGGAGTGTTTGTATTGAATTGAATTGAATTTTCTTAATAAAGTCAATTTAAAAATGGAGAAAGGCGGTCCTAGAAACATTATTTTAACATTACAAATTGTTATTTTTATCACAGTAATGGAGAAGAAAAGGCGATTTACAGTTTCAGATGTCCATGATGAGCCATTTAGGCTTAGCGACGAGGAAGGTGAGAGCGATGACGGTTCCATGGCTGCTAGCATGGATTCTGCTGAGCAAGACGCTTTTGAGTTTGGAATCGACGCCGTGCTCGATGTACCGTAAGTATAAAATTCATATAGCATGCGTGATTCTTTATTGTAAAAGTTCAGCGTTGATTACGTAATATTTAAATGTCCATTGAATTTGCTCCTATGTTGACTGAAACTCTAGTACTTGTTGTTCTGTTTATCGCACTGATTGTGTAAAAGTCGTAACTCGCTCTGGAAAAGCATGTCTGCTAAATGCCCTAAATGTAAAGGTAAATTATTGTTGTTTGAGATAGAGCTTATGTATATTTTGCACTAGGCACTGATTAGCATTAGCATTGATTAGCATTAGCAGTGGTTAGCATTAGCATTGTTTAGTATTAGCATTGATCATCATTCTGAGGCACTATAGTGATGTTCAATTTCAAGTTCGGTTTATTCGTCACATACATAGTCATACACAGTATAACACGCAGTGAAATGGTGGAGACTGCTCTGTCCAAACTGAGGAAGAGAACCAGGGGTGCATAGAGAAAAAAAAAATATATATACAGATATATATATATATATATATATATATATATATATATTCTATGTATGTACAAAAATATATTAACAATGTATGTACAATATATGTATATTATGATTATATACACAATGTACAATGTATATGGTTGGGTATATATGTACACAATCTACAGAATGTACAGATCCATTTTGTATAATACCATATCTACAGTTGTTGTGTAACAGGGTAATTGAGTATAAATCTAAATCTATATATACAGATGTACAGATATACAGTCATGTTACATGGTGGTGGTCCCCACAGTTTATCAGTTTCCCTGATTCAGGGCCCGAATGGCCTGTGGGAAGAAGCTCCTCTTCAGCCTCTCTGTCTTGGCCGTCAGGGAGGCGCTTCCGCTCCCTGAAGGCCCTCAACAGAGAGAAGAGTCTATTGTTGGGATGGGTGGGGTCCTTCACAATTTTCCTGGCCTTGGTCTGGCACCGCTTGTAGTAGGTGGTCTGCAGGTCAGGAAGTTCCGAGTGAGTTAAAAAAAATAATACAAAGAGAATCTACATGCCAAGCCATATCCCTCAAGGATGAATGAGGGAGAATGGACAGACAAAGTTACAATGTTCCATATGTATGAAAATTGTACATTATAAATTTGGAGATCAGTGCCCTGTAAATAATATCACTGGACAAAAAGAATTTAGCATTATCTAATTCAAATCTAGAGCTGAGGAACAGTGCTATATTACGCACAGTGATTCTTGTAGTTGGTCTGATGCTTCTTTATAGTGAAGTGCCTGGTGCTTCCATGTAGAACCTGAATAAAGGAAAACATAGACCAAGACTTTATTAAGACTAAAACAATGAAACAGCACATTGGCCATCTCTTGGGGCCCTTGCAATTCTCACTAGGCTGGATGTCATGACATAGATGTAAAATCTAATAATACTAAGGAGAACTTAAAGGATTCATTTAAATTTAAATTAAAAACTTAAAAATTACATTCTAGTACACCTGCTTCATTATGACTAGTGGAGATGAGAAAAGGAAAAGCACAGTTCATGTTGTGGTTAGTAAACTTCCTGTGCCTAACAAAAAATAAATCCAAAGAAGCAGTGCAATCACTTACACGGATCATCAGGAAAAAGAAGATCCCCCCCCCCTTTACATTTGTAAAGATATTTTAATGCACATATTGCAACAACCGACATTCAAGTTGCTTATTTTTTGATGATCTCATGTTTTTATGAAGGAAAACATAGGAAGATACAGTAATCAGCAACAGAAAAACATCTGCCTAAAAGTGAGTTTATATCTGTTCTTCTAACTTCATGACAGACTGCATTTAATATATTTAAATACAAATGAAAGCTACAAAGCACTGCAACCTTTAAGTCTGCTTTGCTGAGAACTTACCCATCTATGGTGTCTGCTTTATAAAAACTGACCAGAACCATTTCTTGGTCTCAACATGCAAATGCAGTGATTTCTCTGATGCATGAGTGTGGAGTACTTTCTCAGTACAAGCGTACTGCCCCTGCAAGGTCTGGTGAAGTCTTTCATACAGTAAAAGAATATTGTAAAAGGATATTGATGAACCATGTAAATGTATTTATTTCTTTGATATTTATTTTTATTAGTTTAAGAAAGAAGATGCACTAATCAGTGGAGGCTGCTAAAAAATGTACTGCGTACGACTGTTGTCATTTTCTGCAATCATTCCAATACAACCTAACACATACTACTAGGGGTCTGTGAAATAGCCAATCATTATTTAATTTGCATTAAAAATCAACAGAATAATAAATGACAATTATCTCTAGTTGCAGCTCTAATTTGTTCTGATAGAAGGGACAGTATGCATAATTAGAAAAATATTTGAATCTTTTGTTTACTGTAAAAGGCTTGCATTTTAAAAGTTAATGCAGTGGCCTTTTATTATCTAGCTATACATTGGGTATCAAAAATTACACATTACAACTGCTTAAACTTCATAACTGGAAAGCGAGCTCAACATAGCTCAGTTCGCCAAACCACCACTAAAACACACAGCTGGTTAGCTAGCTAGCTAACGTTCACAAGCTACTAGCTAAACAAGATAGCGAGCTAACAATTAGCGAACGCTCGCCAGTTCAATTCCCTACAACCACTAATCTAAACCACCAAGTTAGCTAGACGTTAACTAGCACTAGCGAAACCTAGGTTTCACTATCTTAACTAATTCATTGGTACTATAAATGAAAAACTAACACAAAATACACAGTACACAACTTGACTAGCTAGCTACGCGGCCACCTCAGGAAGCTCCACAGTAAAGGGCAGTTCACCAAAGTTCTCTTGGGTGGATCAATGAAGCGCCATTAGGCTTCAGATTCAGGACGCTGATTGGCTACATTTATGTTGCTGTGCGCGTGTCTGGTGTCAGCAAGTGAAAATGCACAAAGTTTCACACAATGTTTAGCATGACTAACGACTAAACATTAAAAAATAAAATGAAATAAAAATTATTATATATATATATATATATATATATATATATATATATATAAGCTGTATACGATCAATATTCAATTTTTATGTTAACTGTGTGTGTTAATATTAGGCTAGTAATATCCTGTGATTTAGTCTACTATCTAGCAGGCTTTCGAATCTTCTTAAATGATCATTTAAGATGGGACGAGCCACGATGAAACAGTTTTATTTCTCTTACTAACACGCAACACATACAACAACCTCGCAACTCAAACACCAACAACACGCACTACAACACAGGAGACATATATACACACAAGATGATTACACCTAATACAGAACAGGTGAACGACACGAGAGGGCGTGGCCACAGAGACGAACACACACGAAAACATTTGAGGAGGGGGCGGGGCCGTGACGTGCCAACAGGTTACTACTGGGATAACTCTAAAGGTAAAGTGAAATGTTCTATCTGTATATTGATGCTTTAATCAGTCCAGTGGAAACTGGTTTTGTGTACATTTAAATAAGATAAACATTCATTTTGCCAGTGTTTTATTTCCAGTGCATATTGTAGCTATGTATACATTTGAAATTTTGACTCATTCTGCAGGGCCTTATGATTGGTTTAATGCTATTCTAGACTTTTTACCAGCATTCAGCAGAATATTGGTAACAGCAACCAACTGTAAACAAAACATCAGGCAATTTTCAACAAGATATCAATTGTGGTTTCAGAACTTTGCTACAAAAACATTCTTCTAAAACCATCTTCAGAAATGGTAATGTTTTTCTTAGGATACAGAACCTTTGATGTAGGTTAATGATTTAAAGTGTGACAGCATGAAAAATTAAAAAAATGTTCTTTGCTTCATGAACCTAAGAAGTGATGTTTAATCTGTTGTCTCAGAACAATAGGAAGCGTACCTGTACAGGTCCATATGGCCTCCGAAGGGACATAATACCTTCAGAGCGACTGAGGGATTACTTGGTGGGGGGAGTTTTAGCATCAACATGTAAAGGTACTGAGAATGTAGGCACAGAGTTCTCAGTACAGGTGCTTAGCTCCAGACTGGACCACACTTAGAGCTGCACCTCCAAGTCCCTGAAAACTCCTCAGATGAAGGTCGTCCCTGAGCCTGTCTCTAAGAGGCTTGTGTCTGGCTGCTTCAGTGGGCAGCTAAGCAAGGACGAACCCCTGCTGATCCACGGTCACAGAGAGCAGGAGTAACAGAAAATTTACAACTCTGTGGTGGAGCCTATGCTCAGAAGTTCCTCCGGTCAGGCCAAGCCCTACAGCCTGGAACTGGGCCGCAGGATCAAGCAGCACCTGTGGGAGGCGCTCCACTGTCCGACTCTGCACGAGGAAGTGAAGCCTGATGGACAGTTCCACGTGACTGAGAGCTTCTCTACTCCAGTTTTCAACAGCTTCGTGCCGCACTTTGAAGTGGACATGAGTGGAGAACCCATGCCTGACCAGCCTAAGAAGAAAAGCCGAAGACACTGACTTTATTATTATTATTGTGATTGTTATTGTCATCCTTGATTGTATTATTACTATTATTCTTATTATTATTGTTCTATCAATATCTATATTATTGTTGTTGTGATTATTATTATTATTGTAATTGTTGTTATTAACTTTTTATATTCTATATGTAGAGTTTCTGTATTGTTTAAAATTTGTTTAAGCTTTTCTTAATTTTAAATTTAGTCATTCAGTCTGTCCCTTGTTAAATAATTGTGTAATAGTTCATGAGATGTCATTGTAATAACATTTTTTAATTATTTTGCATTATAATAAATGTATTGTAAATAACAATAACTTTACATGTTTAAGGTGTGACATCTTAAATAAATTGTTAGAACTGTACATATTTTTTCTAATGTTACAATTCGAGTCTTAATTTACATCTCTTATCAGTGGAGGATGTACTTGCTCACACCTTTCCTTTAGATTCCTTTTGTACACACTTCAGACTGTGATCTTGAGATGCTTGAATGAAAGTTGAACATTCACACTTGTGTATGAGTGCCGACTGTTAGCTAATGCATCATGATGAGCCTATCCTTTTTGAGTTACTTACTGAGCTCATTCTCATAGCAAGTTCATTACACCTTGTATACTTGTAGTGCGGTGAGCAGTTTCAATCTTAGTTATCAAAGACTCACTCCACCCTGACCACAGCCTCTTCTCTTAGACACCATGACAAAACAAACCACCATCGCAGCTTGAGAGCAAAAATCGAACCTCTTAAGAGGTGTTATGTTCCACAGGCATTTTGATATCTTATTGCAGTACACATGAACTCAATTTTCTTTGCATACATGTACATTGCACTTGTAATGTTTCTGATATTTCAGCCTCTCATTTCTCTCTTTACATGATAAAATTCTAGAAATTTTCTCCAAAAGCACTGAATGTTATTCTAAACATTTATGGCTTTTCTCCATTTCATGTACACCAAGTCCAGTATGCATCAAAATGTCATCAAAAGAGATATCTGTTGGTAGTTGAACATCTCTAACTTGTACAGTGAGATGTTTCTTCTTTGTGTCAAATGAACTAAAATATTGAAATATCCAAAAAATACTGGTGTTTGGACCAATGGAAGTACTTTCATGTTACCTTTGATAGCTCAGTTGGTAGAGCAGAGAACTGTAGAAGTTAAGACTGTAATCCTTGGGCTGCCCGTTCAAATGTGGCTCGAAGGAAGTTTGTGTTTTCACCTAAAATCTTCCATTCCAGGACCTGGAATCGAATCAGCCGCGGCGGTCAGACCGCTGAATCCTAGCCACAAGACCACCAGGAACAAAGCTGCATGTTTCTCCTGACACAAACATTTTTCAAAGTCTGCAGTCCTACTATACTGATGACATTTGGATGCATACTGGACTGGGTATGCATGAGAGGAAACGGGCCATTAAGCGAGTTATTCATCTTTCTTTTTGTTTTACAAAAAAGATGAAGTTTATAAGAGTCAGGATTGTGAAAATATTGTTCTTTGCCACTAAAGTGTGCTTGAGAAGTTTCTTGAAATACCTCTAGATCAACCTAAGTCAAGGGACAGGAAGCTGTTGCCTTGAGCCTTGCTGATTAAACTGACATTTCACATTCGTTTCCCCCAGCTGTGATGCTGTGCATTGGCTGTTATCCCAGGTTAGGCTAGCTAGTTCTGCTGGCAAGCTTGAAATATCAAAATCCTTCCTACTTTAAAAAAAATCAACACTCCTGAGCAAGTTCATTAGACCTTGTTCACTTATTGTAGTTCGGTGAGCAATTTCTATATTGGATGAGAGAAGGAGCAGACTTGTTCAAGTCACAGAATCCATTTACACTTAAACAACAGGAGCTTGTCAGTGGAGGGTGTACTTGCTCACACCTTTCTTTTCGATTCCTGTTGCATAAGGGAATAAGGGATAAGGGAAGTAATTTTGGAACAAACCTGTGAGGCAACTGTCTTTGAGGCAAAGTGTCTGTATCCAGGGAAGAACATGTGCATGTTCAAGTGCTTGCCCTGTACTTCATTCTCTGAAGTTTACTGAGAAAGACCTGACAGCAGTTGAACACCTTTGGTTGTTGTTTTTTTTAATAGGCTGTAGTAATTTCAGGAGCTCAGGCAGGGGCATATTTATATTTATGAGTGGCTATGCAACACCCACTGAAATAAAAGCTGAGGATGTCATTGCAGAGGTAGGAGGAGCCAGAGCAGAATATTACAGAATATTACATTGCTTGAATAGTGGTTCTGTCTGCCCTGGGGGTATTATTGAAACCCAAAAGCTGAAAGGATGGGGAGAGAGAGAGAGAGAGAGAGAGAGAGAGAGAGAGAGAGAGCATGTGTGAACATATTCTTGTCACGGTACGGCCCCTCCCCCCAAACGTCTCCCCGTGTGTGTTTGCTTGTGTGTATGTGTGTGTGTTCATCCGTGTGGCCACGCTCCCTTGTTTTTCACGCCTGCTCTTCGTTGTGTTGTTATTGTTTGCGTATATAAGTCCTTTGTGTAAACGTTAACATTGTCAGTGTTTGATCCCACGATAGCCTTATTGCTACGTTGTCTTCCATGTCTCTGAATAAACATCGTTGTTTGCATCACGGCTCCTCTTTTGTATCCTGCCAAGCCTCCCTGCGTTACAATTATGATAAAATTTGATAAAATACTAGATCATAGTTTGCAGTCTGAAGTACTTTTGACCTGCTGAGAGTTAGCCTGATTTGATTTAGCCTGTTCCTAACCTTTGTTTAGTATGTTGCGTAAAAGCTCATGGAAATATTTCAGATGTAACATACATGTAACTGACCTAGTAGAGCAAAATTACAGAATTGTAAGGAGGAAGTGACGTTCTTGGGGCATATCATTAAGGGAAATACACACAAGCTGTCTCAAAACTGAGCACAAGCCATAATTTCGCTACTTAAACCATATTGGCATACTCCCCTCTTACTGTTTTAGTTCCACACGCAGTACACCGAATACTGCAGGACCAAAGAGTGTCACACTTATCAGCCCAGTGGTAGCTGAGATACCACACCACCCTCTTAGATATGCCTAATATAACTGTCAAAAGGTGTATAACACTGAACCCAGGTACACTCCTTCCTACGGATGAGGATGGAGATCCACAATAGCTGAAGTATATATACCGCGGGTTGATCTCTTTGAAGAAGCCATAAGTAACTCAGACCTATGCCTCTATGTGGATGGGTCAGCAAGCAGGGACGACACAGGGGTCAATAGGGCAGCATACACGGTAGTAACAGATCATGAAATATCTAAAACAGAAGTATTACCATCCTCCTATTCAGCGCAGGCTGCTGAACTAGTAGCACTGACGGAAGCATGCAAACTAGCTGCAGACAAAACTGTTAATGATTTTGGAGCCATATGGAAACATAGGCAATTCCTGACAAGCTCGGGTAAATATATTAGACATCACCATCTTGTTAGAAGCCATTTCGCTGCCAAAGACAATTGCAATTGTTAAGTGTGCAGCTCACAGGACTACAGAAGACCAAATCAGCAAGGGGAATAATTTTGCAGATAGAGTAGCAAAGGCAGCTGCAACTAAAACCGCTGTGCAGGCAACCGCTGCTACCCCGCAGGCCACATTACGGGAGATTCAGTCAGGGGCTACCACCACCGAAGGCACCAGGTGGAGACAACTAGAACCTCCTGTTAACAACCCACACTGCAGTCAAAATAGAAGGACGAGGAACCTGGGTACATCACACACACTGTAAGACGGCTCCGACACCAGCCCCAACTCCAAGCAGCAGCACCCAAACAGACTAGGTCGGAACTGTGTTGAGTAGGGTGTTAAAGGCAAGGCCTACCCTTTCGACACTCGTGACTGTCAAGAGACGGTAGAGAAAATCAGACACAGCTAACACAGTCAGAACATAGACTGCATATTAATATGGATGAAGAATCCCATGACTTATCAGAAGACTTGTTACCATTTCAGGGTCCCAACGCCACTGAGGCCGAACGATTAGCAGCTAAATGACAACAAAATACAGCGTGTATGTCAGCCATTGTGCATACCCAACATATCGAGCAAGAGTGCCTGGTGTGCCAGCACACCAGTGTTCCAAGGACTGCAATCCCTCTGAAAAACGCAGACGTAGGAGAAGTGAATATGACAATCTCTATGTGACAGGTTATTAACCAGACCTCAAACTGTCCCAGTCCCACTAACCCTGCACCACCGAAAATGATGCTGCATGTGGCAGCTAGAAAGGGTGAGATATTTGTATAGCAGCTGAAGCAGCAGGTGCCGGTAGGCTGGTCCAGATGCGTCGACTATGTGCAGGTGCACAGCAATGGCACTTGCAGTGACTCCAATAGCAGTTCCCTGTGGAATTGCTCCATGACAACCCTGCAGGGGTATTGGAATGTAATGTGGGTCGGTGGTTCGGTGGTCTATGGTGAATTGCCACAGAACTGGACTGGTTGTTGTTATCCAGCTGTAGTGCGCCCAAGGACGCAGGTGTATACACTTCCCCATGCCAAGCAGCACAGGGTGAGGAGAGACATAACCAGCACAGACTATTGTGGTAGAATTCTGAGGGACCCATGGACCATTCCGGGTGAAACCATTGGTTGGTCCCTTTTCCTGGGCGGTGGCACAGTAGCAGACCTGCAAAAGATCAATGGCTTAGCTTATCAGTTACTGCAAGTAGTTAATGACACCTCAGCAGCAATAGGTGCCTTAAAGATAGAACAACAAGTGATAAGGGCAGCAGTGCTTCAACATAGAATGGTACTAGATCTCCTAACCATGAAGGAAGGAGGAGTGTGATTAACACTTCCTGCTGTTTTTACATTCCAGATCTCAGTGCTAATATTACTGATTATATGAATCATATGCGATCTGCCTTCACTCCGCAGCCTACAGTTCCAGGTGGATTCTGGGACTGGCTGACGGCCTGGTTGGGCAGTTGGGCAGCGAACCTAGCAGCTGTTGCGTTGCCCATTCTGCTACCCATTCTTCTTCTTCTTCTGTGTTTACCTCCTTTTTTGTCATAGCGTGTCAGACGTCTTTCTAGTGTGTTCACCATGACAGCGCTCAGCGGCCATGCCAGTGACCAACACCAGCTCTTTGAAGATATTCTGCTCCCCAAGATGGGCGGTGCTGGTGATCCACATGAAGACATCATAGTGCTATTTGCTGAATTAATGTGTGATAATGTGTGATATAGAATAAAGGGGGGAAATGTTGTGGAAATTTACTTTGCTTCATTTTGTGGAAATTTACTTTGCTTTATTTTACTTTGCTTTATGTTTCTATAGTCACAGCATAACAGTCTGCAGATAAGCGTGTGAGTCAGGGACACCAGCTGCTCACACACCGTTCTAACCATAGAGATAGAAGAAGCCTTCAGCGCTCAGGCTAACCAAAACATGAATTAGCATATACTCTGTAGGAGTTGTTTTTCTTTTTTTTCTCTTTCTTCTGTTCTGTGTATAAGGGGAGGGGGACCGTACTGCGGGTCAGTCCTCTTACTCTGTTATACAGGGGACAGAACTCAATAAACTTTTACTCTTTACTACTCAATGCATAAAGCTGTCTGTGTTTGATGTGCTCTCATTTTCCCACCACATCCATTTAGCAGTACTTCTGAATAACCGAAATGGCTTAAAACAGCTGAGGGGATGTTTGAAACTGAGTGATAAGATGTTTAGCAATTTATATATAATAATACAAGGCAGTAAATTAAATTTGGCTGAACTGGACAATAGTACCTGGCAAGAAAAGTATGTCGTAGAGAGAGTAACAAAAAACTCAACCTCTCACCTCGCGCTCTGAGATGTCTCCGTCACTGTCTGTAGTGTCCTCTAGGATACTGCTGCCCTCACTAAAGTGTGTCACCCTGACCGGGTCAAACATCTCTTGAACACAATAACTACACAATGGAAAATCAGCTTCAAGTGCTGCATTGAGCAAGAGTGCACTGTAAATGGCCAGATATAAATGGCAATGTCAGTAGTAAATTTATATATGCAGTCATGAAACAGGACCTAGCTGTAGAGCACAGCTTTAAGGTGCATATATTAATCTGCTCTTACCAATCATCCTCCTGGCTGTGTCTTGCTCTTTTGGCCAAATGTTTCTCTTCCAAAGCAGACAGACCAGACTTGTTGCTTATTACTCCATGCACTATAAATAATGTATAATGCCTTGTAAACAATGGAACAAGGGAAATTTGAATTGTGACTACTCTGTTAAAGGGGCAGATAAGGCACACCACCCAAACCCCCCAAAAGCTGTCCTGTTATCCCTAATTGCTATGCAATAGTCCTGTGATTAACTCAAAGGCTGGAAAAGTTTCACCTTTCTCTATTTGAATCCTGAAGGCTGTTCGGTTGCGTCGCCCACAATCCATCCTGTGTAATTAAACATTCACATCATAACTCGACCCCGTGTAATAGGGCAAACTCACTCGGATGGGGGAAAGGATTACAGACTACCTGTACTGCTGCCGCAACTCTGCGGCCATTCCAACAACATCCACATACATTCCAGCAACATCCTATTATAGGACACAGTGGGTTTAAGTACACCCATTTAGTAGCATGTTGGACCTTCTTTGGCCTCCAGAACTGCGGCAATTCTTTCTGGCATAGTTTCCACTATGTGCTGAAAATACTCTGCAGGAATCTTGGTCCAATCTTCATAGGATATTTTCTCTCAAATTACATGGAGGGACTGACATGTTCTAAACTGCCTGTTATACTCTTACAGCTGCTTTGAAATACAAAAAAACATATTTATCTTCCACTCCACTCAAGAATGGCCACACTTGGAATTTCCCTTGGCACATTTAAAACATTGTGTGAGCCAGATAGCTTCTGTTTTCAACCTTCCAATGCTCTGAGTAGTAGTGTTCCATGCATATGAGATGCTTCAACACGTCCATGCGTGTTGTAAAGAAACACAGTGTAAGCAGTATTAATGAAAGTGCATCTCTACCTCAAACTCACCAGTGTAACAATTACAGTGTTTGAAATCTAATTTTAAATGGCGATCAGCCTTCTTAACAAATCTCCAAAAACAAATAAGCAGAACTCACCTTGTTGAGTGTTTGTGTTTGTTTGTGTGTGTGTGCGTGTGTGTGTGTGTGTGTGTGTGTGTGTGTGTGTGTGTGTAGTTTTAAGCATAGCAAGGCACTTCAGGGTTGCCAGGTGGAGCCTTCCTGAAGACCCTGATACTGAAACAGCATTAAAAGCTGCAATGGCACTGTAGTTGTATTTATCTGCACTAATACAGCTTTGAACTATTGCACTCTTACATACAGTAAGTTTCTGTGTACCTGTGTACATTTCTGTGTACCTTTAGTAAATAAAGGGATTCTATTCTAATATTACAAGTGCTAGAAGTACTGAAACTCCAAACAGTGAAGAAACCAGTGGAGCTTAATGACTGGTCAGATGAAGAGAGTGAAGTGAGGAGTTTCCTTCAGTGTCTGCCATGTCCCAGCTGAGGTGAGTGTGAAGCTTTTATTAGTACTATAGGAGTTGTGTTTAACTTTGAAACTGATGGTGTCACAGCCATTTGTGGCTGGGAGTCTAAAAGAGCATAATTGGCTGTACTCTTAGGGAGAGAGAGATTGGCATACGCTCTCTCCCTTGTTAATTACAGAGACACCGTGCAATCAAGGGCGTCTATAAGTTCACGCGTCAGAAGGGGGAGGAAAAGACTATTTTCCGAGTACTTAGAATAACATTCCGTACTTTTTGGAGAAAATTTTCTAGAGTGTTTTCATGTAGACAGAGAAATGAGTGGCTAAAATGTCAGAAACATTAAGGGGACAAATGGGGAATACTATAACAGCTCTTTTCATGTGTTAGTGACACCAGCGTTCCCTCTTTTCCCAGATGGTAAAAAAGAGCCCTGACTCTTGCAAACTTCATTTTTTTGTAGAACAAAGAGAAAGATAAATAACTCGCTTTATGGCCTTTTTCCACTCATGCATACCAAGTCCAGTATGCATCCAAACATCAGAATAGTAGGAGTGCAGACGTTGAAAATTGGTTGTCTAGTGGTTAGTAGTCAGTGCTTTCACTGCCGTGGCCCAGGTTCGATTCCCAGTCAGTGAAAAATCTTTTTTTTGCTCATATAAAATGACAGATTCTGCATTAAAACATAAAGTTGGTGGGAGTCAGAGTTGAACCGACAGCCTAAGAATGACAGTTTTAACTTCTACTCTACCAACTGAACTATTGAAAGCGACATGCAAGTAATCCCACATGTCCAAACACCAGTAGGTTGGCAAGAAACACAGCCAGTTTTGGATGTTTCAATTGTTAAGTTCATTTTACTCAAAGAAGAAAGATCGCATTGTATAAGTTGTTCATCTACAAACAGATATATCTTTTGATGACATTTGGAATCATACTGGACTTTGTGTACATGAATGGAGTAAGGCCATAAATGGTGAGAATAACATTCAGTGCTTTTCGAGAAAAGTTTCGAGAGTTTTGTCATGTAGTGAGAGAAATGAGTGGCTGAAATATCAGGCATTAAAAGTGCAAATTGCAATCATGGAAAGAAAATTGCTTTCATGTGGACCGCACTGAGATATCAAACTGCCTGTGGAACATAACACCTCTTAAGAGGCTAGATTTGTGCTCTCAAGCTGCGATGGTGGTTTTCTCATGGCTTCTAAAAGAAGAGGCTGTCGTCAGGGTGGAGTGAGTCTTTGATAACCAAGATTGTTGTTGTTTTGGCCTTCGAATAGACAACGGCATTACCCAGTGTCAGGTCTTTCTCTGTAAACTGCAGAGAATGATATAGAAGGCAAGAAATGGTCAAGCACAGTTTTATTGGGTGTGTGTCTCTAAAAAACACTAGAGCTCTCTGATACATTTTTGGTTCAAGATTTAATCATCATGCAAATGATTGTGATTAACGCTTTGTCTGTTTAATTCAAATATTATACTATAAACCTAATATTTTAATAGGGTTGGCAACTTTCTAGATCCGATTACTACATGTGTGTGAAGTACAGGTGCTGTAGCTATATGGTATACAATTGTTCACAGTAGCCTAATTATAATATATACAACCAAAAATGCATCTAAAATAAACACCAGAAACCTGGACTAAGGGTGATGTACATAAGTGCATTAAATCTAGGTAGGACTGCTCGATAGATAGGATAACAGCAGAACAATTGTCCTGCCATATAAGCAAAATGAGAGCCTGCTAGGGCCACCAAGAGGGTGCCAAAGACCATGTATTTATTTATATTTGTTTTTTTTACCTATGTTATGTCATAGGGTCCCACACAGGCTTGGGCCAGCCCTGGTATAACAGTGTCGTGCACTGGAAAACCATCAAGCCTGTTGACTATGCTACCAGTGTTGTTCATGTAACTGTGCAAATAAACTGCAAACACAATTACTTTTAGAAGTATCATCCAGTTTGTTTTCACAATTGCCAAAATGTAATGAATCACAGTCAGTGTTCTAAAACAGACCTGGAATGTATTCCTGGCTGACGTTAAAAATAATTAATTGGATGAATTTTCAATGAAAGTGCTTCACTCAGCAGCCATTAATGATTCTTCTGTCCAGTATGAATAAATTGGAATTCCTATCCTTGTATCGGGTGTGGCAATTATGTGTAACAATTGTGAAGCACAAAAGCAATAGTGAAATTTTAATATAACAATATAGGTACTATAGAACATGATCTGCATCCATATTAATTAGGCTATGCAAATAACACAACTACTTCTGTAGCACATCATTCATGCCTGTTGAATAGGCAGTTTTCTGCTTTGCAGATACTTGAAATATTTTACTAATCTTTCCCCAAATCCACTAGGAGCTGCCTTTTACATTAACATGCCAGGACACACACTGACTGGATGTTTAATCTTTCTAATGGGTAAGCTATATTCTTATAGTCAAGAAAGATATTTTTTTAATTATTAATCAGTTAATGAAGTCAAGCTATTGCATTTTGCTGAGATGAAGAAATATTACATAACCCTGTACTGGCCAAATAATTAGATTTGATGTGCTATTTTGTGGATTAATCCCATAACTGAATTATTCACATGGTTTTATAGCCATGGCTAATACTTGCTGTCAAAATGCTGAGGTTCATAAGAACCTCTTTCCTTCATAAAGAAGCTTCCTGTTTTTGAAACTGTTTCAGCATACTAGCTCTTACTGCTCTCTATCTGTTTAACAAATTTTTCGTTGGATTTAATTACTTTCTACCTGGAAACTGGCAACTTCCATGGAAAACTACTTTATCATCACAAACTATATCTAAGGAACTACCACAAACATAAGTAATGTTAACATTTTGCTTTTTCATCATGACTTATGTTCTGCTTCAGAGCACTGAATGCAGCATGTTTATTCTTCGTCATTAGTGGCAGTTTTATCTGTGAGAAGTGTAGATGAATTGCTAGTCTGACAGAGAAGACTAGCACCAGAAGTGCGCATCCAGACAGCAAGGCAAATGGGTGACGTTACGGCAAAGTAGACGAGCTTCGACCAGCTCATGGGAGTACTACACATTTCCAACATTAAGTAGCAAAACCCCAGAGACCTTCTGCCTGTACTGGCCAGACTTCAGATCAGAAGGTGAGAGAATACAGTCATGTGTTGTGTGGCTCAGATTCTTCACACAGTTTGTAACAGTCCAGACACTTAAATTATACTGTACAGCATGAGACCTGGAAATGTGTGTCTGTGTGTGTGTGTGTGTGTCTTCTCCCCAGGCTGAGCTCCAGCTTTGTACTGTCCATCATCAGAGAGATCTATCAGACTGGCTCAAGCTCACTGTGTGTCCAGCTTGTTGAATTCAGCAGAGAACTGCATCAACCTGAACAGCAGAGAGCTGGACTCTGTCCACTGAGCTGCCCTGTGTTTCACCCTCCAGCACTGCACAGCAGTCTCTCTCAGCCTGCTGTTCACCTCCATACCAAAGGCGGAGCTGGAGAGCATTGAGCCTCTGCTCTAACACGTCTGCCGTCTCAGGCTTGAACTTTTCTTACAATCAGAATTTTAACACAGAACTGGTCTGTTTAGGGAGTGTTATATAAACGTTTATGTATGTTTATGTGTTTTTCACGAGTTTCCTCAAAAGTCATTTTGTGCCAGTATCATTTAGGTTTTATTGAGACTCCTGTCAGGTAATCAGCAATATCCATGGATATTTACCTCAGGTGTGTTAGAACAGAATAAACTGACTTTCTGGAGGAAATTGGTCAATTTAGGTGAAATATTTATATTAATCTGAAATTAAATGCCCTGCCATTGTCTGTGTGTGTTTTGTTTCCTCCTTGTTGACAGGCTGCTGTTGCTGAGGCTGCTCCACTGCTACAGTGTCTCTGAACTACAGCAAGGGGCAGCAGCAGCAGATCTGCTCTTCGCTCTGCAGCACAGACTGGATTTCTCCTGCTGCTCTGCTCTGGAACTCACAGCAGACAAACAGACACACACACTGACTCTGAGCACTGAGGACTGCAGAGTCGTCTCCATGGTCATCCAGAGAGCGAGCTCACACACACACACACACACACACACACACACACACACACACACACACACACACACACACACACATACACACACACACACACACACACACACACACACACACAGCTCACTCTACACGGCTGTGAGGGCAACTCTTCCCCATTTTACACACAGTCACCCTTCAGTAAGCCACTGACTCAACACCACACAAACTAGGGAAACATTCTGGAAAAGGGGAAATAATTTTATCATTTGAAACAAAATGTGTGTAAATAGCATTAATGTTAGTAGTTATGTGAGTGTGTTAGTGTTTTGTGACTCTACATGTTGGTGAATGTTGAGTGTGTTCAGCTGCAATAAAGCCATGCTGCTCCAGTTCCTGTCTCTTCTCTGTGTGGGGACTGATATGGAGTGTGTGAGATGCGCTGTGGCTCTCTCCCGGGCTCTGGGTAAGATGGTGGACCTCAGTCAGCCCCGGCTGGACCAGCAGGCCTGTAGGTCACTGGCGCTGTTTCTGGAACATTTTGAAGGGCTGTCAGAACTGGACCTTAGCCACTGTCAGCTCACTGACCACTGCCTGCAGCTGCTGTTCCCACACCAGCACAAAGCTCACATCCTGGAGTGAACACATTTTACTCTTTTTCTGACAATTTAATACAAAATCCAGCATGTGACTGAACATAGAAGCTGTGTGTGTTCATTGTAAAGCATTGTATGTTCCTTGAAAGGCTCTATATAAATGTAACTTTGCTCATTCAGTCATATCCTGTGTTCCTTCAAGGACTTATTTTTTTCAAAAGCAAACAGCAAAAAGCCTGATTTTCTTGGTGATTTTATTTGGAAATGATCACTGGCTGCCTGGTTCACTGATCACTTCCTGTACTTGGCAGGATGGACCTCTGTGGTCTACAGAATATCCAGACTGCTTGTAGAAACACATGTTCTCATTAAAAAGAGAAATAAGGCATAACAGACTCTTTATGATTTACAGTTTCATGCCTGATAGATAACAAGTCATGTGTACAAGAACTGAAAGAAATGATATTTTGTTTAAAATGTCAAAATGCATAATTATCTGGCCATTAATGACTCAGGTCCACTGACACAAATATACTATTTATTTATTTGCTTATTCATTCATTTGCTAGTTCATTCATTCATTTATTAATTCAATCGTTCATTAATTTAATTCATTGATATATAAATCTACAGGTGTTTGTACTACTACACGGTGATTTAGTAGAGGGAGGTGTGTTTGGGAATCCTGAACAATGTGGTAATTATAATCCATCTAATTTCAGCCTCAGTCACAATGACATCACTGATGTGTCAGCAAAGAGGATCTATGATACTGTCTCCACCAACAACAATATTCACACTGTGAGGTAACTGTGTGTGTGTGTGTGTTTAGGCATTTAAAATAAGGCTGTATTTATTTGAGTTTAAAATTTCAAATTTAAAAGCCTGTTTTGATTTTATAGGCTCTTCAACAACAGAATTACAGGCATACAAATCTTCCTTTCAGACAAGTGCTTTGTTTTACGTGAAAAAATTTTAGTTATCTTATGAACTTTAAGATTACATATAAAAATCAAATACTCAAAATGTATTTATAAAGTGCTTTCTAAAATTTTATTTTATTTTATTTTATTTACAACAGGTGTTGTTACAAAGCAGCTTTTCAAATGTCCAAGTCCAAGCCCCCAGTAAGCAAGCCAAGGGTGACAGTGGCAAGGAAAAGCTCCCTAGAGCATGAGGAAGAAACGTTGAGAGGAACCAAGACTCAAAGGGGGCCCATCCTCCTCTGGCTGTTAAAGAGAGACATAAATAAAAAAATTAAATAAGCATTTAATGTTTAGTCCAACTTTCTGGAGGTTCTAGTCTTGTCCCGTTAGTGTGCATGTGTCCGAGACCCAAGTCACAAGAGAACGTCCATTAAGGTCAACAGAGAGTAGTTGGTTGGGGTGGAGGTGGTGTGGGCTACAACAGGGGACATCAGGGGATGATGGGAGTAGCCAAGGCATCTGAGACAGGATGAGGCTCAGTAACATCACGACATCAGGGGTAGGCATACCTCGGCAGAGTCCACTATCAGTCCAGTGTATTAGTGCAATGATGTTTGATTCCTACTCAAAGAACATGTGACATTTCCAACATTTACTTTAGGTATCAATGAAGTTGTGACATCAAGCAAAGGAGGACAGTGAGACATGAGTAGACGAGCACAAGTTGGACTTATTAGGGACAATGAAACAAAACCTGAAGACAACAAAACAGAAATGAAGCCTGAGTGAGCTGAACTGAACTGAATCAAACTCCTACCGCTATATGGACCTAGCTCTGTAATATAGTTGAAACTGTAAGTTGCTATAGATAAGCGTGTCTGCCAGATGTGAGCAGGAGATCACATTAAGCAGTGCAGTTGTGCAGTGTGAACACGACATCTGTCTTTTACAGCAAAATCAGGGTCAAAGACCTTTATAGGCTTTATAACTTTAAAAACATTTTAAGATTATTTTATTATTCTTTAAATGTCTTCAAGGCCTAGCAACCCATGATGGCATTAGCACTTGAAAGGAAAAAAAACCCAAACAAACAACAAAACAAAAACATCTCAAAACACATTTATTGCATTGAGTTCTCTTTAGATGACTTTTGATTTTATATTAACACATCTACTGTTATCTATTTACTTTTTCCTTTTATCATTATATATGTCATTTTATTTTTTATCCTTTGGGCAATTAGTCTCTTCTCAATGCGTTTTATTTTTTGTGTGCAGAGAGAAGGGGTAAGAAGATGCATACAGAGGTCTGGACTAGCCGTGCTGTCAAAGGTTAGGGGAAATTAAATAAATAAATGTTTCAAAATGTTTTTTAAATAGTTTAGTATCCAACATTGTAAATTCTTGATGTCTACTTACAATGTTTGCATGGCTTTATGTTCCAAAAATAATCCTAATCTATTTTACACAAATATTTTCCAACCTGTTTATCTTCTAGAATTAAATAGGACATGTATTACATTACGAATAAAGAATTCTGCGCTGCATACACTTAGTCATTGGTAATATAACTTGCAGTTATATAACTTCTAGTGAAAATCCTTGAAGCAGTCAGCACCATCATCTGAGCGAGCTCCATTTAACCCTCTGAGGTTAAACAAATAATTGCAGCTAAATGTGTGAACATTATCACATGTGTCACTTCATAACAAGTTTCATAATAGGTCACGAAGTCAAGAAAATTCATACCTAAGCATTATTTTGTTTGATGTGTTTATTTGATGTATTTGGGTATAACCAGGTCATTTGCCTGTTTTTATGTATTGATCTTTATTGCTCCAAAATACTACTCACATCTTCCAATGTTCTGGATCCCCACTTCTAAGAAATAGTAAATAGTAAATCCTAGTTGTGGATAAGTATAAGACTAAACAGCTGTGAACTAATTCCACATGAGGGGAGGCATCACTGGAAACGTGTCCAGGTGTGAGGCGTGCAGTGGTCCCTGTCCTGCGAACACAGTGAGACACAGAGGCGAGATATTAGTTAAAAAGGTTTGAGAAAGTACATCCTCCACTGACAAGATTCTGCTGTTAAAATGTAAATGGATCTGTGACTTGAACAGGTCTGCTCCTTCCCTCAGCCAATATTGAAACAGTTATGAGAATGATCTCAGTAAGTAACTCAAAAAGGATAGGAGCTTCTCCTTCCTGTTTTCTTTGTTCTCTTCTTGTTAGTGTTTGCTATTTCAAAACACTCCTGCACTCATTCCTCATACTAAAACATGAACCTGGTGTTGTTTACACAGTGACCTGGTGTGAGGTATCTGATCCATGATTTCCCCCTGGGGTCAGAGGTCTCGTTTGTTGCCTTTTTTTTCTCCTTAAGACAAAAACAAATTAAAATAAGAGCAGAAAAACTGAGCAGAAATAAACAGCTATTAAAATTCTAGATGCACTGTGGAATGTTCAGAGAAAAACAAGACACTCCAGTCTCTAATGTATTTAATATGTGATATTTAACTGTCAATATGGGGACATTACGAGAAGGGAGTGGACTCAGCTGACCTGTCTATGATTTTATTATTATTATTATTATTTTAATCCTAGTCTTTGATTAAGTTAAGGCATTTTCCTTTCAAAAAGAAAAAAGAAAAGGAATGAAACATCTGAAACACAAACATATAAATAGGTATGCATTTATCTAATAAACTGATGACTACGATTAGGTGAGACAAGTTTTAGGATATAATAATACGTGTATAATTTCCATCACACTTTTCACCTGAGTCTCCCGTGTTTCTGAATAAAAGAAAGTGATATAACACACGCAGTTATACAATTTCCGAAAGGCATATTATTTAGAAATAAAGAAGAACTTGGTTATTATTTGGTTATTAGGACACATGAGGAAAGCATTTTAGTTGCATTCATTTTGCCAAAGACATCCATGACTGAAACAAGCTTCCTGTCACCATTGACCACCCTCCTAGCGTCCATGTCTCCACGGTTTCCCTGTCTAGTGTCTTTATTTTGATTTACTCCCTTGTTGTGGTTCCATTCCTTCGTTTCGTTTTCTGCACCCCTCATAATTTGCACTTGTGTCTGGTTTAATGCTCATTTGACCATGTTTTTAAGCCCTGTTTTAGTTTAGTCTTGTTGCTATTTATTGTAAGTCCAGCTGCTGTTTGTTAATCGAGGCTTCCGTGCATGTGAATATAAGCCTGAATGTTTATCCTCGCCCCAATGTTATAGCCTGCATCCCTGGTTTGTCTTCGTGCGCTTTTCTTTACTTTAGTTTATCATGAATTCTCGGACTCTCCATGTTAATAATTTGACCCTGGACTTTGGATTTGCCCCTAATAAATCTCACTTTTTTCCACACACTGCTCATCGTTACACTTCCCCAACCTACTATATTTACATTAAAACTCCGTCAACAGCAGTCTTTAGCGTTGAGGGGTTTTTTTCAATCTGTATAAAATTACGTAATTTCTGCTGTTTCAGAAGTGAAGGATTTGCGTGCTCTAAATTTTCATCATGCCAATGCACAGAGGTTTTGGTATGGAGATTTTATCCCGATCTATAGGAGCAGGTGTGATGGACTATAAAGTTGACGAGAAAGAAACCATCCGTTTCGCCGCCGTTTATGTCCATAGATGCTGCTATTACCAAAAATACTACTGCGCTGATTCTTAGAGGGCAGTTGATTTGACCGGATGTCGCAGCAGTACGGCCGACTACTCCTGATCATAACGCATTCATGACAACTCAGCCCTTTTTACGACTGAGGTGCTCACACGACAACGCGTGATCTTGCACCTTTATGTGTTTTAAGAAAAACGCTCAGTGTTTTAAAGCGCAGCAGCGAATTTTCCTCTGACGCGTTACTGAGCTCTGTGAGCAGAGTAATTTCTCCCTTTGTGTTGAAATGAACAGGTGTCTGTTAAACTCATTCATGAGCGTATTTTAACGCGCGTTCAATATCGTCCGAGCTGTAATCTTTTGAATTCTGTAACCATGCGGCGTCATACGTATAACATTCTAGTCGCGTGGTGTGATAGCAACTGCTAGTCAGAATAAACAGAAGACAAGCAGTAGTACAAACATTTAAAAAAGATACGATTACAAAAGTGAGATGCATTTTTGGCAGAACAGCGTTCATCCTTTTGAAGTTAGTTGCAGCAATTCTCCCACTTTAGATCCGACCTACATTGTAAGACATCCCCCTGTTGAGCTGGATATCAGTGTGTTAAGCAGGTTTCTGTTTTGTAGGAGGACGGTAAGCAGCTGGAAGATTCCACCGTGTCAGCGCATCGTAGAGTGAGTTATCAACACAGCTGGCGACTGTTACAACTAACACACCACTTTAAATTTTGATATGAGGCCCTTTTTAGATAGAGATTGCCTGTTAGGGATTAGAATGAGGCTCTGCAGCATCTCAGATTGAAAAATATATATATAGAATCTTTGATGGCCGAAGATCTCTAGGGACCGAATACACATTGCTGGGTCATATGTCTCTGCATGTTTCAAATGGGAAACCATAAGGTGGAGGAGGAAGAGACCCTGGGTGAATGTCGGAGGAAGACAAGGGAGGACAACCGACGGAAGGCTGCACGTGTTGGGCGGTATCTTGGAGGTCTAGACCTCGAGCTAGCAGTGCGAGAACTGCAGAGGGAGAATGTGATGATCAAAGCTGAATTGAGCAGGCTGAGAGCACAGCTTGAGAAAGTAGGAAAAGTGAAACACTTAGTTACACTGCAGTGCACATCCAATGAAGCAATGTTCTGCTATACACAGGAGATGATTTTAGATTGAAATAAGGAACTATAATTAAAATCCAGGTAAATAGTGAGCATAAATGTGTTAGGGCAAATCAACAAATGGATTGCCTATGACACTACAATATCACAGTCTAACTTATATTATATTTTTGATAGTATATCAAAGTGTGTGCACATGCATATATTTAATAGTGATGCTAACTGAAATGCTTTTTCACAGTTGGAAAGCCCAAGGCCCAGTTTCCCCCTGGAGTCTCCCAAACCACGAGACAACAGGTTTCGCTCACTCTCCCTCAGACAGCCTACCAGATTTGCACCTGGTGAGCCCCACTGGCTCCAAGAAGCCCCATCATCCAGACCCTACAGGCCTTGCCGTCCACTACTGCCTCCCCTGTCCTTTCACTCAGATGTGAGGCCAACACCAAATGCACAGAAGAAGCTGTTCAAGGAGAAAAAGACACATGAGAAGAAGAAACTGAAACGTCATCAAAAAGACATAGAGCAGACAACGAAAGAAGCGAATGGAGCCTCAGAAGCAAGAAAATGTGAGAAGAAAAGATTTCGAATTAGGATTGTATGGAAAGGATTTAAAGGAATTAAGTCTTTCTTTCAAAAATAGCTGTGGTATAGAATTTCATGTCCTTTCCATATTAACATAACTTTACTCCTATACTGTATGCAATAAGCAGGCCAAAATAATTTTCCAGACATTTTTCATAGATTTTGAATTGATTTAAATATGAATGTCTTATTTCAAAATGTGCTTATTAGTTCATGTCTGTTTTATAATATAAATAAAGATATTTTATTAAATAAGTGAAAAGTCTGGCATCAGCTTAATAGGTACAGTTGGACCATTTAAGTCCATTTAAGTGTTCCAAGTAAGATCATGTCATGATTTATTGACAAAATATTAAAAATGTATAGTTTTGAAAGAATTAACAGCCCAACATTTATTCAGTAAGAGGTTCAGGAGTAGAAAAAATGTTAAGAAGCCCTCTTGCCCCCAGTCCCAGAGTCACATGCAAGGTTTAACCATCAAATATTAAAACCCTGAGAAATGTTCAGTCTGAGATCTGAGTGAATAATTTAAGGAAGAGATTTGTCTAACCATCCATGTTCTGTTACAAAAATGGGGTTGCGGTCTGGACCTCCTTGACACCAAGAATTGTACAACCGTTTCCCTTTGTAGATGATGAATCTGCCCAACAACATTCCCAGTGATGTGGACTGTTATCTGTTCCCTCCCACTTCCACCTGTAGTCTGGTACATAATCTTACAGGATTTGTCATGGACCAGTGACAAATCCTGTCTCATCTACATTGTAGATATTCTGGGATTTTGTTGTGAAATCTGTGAGATAAGCATATCAAAGCAGTGGGTGAATATTCCAGTATCAGCTGAGGTCCTCACTGTAGCCACAGGAAACTGTTCTGATTTGTGAATGGTCTGCTCAGGATGATCTCACATAAAACAATAAAATCATTTTCTCCCATTGGGGAAAGGGCTCTGAATTCCACTAGCCAGATTATAATCCAGAACAAGATGTAAAACCTCTGTTTCAGTGAAGCTCCAACCCCAGTCACACATGACCTGCCAGGATTGTAAGAACACATGGACACATTAGCCTAAGCCATTTATGATCACAGCGTAACTTCATATTTGTCATTCATTTATTCCATCAAACAGCATTTATTTTGCATATCATAATTTCTTACTTGCAGCCAGTACAGTGAAAACTGATGCAAGTTTGTACTTGAAGGAACTCCTCATTAAAACACTCTAAGGTCATCTTAAATGGAGTGTAGTGGTCTTAACTGGTTTCAAAGTGACTAGTGATGAAAAAAGACAATGTGTTCATTTTTAAATAAAAGATATATTTACATGCATGGAACCTAAATATAACTTGGACTAAGAATCATATTATTATTTTGCCCACGTACAGAAATAACTTATTCTAATTCAAGGATTGCTTGTTGCCTATGGTTGGCGTACTGTGTACACGAAAACTGTGTACATACATGGTAATGCTTAAAAATAGGTGTATCTGCCAGTGAAGTTTATGCTTTGACCTTTAGATTAGCTGTGATGCTGAGACAGGCAGGGCAGGACACAAGCGTGTTGTCGAACTTTGTTTATTAGGAGGAGCAGAAACATTATCCAAGAGCAGGTTACCAGAATACATGAGAAACAAAAAACAAAGTGAGGCTAACCAGGAAGAAGAAAACTCAGAGGTAAAAGTAAGATAACACAGATATTAAGAACACAGGAACGGAGAACAATATGGAAAACGAACAGGCAGAGCAAGAATACATATGGTAGAACTCCAAAATAGTGATGGGATGTTAGATACTGAGGCATCAAAGCTCACTATTGCAAAGCACAGTGATTCAACACTGTATTGAAGATTGTATCAAAGATACTATTAGCATATGACTAATGAGGTCTAAGCATCAAACATCATCTAAACACTGGATGAAGTGGCACTGTTTCACAGGTCTGGCACTGTCCTATAACTTGCAAGCTATAAGAGGGTGTAAAATCTCCAGACATCTTTTTCCCACAAAATTTGATATATGGAAAATATGGAAGCAAATCTTTCCATATGAGGATAAATAACATAAATTGACCATTTCTTAATGCACAGAAATTAAAGCATTAAAATCTCATTTGACATAATATAAATGCAGTTACCAAAAAGTGGCTGAAAATAAGCAGGAAACTGGGCATGGTATAAAAACTTATATACATTTACATACACTTATATATACATTTATGTGTGTTTTGGAAAGTTTCCAAGATGTCATTTTGTGCCAGCATTGTTTAGGTTTTATTGAGACTCCTGTGTCAGGTAATCAACATATTACAGTCCATGGTAATTGGTAAATTCAGGTGAAATATTTATATTAATCTGAAATTAACTGCCCTGCCACTGTGTGTGTGTGTGTGTGTGTGTGTGTGTGTGTGTGTGTTTTTTCTCAGTGTTGACAGGCTGCTGCTGAGGCTGCTCCACTGCTACAGTGTCTCTGACCTCCAGCAGGGGGCAGCAGCAACAGATCTGCTCTCTGCTCTGCAGCACAGACTGGACTTCTCCTGCAGCTCTGCTCTGGACCTGACAGCAAACACACAGACACACACTCTGACTCTGAGCAATGAGGACTGCACAGTCGTCTCCATGGTCAACCAGAGAGCTCACACACACATACATACATACATACATACACACACACACACACACACACACACACACACACACACACACACACACAGTTCACTCTGCATGACTGTGAGATAGAGGAGGCTGGAGTGGAGCAACTCTTCCCCATTTTACACACAGTCACCCTGCAGTAAGCCACTGATTAACAATTTAACACAATATTCGGCATGTGACTGAATGTAGAAGCTGTGTGTGTTCATTGGAAAGCATTGTATGTTCTTTGAAAGGCTCTATATAAATGTAACTTTGCTCATTCAGTCATATCTTGTGTTCTGTCAAGGACATTTTTTTGAAAACAAACAGCAAAAAGCCTGACTTTCTTGGTGATTTTATTTCTCTTACTGGCTGCCTGGTTCACTGATCACTGCCTGTCCTTGGCAGAATGGATATTGAGTGTCTCTGAAAATGTATTAATATTATTAGTATGTGCCTAACGCTCCTCTCTATTCCAAAGCTGACCCGATTTCCATAATTCTCGTATTGCATAAGACATTTATTTCCATTATATGTTTTAGCATTCAGGTGGTCATTTTTCTTTTCAACAGTTATTGGCGTGATCCAATAGATCCAAAGTCAAACGAATACGCACATCATGTGTTGAACCCATCCATAGTATTTTTCTGCTTATCTAATATGCCAATATTTTCTCGTAACCATCCCACCAAGTCCTAAAAACACCCAAACCTAAATGCTTAGTAACTACAGTAAAGCTTTTGTCACTGTCTTAATTTTTATTCTGCATTAGTTCATCAAATGGTTATTTATTGAGAGTGAGTCTGTATTTTGTATTTGAAAAAAAATAAAACTTTGTCAGCATTAAGCAGGTTTGTTGTCTGGTTTGAAGGCTGTGGTTGTGCTATTTTTCTGGCCTTTCTGGTCAACTAGTTTCTGTACCCAGTCATTCCATCAAGGGAGGTGTGTTGCTATTGAAATGTCTAACTTCCTTCATCTAGGGAATTCATGACATACATTAGAATTACATTTATTATAGCTGCAGGTGGCAATTAAGGGGTCCAATCATTTTATCACATCTGCACAACTTGGTTGCTGATGACATCCCATATTAAGTTCACCAGCCTTTGTGGTTGGTTTTGAGGTTTTGTTTCCAGGAATGTTGTATTTTGAAACCAATCTCTCAATTTTCTCTGCTGAATTGCTTTATATAAATATTTTTTTCTGATTCGACATGACTAAGAAATATAGTTCCCCCAGAAGGTCAGTTCACCCCAAATGTACTTGCATTCACAGTATGTTCATATACACCATTGAAGTTTGGTAATAATCTAACACTCTATGGCTAAGTTTTAGCCTATTAATAAAAATCCTGCTCTTGGGGATTGATAGTTAAATACACATATTTTTGATAATTATTTACAAGAAGATCTGCATTTTTTACATTTAAAAGGTATCTCTAGATCAAAAGGTCACTGACTTGTTTGAAAGGTGCATTTGCCCAACTAATTTAGGTATCAAAAATCAGGCTAAAAAAAGGTTTACGAAATGTATTGAACTTTTTTATGGAATAGTCACAAAGTATTGCACTGTATAAACTGCATTTCTCATGCACAACTGGTACACAATGGGATTGACTTTTTTTTTTTTTTAATACCTTTTCATATGTCAGAGGGGCTCTGTTGGCAAAAATGTCCTATAATTGCCATGCTAGCTTAAAGTCCATAAATCAATACTCATGTCAAGTTTCATAAGAATTACTCAAAGAAGTCTTAATTTTTTTTTCTGCTGCTTTGAATGAATCAGTACACCTTGGAAGGATTGATAGGTATGTAGGGGCCATACTCCATACAAATATCAACATGTTTCAGTCTCATCAATATTTTGATACCAAATTTGTGAAGATTGGAGAAAGGTCCTATGACTAGTGTGTTACAGTTCATCAGCAACATAAAAAGCAGTAGGATATTTAAATTCAAAGTAATTTCTACAAGAATCAACGTTGTAGCAGTCCACTGAAGCCAGTTCTTACTAAATTACATTACATCCTTTGAAGCCCACTGAAAAATGATTAGCCAATTACCTGAAAAACATTAGCCAATGTTTGACTCAGCCTTAGCAATCCTCCAGCTTGCTTACAGAAGCAGTATGCAAAATTTCATCTTGATCAAAAGAGCAGTTGTTGAGAAACAGTTATTTGCATATTATTATATGCCCCATATTGACAAAACTGCTACATTTGGTAAGCTACCTCAAAGTCAACACTGGTATAAGTCTTTTAAATTTCATGAAATCTGAACATGTCGTTCAGGAGTTACAGCTAGTTAAAGTTAAGGTTAAAGCCTAACCTTTGTACTACTACTTTGTACTACTAATATTAGACTGCAATAGGACAGCTGTATTTTTATGTCAGGTTTTTGTTTAAATAATTATTGAGATTCAGACTCTTGCAAATCAGCAGATGCATACTTTTGCATCACCATGCGCTGGAATGGCAAACACAAACACACAAACACAGGCAGAGTCTCTAACCAGTCGCAGGTCGATGACGTCCTGGAGCAGGAACCGAATGCGTGAGGAACCCCTCCTCTCCTTCACTGTCTTTTCTATATATTTAAAGTAGTGATCCATTTTTGGCTGAGAGAGAGAGAGTGTAAGAGAAACGTAGAAAAATTTCAGGTATTCTACCCCTTTCGATTCGATCAGGTGTGCTCTCAGCTGAACTCATGTCGCAAGACGTTTATGACTCTTATGTAAACCCTGCTGCCTTGCACGTTGGTCAGTGCTGTAAAGCAGTTCACTGCCACTGTGGGTGTAGCTGTGCTGTCATCAGCTGCACTTGGCTTTGGGGAATCCAGGGTGCAGCAGCAGGAGGCGGCAAACGTGGAGGAGGCTGTGAGAGCAAAACCTTCTAACAGCTGACCAGTCCTGAATAAAAGCCTTTCATTTTGTCAGCTGCAGTAGGAGCAGAGCTAACAACCACACTGACAACTTCACTAAACAACATGAACTTGGACACTTTTAAAATCATTGCCAAGGCCTAATAATACACTGATATCAGCACAGCATGCTAGTCGCACTATAGATGATGATCCTAATTAGTTGGCTACCCTGTAGTCAGAGTGCAGGCAACAGGCAAGCAACAGAAAACACTGACAGCAAAACTTTTATAGACAACATTTCAACATGCTTGTTTTTTGGTTAAAAGCGTGCATGGAGAAAAAAATACACAATAAAAAAGACCAGGAAAATTGAACACATATAACTGTCAAACTAGTTGGTGACTGAACTGTCAACATCACAACTGCTGTTCCTACTAGAGACAAAACTGACAGTCAAGATACAATATCCAAAACTTCTTCATCCAGTTTCGATGTGTAAAGTACTTGTTGTGAAAAACGCAACACAGACCAAATCTGGACAAAATAGGCACAGTCGCTGCACTGCACACTAGCACTCATCTACACATGCACCGTAAACCTTTACATGACATATTAAAGATAAACCGATGCAAGTGCTGAGCATCTGCTGAGAATATTAAATCAACCCAGACCAGGCCCGCGGCCTGCTTACCCTGGCCTTCTCCAAGTCCAGGTCTTTGCCGATGGCTGTGAGGAGGTGGCACAGACGCTCCAGGCTCTCCTCGTTGTGGTTCATGAATAATTTGACCACGCAGTCATGCATGATGGCCTCCGACAGCATGTGCAGCATGTGCAGCTTGAACAGCTCCCCGATGAACTTGATGTTGCCGATGGACCTCCTGTGGGCCTTGTCCTTCGCCTCCTCCAGATCCTGCTCCAGCCTCTCCCGCTCGCTGGCCTTGCGAGGAGTAACCAGAACAAAGACAAAAGCAAGAAACAGCGCGTTTGGACCCGATAACGACCTGTCCGCCTCCCAGCACTGCTGCTGATTTCAGTCCCCTTTCTCCTGATCTGTGGGTTGGTGAGTCAGGTAAACTAGACAGGAGTGCTGCTTACTGAAGTGGCCGCTTCCAGCTGGTGCCGCAGCTTCTCCAAAACATCATCGTTGACCTTGTCCTTCTCAAACTCCTTCTGACAGCGGTTCAGCAGCAGCTTTTGGAAACTCACAGTGCTGGTGGGCTTGTTTGCCATGGGCACTTTTAACTACACAGGAAAGACATGTAGGAGAAACACTTGGGTATAAGACAGTGTTGAGAGTTGTTACTAAATAGAAGCTGATTAAAGCTCCATGTCAGTTTAAAGTGGTTCAAACAGAGTTCACTTCTGTGTGGCATTTGCTTTTGTATGGAACTTCAGCAGCAATGTATGGGAACATGTTACTCACCATAGCCAGGCAGCTGCACATATTGCCATAGGCCATAGAGAAGCTGGGCTCATCGATGGCTTTTTCAAAAACCAGGTCAACCACGTCTTTGAGGCGCTCCTCCGTGTCGATGGTGAGGTCCATCACCTGCTTCATCAGCTGGTTAAACATCTGCGGAGGATTTCTCAGGGGGATAAGAGTCTGGGGTGGGGGCAGGAGTGGGAGCTGGAGCTGGGACGGGTTCATGTGCAGAGACAGGGGCAGGAGCAAAAGCAGGACTGCCGGGCTCTCGTCTCTGCACAGGAGGCTCGACTGGCCGTAGTGCTGGTGATGAAGACTTCAGCATTGCACACTCAAGCTTTGGCTCGTCATCTACAGCCAATCACAGATGAGGGTTGGGAAAGTTGAACCACCAAAAAGGGGGGAAAAAATTCAAATAAAATAATAATCAGTGGAGTCAAAAGCAAATCATCCACAAAACTAGTACTAGTTTCATAAGGAAGTTCATGCATGTGCTAGCTAGCCCTAAACCAGCTGTGTGTGTGTGTGATGTAGTTAGAGGGTTGAAAGGGACAGTGAGGCCTGACCTGGTTTCAAGTCCACAGGAGCAGGAAGGACCTGAGCACTGTCCACGTTATACATGACATTCCCCTGCTCTGCTACCTGGCTGTTCAGCTGCTGGGATTTGAGGTAGAAAATGTGAGAATAATGAGGGTGTGGACATAAAAACTAGCAAAAGACAGAAAAGATGGAGAGAGAGAGAGAGAGAGAGAGAGAGAGAGAGAGAGACTGCACACATGCAGAAGAAGGGGAATGGCAACGAGGGTGGGGGGGTGAGCACAACACAGCACAGCACAGCATAATTAAAGTTTACAGAGAGGCCTTTCCTCAGAGAAGCTGAGGTGCTCAGGATTTGGCTGAATCGTTCTTATAGGGCCTTTATGTGGGCTGTCTGTATAGTGGGAACACGAGGGAAGATCAGGAGGATTCGAGTGGCTGTGAGGGAGAACTAAGATGGAGGCAGATGAAAGAATAGGCACGGCAAGTCGGAACATCAAAACACATCTGAGAAGCCTTCTTAAATCAGAACGGCCACAATCACACAAGCTACTGGAACAAGTCAAATATGACGGAGGAGGGTCAACGGTGCGACCGAATCACTGAAAGAGGAAGAGAGAATGGCTGGAAATCAAACTACACCATCAACTTTTGTTGCTGATTGTATGATGCTTTTAATAGGACAAGACAATGAAAGCCAGCCAAACAACCAAACAACCAGCTCAGAGCTTATTATGAGGGAGGACTAGATGAGAGAGTACTTTGACCTGTGGAGTGGATCACGCGAGCTGATTTCAGTTAAGCACCTAGTTATGGAAACTATAAAGACTAACATTGTCATAAAAATGTGCTAGGGTTAGAATACATTCTTTGCTCGCTTCGAGGCTACATCTAGCAGCGCTAATGCTAACAGCGTTAATGCTAACAGGGCCAATGCTAACGGCGCTAGTGCTAACAGCGCTAGTCCAAATGGCAGTATCGGCGCAGCCAATGGCACATGCGCGGGGCCCACCATAGAACAGCGCCCTCTCATCATCACGGAGAGTGACGTGAGGAGAGTGTTTAAAAGGGTGAATACCAGGAAGGCGATGGGACCAGACGGTATCTGCGGGAGGGTCCTCAAAGCCTGCGCAGATCAGCTAGCCCCGGTATTCACCGACATCTTCAATCTCTCCCTGACGCTCGGTATCGTCCCGTCCAGCTTCAAGCAGTCCACCATCGTCCCCGTCCCAAAGAAACCTCGACCCTCCGAACTCAATGACTACCGCCCTGTCGCCCTCACATCAGTCGTGATGAAGTGCTTTGAAAAGCTAGTCAGAGACTTCATCACATCTTCACTGCCAGCCTCCATGGACCCACTGCAGTTTGCATACCGCCACAACCGCTCCACTGACGATGCAATTGCACATCTGCTCCACACTACACTGACTCACATGGACGAAGGGAGGGGAAATTATGTTAAAATGCTATTTGTCGACTACAGTTCAGCATTTAACACTATCATCCCCTCCCTACTCATTACTAAGTTGGGGGATCTAGGACTGCATACATCCCTGTGCGACTGGATCTCCAACTTCCTAACAGACAGACCACAATCAGTACGGGTGGGCAACTGCGCCTCATCCACCCTCATCCTCAGCACTGGAGCTCCTCTGGGTTGTGTCCTAAGCCCCCTGCTCTACTCACTGTACACCTACGACTGCACAGCCACTTCCAGCTCTAACATCATTGTCAAGTTTGCTGACGACACCGTTGTCATGGGTCTGATCTCGGACAACGACGAGAGGGCCTACCTGGAGGAGATTAAACACCTGGAAAACTGGTGCCAGGAAAATAATCTCCTCCTAAACGTCAGTAAGACAAAGGAGCTGATCGTGGATTGCAGCAAGAAGCAGGAGCGGCACTACCAACCAGTGAGGATCGGTGGAACCACGGTGGAGAGAGTAGATAGTTTCCGGTACCTTGGAGTTCACATCTCGCAGGACCTGTCCTGGTCCCGCCATACCAACTCCCTGGCAAAGAAGGCTCGTCAGCGTCTTTACCACCTCAGATGCCTAAGAGACTTCAGACTGCCCTCCAAAGTACTGTGGAACTTCTACACCTGCACTATCGAGAGCATCCTCACGGGGAACATCACAGTCTGGTTTGGGAATAGCACCAAGCAGGACAGACAAGCACTCCAAAGGGTAGTGCGCTCAGCAGAGCGCATCACACACACGGAACTTCCTGACCTGCAGACCATCTACTACAAGCGGTGCCAGACCAAGGCCAGGAAAATTGTGAAGGACCCCACCCATACCAACAATAGACTCTTCTCTCTGTTGAGGTCAGGGAGGTCAGGACGCTTCCGCTCCCTGAAGACCAAGACAGAGAGGCTGAAGAGGAGCTTCTTCCCACAGGCCATTCGGGCCCTGAATCAGGGAAACTGATAAACTGTGGGGACCACCACCACCATGTAACATAACTGTATATCTGTACATCTGTATATATAGATTTATACTCAATTACCTTGTTACACAACAACTGTAGATATGTTATTATACAAAATGGATCTGTACATTCTGTAGATTGTGTACATATATACCCAACCATATACATTGTACATTGTGTATATAATCATAATATACATATACTGTACATACATTGTTAATATATTTTTGTACATAGAATATATATATTTATCTTGCATATATATATTTTTCTCTATGCACCCCTGTTTCTTTTCCTCAGTTTGGACAGAGCACTCTCCACCATTTCACTGTGAGTTATACTGTGTATGACTATGTATGTGACGAATAAACCGAACTTGAACTTGAATTTGAGATCCGGCTACAGAGGACAGAGGGCAGAGGGTAACTTGGAGGAGATCGAAACTCAAGGACTTGTCACTTTGAACCAGTTCCTAACAAGAAGTACGAAATACATAAGATCTACCTTAAACATTGATAAGTGCAATAAACAATAAGTACTAGAGTACTACTAGACCAGCAAGTAGTAAGTTGCAGTAGTTTAGCTTTGAGATCACAAGAGACCGCACAAGCACCTGGGTAGCTTCCTGCGAGAGAAGGGGCCGAATCCTTCGTATGTTACAAAGGAGACATCTGAAACATAAGTTGAGAATGACAACTGGTTGTCCAAAGTTATGATCGTGATACCAGGGAGTTCTCAAAGGGAACTGTGAGGTCCTGATAAGGGCTGGGAGTACCCGGGATGTACAGAAGGTTGCATGTTAGCTAGGACAGCTAGCTGGCTCATTCACTTTCTATCCATCTTAAAACTGCCAAAGTCTCGAAGTAAACATCACTAGTGAGTTATTCTACACATCTGGTATTAGCAGAGTGTTACAATAATAACAGTTCACCGCAGCAGTAAAGCAATAAACACTTGTCTTATGTAGCCGACAAGCTCGCAAAATACACCAAGCCCGTTGTCATAGCAACCAGCACTTAGCTTGCTCGAACTAGCCTAGCTAAGATAGCCTTAATGGGCTAAAAAAGACTCACTCATTTCTACGCCAGGCACACATACTACAAATGCATATTAGCTACATAACTGTTTCAATAAATGCGTGTATTGCCATGCTATTCATTAATTTTCCTGTATGTGCACAACTGTAGACCGGGGGTTCTTTAACGTAATCCTCTTCGCCATTAGCTTAGCTAGCTAATAAAGCTAAGCTAGTTAGCCAGCCTAGCTAACTAACTAATATGTTTCAATATGGAGACGCAGTAAGAGTGTCTCTAATAATTTGAGTTTGTTTTCAGTCGGTACGTACACTCAAACGGTGTCATACAGTTATTGAATAAATCAGCAGAAGCTGTTATTAAAATAATGTTCTGCGTCGTTTCGAGGTCTTACCTTGGCATTGGTGAAGCTTAGCAGTGGTAACCTACATACGATTCACATTAAAGAAATTAAATACAAAAAAAAACATCTTTCTACGGTCAACCGAAAAGTCCATGTCTTTGTGAAATTTGTTCTATGAGAATAATTTAATACTACTTGCTTTGGAAAAAGCAAACACTTCATGCCAAACGTAGTGTGCACGGCACAGTAATTGCTGTAGAAGACACATGCATGTATTTTCACAATACACAGGCTGTTTATATCTGTTCAGTACATATACATCATAAAATCAAACACAATGGGTCGTGTGTTGTTTGCTATTTGTTTATTTTTAAAGAACTGTACATGCGGGCGTTTTAAATAATCTTCATGGAGAGGTGTCCGTTTTAAAATCAAGTGCGGGACTCGAATTTCCTCCGTTGTTCCAGGCGACCAGGGTGCGGTTCTGCTCACAAATCACTGCACCAGGTAGGTACCAGTCAAAATACGTGGTTGAAGATACCGTGAAGTTGTTGGTTTTTGACGGTACTGATGGAAAGGTCAACATGGCACCCGGAATAATGGCGTTTTCCTCCACAGGTGTTCTTATTAGGCCTCTTGGAGAATTAATTGTAGAAGTGCCTCATCTTCGTGCTGCAAACCTCCAGCTTTGGTCACGTTCTGCCCAGAAATCTATCCGCTTCAAGATTGGTCTAATGGGCCAGTCATTGCTCATCCTCCGCCGCTCTTGTTCAGTCGGCAGAGGGTGGATTTTCGTCCTGCTCTGTCTCTGTCCCATTGTCAAATGTGCTAACATTTGCTGAACTTGAATGTTATTAATTCGGATGTCAGCAGGGGTAACATTTCAGAACTGTTGTCAGTGTAGATCATTTGAATAAACGACTGTCCTGTTTGTCTGCTACGAGCTGCCATAGCTGCAGGTGTTTGGTGACTAGACCAGTCAGCATGCAGGAGTCTGCCTATGTTCAGTTAGAACAGGCATCAGTAAGACAAGACTCGCTGTACTCACTCATTATCTTAATACTGTTCATTAAATTAAGTCAGCGGTTTATATTGAGTTTACGTCATTTGGTACGACGAATCTACAGCCTTGAATTGATTTCTGCAGTGTAATATGGATATAAATGTTAAAATGTTCTATTACAGAACACGACACCTGTTGCGTTTTATATTGGTAAATCTCTGATATGACCGCTGTAACATAAAGTTGCGGTTATAAGTGCGTGAAACATTTTGATCGACTGAAATGTAAATTTATGTACATGTAATATATTTGTGATTGTGTAAATCATACAGCTATTCTTATTCTTATGGCTAGCTAAATAGATTGCAATTTCGTCGTCTTCAAGGCATGGCATGGTGTTTATTCATTCGTTGGCATACAAAATGACGCCTTTTCACGTTGTGGAACTACAAATATGGCGGCCTTTTTTCTTTAGCGTTTTAATGACGTAAAAGCAGAGTCTCACCGTAAAGTCGGGCAGGAGGATCTGGACTCATTTATTTCTTCGTATCTTCCGCCATCTAGCGGTCAATAACGGGTAGTCTTGAATTGATTTCTATCGCGTAATACTTTGGATATAAATGTTTACATTTCCTGTTGCAGAACAGACAAAGTATAGTCAACCAGTTCTAACCTTTTGATAAAAACTTGAACTTCAAAGTAGGTGAATCTATTTCCTTAAACCAATCAGATCACAGTTCATTTACATAACATCAATGCTTTGAGTGCTTTAGATATGAGAACATCACAGTGATCTTTCTGCTCACACATCAGTCAGTCTATAATTCTGTATTATGTGTTTCTATAGCTTCCAACTTTCATGAGTTCCTTGAATCTGTGGAGAAAAGTGCAGACCAATGTAGTTTCTTATTTGTGAACATTTATACATTTTATGTAATTTATTTATCATTTAAATGCTTTATTACTTTTAGTTTATAGACATAAGGACAGAGAAAACAGTTCATATACTGAATGAATTGTTACAAGGTAATATTTTCTAGACTGTGTTTACCATATGTTTTTATTTCTAAACGTTAATGCAGTGTGTTAATCTGTCACACTGAGGCAGAAGGGGTGACTCTGATATACCCCTCTTCCATTGTCAACTATTCAGAGTCCTCCAGTGGAGCTCATACAACTAAAGAAACACATACAGAGGTCACTGGAGGTTCTAAGTTACATCTAAAGTGGTCTAGATGTGACGTTGCGAGGATAAGCAGGATGCGGGAACGAGGCACGATGAAACGCACTTTTATTTTTGCAAACATGCAAAACATACAACAAAGCTCAAACACTATGCACATCTCAAACACCAACACACGTACTATGACACACGAGACATATATACACCCAAGCCGATTACACATAACAGAGAACAGGTGAACGACACGAGAGGGTGTGGCAACACAGAAGAACACACACAAACCAAGATGTTTGAGGAGGGGGCGGGGCCACAACATGACACTAAGCCTATACACACTGTTCCAACACTACCCTGTAGGGCACCATCTCCATGGAAGTATATTTTTAAAAGCATGTTTGATAACCATATTTCTACTGGAACAATTTAATCAAATGTGTTGTGTTTTTTGTTCCTCTCTAAGACCTTTCGGACGCCGGTATTCAGATTTGAGTCTGAGCAAGTTGAGAAACCCACTATGAGGGTTTCTGGGTGCTCTGGAGGAGCATCCAGAAGTTGTACACCTGCACCAAGCCTGAGACCCCTCTGGCACTGACACAATTGCCCAGGAATTTGGGCATGTACCTAGACTATGAGAATGGGCAGCTATCTTTCTATATTGTGCTAACATATCTACATATTTATCGGAAACCTCCGGGAGAAGAAGCTGTATCTCCTCTTTGCACTGCTGGACAGACACACTTATGACACTGTACTCATCAAAAGCAGAACCAGAGATGCACTGAGTCATATCCCGCTACACACCTCTCAGGCCAGCTTGTTTGCACATTTTGTCATAAAACTTAAGATGTCAGTTGTTGCTGTTATATATAAAATTACCAAATTAAAAAATAAATAAATCAAAAAGTACTTGTGGCTAGAGAAACACAGTCAATCACATAAACAAGATATAATGTCAGTAATGTTTGCGGCAGGTGTTTCAAATGTGCCCAGACTCATATTCAAAAATATCCATGTTTCAACAGTTTGAAGGTGGCCATGACACTAACAGTCTGGTGGAAATTCCACAAGATATCAAACTCCACACTCACACAAACTATTCATTCTCCCATTTGGAACAATCCAGGCTTTACCATGAACAAAAATATTAAACTTTACATCTTGGATAGAAAAGGGCATTACACACCTTAAACATATTTATCATAAGACTTCTTTCATGTCACGCCCACAACTAGCCCCAAAATACGGTATAGAAAGCACCCAGTTCCTATAATACCATCAGCTAAGATCACCTATGTGTTCAAAAATCAATTCCGATACCTACATCTATATCAGAATTTATAAACAAACATTCTTAATACAAAAAACCTATTATCTAAGATATACAAAATAATAGTGAAATCAAATCTCACAATTACCCTACCATCGAGACAATGGGAGGAAGATTTATTACCAGCCCCCGGCGCCGCAGTTTGGATTAATCATTACCACATGACAGCAACACTAACCTACAATGCATTCAGTACAAAATAATACAGAGTACATTATACTACACATTGGATGTTTAAAATTGGTTTCACAAGCTCAGCAATCTGTACATACTTTACTCAAAACACAGCTAACGATTACATTCACACCACTCGGCAGAGCACACCTATCAAGCAATTTTGGCAAGTCGTCATCACCAACATATCCCATGCTTTAAATAACCATATCCATCCAACACCATCTTTATGTCTCCTAGGAGACATATCATCAACCAATATGACAGGATACTATGTATAACATTATTATATTGATATAATAAAAATATTATTGCAAAAAAACAACAAACAAAAAAAACATACTCAAGAACTGGAAAACAAAAAATAATGTTAGTGTCACCCAATAGAAAAATCTATTGATAGACTATATATCAATAGAATAATTCTCAGAATTAATCAATAACAGAACCAATAATCTAGACTGGACACCTTTGATAAAATCCATACAGAGCGAATCAATAAACGATAAATATCACACTCTAATACGTGTACATATACAATCCAACATACATGTACTCGCACATAACCACACACACATATATATATATATATATATATATACATACATATATATACATACATACATACATACATACATACATACATACACACACGCACACACACACACACATCATTCCTGTAATGGTGCAGATGGCGAATACTTAAAAATATTCTATATACATTTTGCGTTTGTCTGTTCATCTGTCTGTCTTATTTTTAATAATAAAGCTCTAAAGGTCCTCTGATGGGGGGTAATAAATTAATATATTTATTTCTCCAGATTTCTATCTCTGAGAGAAAAAAAAATGTCCTTTTACAAATTGCACCTCGTTGTGGACCTCGGCTAGGTTTACATTCCAAGTGATTATTTTAGAATTCAAGGGGAGGACCTGCAGGAGTTGGAAGAATTAATTAGAAAAAAAGAAGTTATCAGAGCAATAGAGGAATTAAACATACGCAAGACTCCAGGAGCCGATGGTTTACCTGCTAAATTTCATAACGTGTGCGTTAGTGAAATTGCTGATCTTCTAGCTGATGTTTTTAATGAAGCATTAGATGGGGGGCAATTGCATGATTCATTTTATCATAGTGTGATATCATTAATATATAAAAAAGGAGATCCTTGTAAGTTGGATAATTGGAGACAGGTCAGCCTATTGAACTTGGAGTACAAAATTTGTGCAAAAATAATTGTTAATAGGATGTCAGAAATATTGAATGATATCATAGAGTTGGAACAGATATGTGCGATAAGAGGAAGATACATGTGGGATAGTTTAGGAGTAATAAGGAGTTTGGTTACTGAAGGATTATATGTCTGCATTATATGTCTTGCTGCATTATATGTCATCACTATTAGCCCACTATTATATAAAATTAAAAATGATCCGCAATTACAAGGTGTTCAAATGTTAGTTATGGAAAGATGGAAAATATCTGCGTACGCAGATGATGTGATGGTTTATGTCAAGAATCAAAATGAGTTTCATATAGTTAAGAGACACTTTGAAAAGTATGAAGTTGTGGCTGAAGCGAAATTAAATGAAAGTAAAAGTGAAGGGGTATGGATAGGAGATGGGCAACCTGTACCAATAGATGTAGAAATAAAAAATGAAATTAAAATATTAGGTTTGATGGTAGTAAATGGTAGATGTAGCGAATGGAATTGGGAGAAGAAGGAGTGTGAAATTAAACTAGAATTGGGAAAATGGAGGGTGTCAAACTATAAGACTAGAAAACAGGAGGTTAAGACCATTGTTTTGTCGAAATTGTTGTTTTTGACTACGGTTTTCCCTCCAAATGAGAAATGTATTAAGAGGTTGAATAAAATGTGTGTTCGTTTTATTTGGGGAAATAACAGAGAAGTGACAAAACGGGAAATTATGTACAAGTCGAAAGATAAAGGCGGATTAGAGGGAGATGAGTTAACTCGGAAATTAGAAAATGCCTTTTGCAAAAATGTAACGAAAGCTATATTTCGGAAAGCAATTTGGGTAGGAGATGTAAATCAGTGGAAGAAAAGAAACATGCTCCTTATTTTATTATTATTAGTGAGCAATGTATAATACCTGCAGAAATAGTTTTTAAACGGATTGTGTGTGAGTTGAAAAGGTTGAAGACGTTTGATATGAGAGGAAAAATTCCCTGGACTCTTTTAGACATATAAATGGATGATGTATACCTAATTTACAGATGTAAATTGTATTGTTAATTATTAATGTATAGAGTGAAGGTAGTCTGTGTCCTCTGGTAGATATTGTTTGTGAGGTTTTTGTGATGGAGTGTTTTTATTGAATTGAATTGAATTTTCTTAATAAAGTCAATTTAAAAATGGAGAAAAGCGGTCCTAGAAACATTATTTATTTACGTGAGCTTCGAACGAGAGGGTGGGATCCATAACTCCAAGATCTTTAACTGTTAGATAAGATGTGATTGGGAGACCATTGAGGTTCATTGAGTAATTAGAGAGTGGGGACCTAGCTGACACCGGGCCTAATAGAAACACCTCTGAATGTCTCCGAATGTTAGAAATTAATTAAAAATACTAATGTCAATGTATTTACGACACATGCATTTAGGACATGTAAGTTTTTCAATCACAACAAAACATGTTGTTGTATTTTTTGCATTATGCTTACTACAGAATTAACAGTCAAAAGTTCAGTGAGTTTGCATGCAGAGTTGTAACTCTGCTTATTACTAGAACTGTGGCTAGAATCAAAATCAATGCTAGTGTCATTCCTAAATCCCCAATCAGCTAGTTGTGAAGTTAACATTCAAATAGAAAATAAAAATGCAGACTTCAGAATTAGTTAAATAGCTGAGGGAATAGAATAAATTATCCGTTGCTACCCCTGTCTTTTATCATCCCTCCATCCCTCCATCCCATGCCATCTTCCTCTATTATTTGCTTTTCTATTTTGTTCTGGTATCTCCTTATCTCTTTTTAAAAAAACATTGGCCAAAAGCAGCTGCATCATTACCTGGTTTGGGAACTGCACCACCTTTGACCGCAAGACCCTCCAAAGAATAGTGAGAACAGCTGAGAAGATCATTGAGGTCTCTCTTCCCTCCATCACGAACATCTACATAACACGCTGCATCCGGAAAGCCACCAACATTGTGAAAGACCCCACACACCCCTCACATGAGCTGTTCACCCTTTTGCCATCTGTAAGAAGGTACCGCAGCATCCAGTCCCGCACCTCCAGACTGTGCAACAGCTTCTTCCCAGAAGCCATTAGACTCCTGAACTCTGGCTAACTCCAATTCCAATTCAGATTCCAAAATGGGCACTTTTATACATGCTTATAGACAGTCACTCACACACACACACACACACACACACACACACACAAACACACACACACAAACATACATACGTACATACATACATACATACATACATACATATATACATACATATCTATACACACACTCACACATTGTTTTGCATCGGACTAGTGCTGAAGTCAAACGTCACACAAATAAACTATGCACTCCTGTTGCAGTCTTGCACATTATCCTACTTGCTGCTAGAGTACTGTACTAAACCAGCACTGTACTCTGAACTGTTCTGGCTGCTACCGGTGACTGCTATGTTCAGGGTAGCATATCACTGATTGCTATGCACAACTCGCTTTACATATGCCCAGTACTGTGTACTGTACTAAATTGCACTGTCTACTCATTTTCTATTTTGTATTTGTGCTGTCCTGTGTTTATTATTGTTTATTTAATGTTTATTTAATGACATTTTGCACTATATTGGACTGTTTGCACTTGTGTAGCATGTTATTTGTTGCCCTGTTGTTTTCAGGTTGCACCATGGTCCTGGAGGAACATTGTTTCGTTTTTGTTGTGTACTTGTATATAGCTGAAATGACAATAAAACCTCTTGAACTTGAACTTGAACTTGAAGTCCCTCCAGGCAGGCCAAGCCCTACAGCCTTGTACTGGGCCGCAGGAACAAGCAGCGCCTGTGGGAAGCGCTCTTCTGTCCGACTCTGCGAGAGGAAGTGAAGCCTGATGGACAGTTCCACGTGACTGAGAGCTTCTCTACTCCAATTTTCAACAGCTTCGTGCCGCACTTTGAAGTGGACATGAGTGGAGAACCCACGCCTGAGCAGCCTAAGAAGAAAAGCCGAAGACACTGACTTTATTATTATTATTGTGACTGTTATTGTCATCCTTGTTTGTATTATTACTATTATTCTTATTATTATTGTGATTGCTGTTGTTAACTTTTTATATTCTATATGTAGAGTTTCTGTATTGTTTAAAATTTGTTTAAGCTTTTCTTAATTTTAAATTTAGTCAATCAGTCTGCCCCTTGTAAAATAATTGTGTAATAGTTCATGAGATGTCATTGTAATAACATTTTAAAATTATTTTGCATTATAATAAATTTACTGTAAATAACAATAACTTTAAATGTTTAAGGTGTGGCATCTTAAATAAATTGATAGAACTGTACATCTTTTTTCTAACGTTACAATTCGAGTCTTAATTTACATCTCTTATCAGTGGAAGATGCACTTGCTCACACCTTTCCTTTAGATTCCTTTTGTACACACTTCAGACTGTGACCATGAGATGCTTGAATGAAAATTGAACATTCACCCTTGTGTGCCGAATGTTAGCTAATGCATCATGATGAGCCTATCCTTGTTGAGTTACTTAGTGAGATCATTCTCATAGCAAGTTCATTACACCTTGTGTACTTGTTGTAGTGCAGTGAGCAGTTTCAATCTTAGTTACAATCTTAGTTATCAAAGACTCATTCCACCCAACCACAATACATCAGAGAGCTGTTTTGCATGTCAGTGCATCTTCACCTTGAGCCACAAAGTTAAATAGCTTTTAGGCCTGGTTCAGGCTTCAGTTCTTACTTCACAGTATTCTCACTGCTGAGCTGAGTATAGAATTCATTTTGTGAAAATAAATGTTTTCCCTCAGAATAAGGAGACATATCTAGAGTTGTGGGGCACAGCAGAACCACTTCAAACTGGCAATGTTTGAGTGCTGTCATATGGCAGATTAGATCTAGTGGAGCTCATTTGATGGTGCAGATAAGAAATTTGGGTAACATTACTGAAGGGCACTGTTCAGAGTGCTAGATGACTCCCACATAAGCCCTTAATGACAATTGACATAAACATACTTGAACATTTATAAATGCTTATGCCAAGAAGCATCAGCTGACATTAAAAGCTGCTTTTGACATCTTTGATATCAAGTTAACATAACTAAATCAAGTGGCACATTTTTGGTAAGATTAGGAGATGTAATAACACTAGGTGGGGAGAAATTACATCACACATTATAACAACTGACTTTGCAGTTGTGTGTTTGTTTGTTTTTTTTAACTAAAATTAAATTACATTTTAACAAAATGTTTAATTAATAAAATATTTTATTATTTAATCCTTTAATGAACCATCATGTTCTTCAGATCAGTGAAGACCTGCCAAAAATACTGCGGGTCATTGTTAATCTGCAGCATCTTGCCACTCATGCGGTTAGCAATGTCCAGGGATCGGGCCCAGAAGGCCCCTTTGTTTTCCTCCACCAGGAAAGCTTTGGCTGGGTAGCTGATCTCCTCACACATGTAGGAGCAAGACACATACAAGCATGTGAGCAGCACGGCCTGCAGCTCCTCCTTGGTGGCCACCTCAGCTGAAATGATGTCACGGCACAGCATGAAGAGAAAGACCACGGTGCTTGGAATGAGGAAGCTTTGCTCCTGCCATTCTGTCAGTGTCACGTAGCGGTCCACAATGCGCAGCCACTGCACGGGCTCGTCAGCAGTCAGGTCCTTCAGCAGGCAGCAACGCCGGCACAAGAACGCACCCAGGCATGTGAGCAGCTCGCTGGTGGAGGACTGCATGAGCAGTCTAGGCATGCTTTCAGTGCTGGCCTGGCCCAGCCTTTCAGGCTTACTCGCAGTGGCGGACTGGGTTAAAGAAACATCACAAAAGACAGTTCACAACTGGAACCGGATTATGAGTGATAACAGTGGGCTCAACACCTTCCTGTCTTTTGTCCTCATGTTGGTTGATAACGGTACTCACAGTAGCTCCATCCAGGCCATTGCCAGAGGCAAGCTTCATGGACCGCTTTGTCTTGGGTGACAGAGCTTTGCCAGAATGTCCTCGGGAGAGCAGGGTAAAGATCTGGCATTTCTTGACTCTGGTCTTCTTTTTCTTTTCTGTCTGAGATGCTGTCAAATCCAAGACGCCAGAATCCTTACCACAGATTGGCATGGACCATGCACTACCCATATTGTATGGACTATTTCAGATCAAGAGGAATGTGAACAGAAGAGAGTAAGGTGGAATAAGTATTTGCGGAGAAAAACGGTATATCGATATTAGTACATCCATGGCTTATTAAATTCCATTTACAGAACGCTGAACTAAACAGGTTACGTTTATTGACATTGTAACATAAAATAGATTACAAAACGAAAATCAATTAACAGTTCGGAAAGTAACATAAGCTACACTACTCACGTGTAGAATTTGTACTCAAATCTGAGAAGAATATCCTATTTTAAAACAGTTGGGATCAGGCCTACAGTGAGAATGCCAACAGTAAATGATTTTTTATATGCCTCTTTGTTGTTCTTATATAATGTTTGGCGTCTATCATTATGATGTAACAATAAAGTTACTATCACTGCATCAGAATCGTGCATAATTAATCCTATAAGAATAGGAGACCACACAGATAAATATTTCAGGGTTGATTCTATGTATTCAACACTGGCTACAGATGTTATGTAACAGTCACCCCAAACGCAATCCACGCGCTGTCTTTTCCCCTTTACCGGCACGCGCGCACTTAAACGTTCCAGTGGAGCAAGGAGTAAGCATAGTTTAGAACATGCGATGCTGATCCTTGCATTCCGTGGATCAATTACTTTGGGACAAATATGTTAAATATGTCATACATGAAAATGTGTGTGCTGGTTTTCTAATCAAACAGCAGGCTCCAATGGATAGCAATGCTGACCACTTCAAAATGCAGCCATTCTCTTGTTTGACGGCACTTGTTAAAAGCGTGGAACTAACAGAACAAATGAGGGCTGACGTTCAAGTAGTCTGCCACATTAATGTCTAAAGAGCCAGTCACAAAATGCGACAAAATCTGTTCCTCTTTGTCTAAATTGACTGACACTGAACTTTAATTTTTCTGTTGAGTTATCGTTAGCTAGCTAGCTTTGCGAATGAACCTAGCTTGACTATCATGTTAGTGTTTTATTTTCTTTATTTACTATAATTTTTTAACCAACTAATTGTAGCCAGCTTGCTGTGAGACACCCGATCTAAAATAATGGACCTGCTGCGTTGTATTTGTAGAAGCAATGGCAGATATGACGGGAAACTCGCTAGTGCACCCAGGTTACCTTGCCTACTCATGAAAGTACAATCGACCATGGCAGAGACAGAAAACTAGCAATCTAGTTAGTTATCTGATAATATAACTTTACTCCTCTAATATCAAGGGATTACCATCACAGATGCCTGTATGTTCAGAAAACCCATCCCCAATTAGATAGTTTTAAGATTAAATATTTAAATAGAAAATAAAGATGCAGACTCCAGAATTAGTTGAAGAGAATAGCTGGTCCCGTCCTTTATTGCAACTTCAATATAAACATGCTTTTGAGGGACCCTCCGGAGAACGTCTGAGGGGTACACAAGAGTTTAATTCTAATTCTTATAAATTTTTTCAAGGGCAATTATGGAAACGACCCTCCTTTTTTTCCATTTTGTTCTTTGTAGTTTCCACCATTATGCTCAAATTACACATTAATTTATAAAAGCTAGTCACCTATGAACCTGCAGGCTTATATAGAAGGGAAAATAAACTATGGAGAGAGAGAGAGAGAGAGAGAGAGAGAGAGAGAGAGAGAGAGAGAGAGAGAGAGAGAGAGCAAGCGAGCATGTGTGAACATATTCTTGTCACGGTACGGCCCCTCCCCCCAAACGTCTCCCCGTGTGTGTTTGCTTGTGTGTGTGTGTGTTCATCCGTGTGGCCACGCCCCCTTGTGTTTCACGCCTGCTCTTCGTTGTGTTGTTATTGTTTGCGTAAATAAGTCCTTTGTGTAAACGTTAACGTTGTCAGTGTTTGATCCCACGATAGCCTTAGTGCTACGTTGTCTTCCATGTCTCTAAATAAACATCGTTGTATGCATCACGGCTCCTCTTTTGTATCCTGCCAAGCCTCCCTGCGTTACAATTCTGATAAAATTTGATAAAATACTAGGTCATAGTTTGCAGTCTGAAGTACTTTTGACCTGCTGAGAGTTAGCCTGATTTCATTTAGCCTGTTCCTAACCTTTGTTTAGTATGTTGCATAAAAGCTCATGGAAATATTTCAGATGTAACATACATGTAACTGACCTAGTAGAGCAAAATTACAGAATTGTAAGGAGGAAGTGACGTTCTTGGGGCATATCATTAAGGGAAATACACACAAGCTGTCTCAAAACCGAGCACAAGCCATAATTTCGCTACCTAAACCATAGTGGAATACTCCCCTCTTACTGTTTTAGTCCCACACGCAGTACACTGAATACTGCAGGACCAAAGAGTGTCACACTTATCAGCCCAGTGGTAGCTGAGATACCACACCACCCTCTTAGATATGCCTAATATAACTGTCAAAAGGTGTATAACACTGAACCCAACTACACTCCTTCCTACGGAGGAGGATGGAGATCCACAAGACTGCACAGCAGTCTTAGCTGAAGTATATATACCGCAGGTTGATCTCTTTGAAGAAGCCATAAGTAACCCAGACCTATGCCTCTATGTGGGTGGGTCAGCAAGCAGGGACGACACAGGGGTCAATAGGGCAGCATACGCGGTAGTAACAGATCATGAAATACTTAAAACAGAAGTATTACCATCCTCCTATTCAGCGCAGGCTGCTGAACTAGTAGCACTGACGGAAGCATGCAAACTAGCTGCAGACAAAACTGTTAATGATTTTGGAGCCATATGGAAACATAGGCAATTCCTGACAAGCTCGGGTAAATATGTTAGACATCACCATCTTGCTAGAAGCCATTTCGCTGCCAAAGACAATTGCAGTTGTTAAGTGTGCAGCTCACAGGACTACAGAAGACCAAATCAGCAAGGGGAATAATTTTGCAGATAGAGTAGCAAAGGCAGCTGCAACTAAAACCGCTGTGCAAGCAATACAGGAAACCGCTGCTACCCCGCAGGCCACATTACGGGAAATTCAGTCAGGGGCTACCGCCACCGAGCGCACCAGGTGGAGATAACTAGAACCTCCTGTTAACAACCCACACTGCTGTCAAAATAGAAGGACAAGGAACCTGGGTACATCACACACACTGTAAGAAGGCTCCGACACCAGCCCCAACTCCAAGCAGCAGCACCCAAACAGACTAGGTCGGAACTGTGTTGAGTAGGGTGTTAAAGCCAAGGCCTACCCTTTCGACACTCGGAACCGTCAAGAGACGGTAGAGAAAATCAGACACAGCTAACACAGTCAGAACATAGACTGCATATTAATATGGATGAAGAATCCCATGACTTATTAGAAGACTTGTTACCATTTCAGGGTCCCAACGCCACTGAGGCAGAAGGATTAGCAGCTAAATGCCAACAAAATACAGCGTGTATGTCAGCCATTGTGCATGCCCAACATATCAAGCAAGAGTGTCTGGTGTGCCAGCACACCAGTGTTCCAAGGACTGTAATCCCTCTGAAAAACACAGACGTAGGAGAAGTGAATATGACAATCTCTATGTGCCAGGTTATTAACCAGACCTCAAACTGTCCCAGTCCCACTAACCCCGTACCACCGAAAATGATGCTGCATGTGGCAGCTAGTAAGGGTGAGATATTTGTATAGCAGATGAAGCAGCAGGTGCCGGAAGGCTGGTCCAGATGCGTCAACTATGTGCAGGTGCACAGCAATGGCACTTGCAGTGACTCCAATAGCAGTTCCCTGTGGAATTGCTCCATGACAACCCTGCAGGGGTATTGGAATGTAATGTGGGTCGGTGGTTCGGTGGTCTATGGTGAATTGCTACAGAACTGGACTGGTTGTTGTTATCCAGCTGTAGTGCGCCCAAGGACGCAGGTGTATACACTTCCCCATGCCAAGCAGCACAGGGTGAGGAGAGACATAACCAGCACAGACTATTGTGGTAGAATTCTGAGGGACCCATGGACCACTCCGGGTGAAACCATTGGTTGGTCCCTTTTCCTGGGCGGTGGCACAGTAGCAGACCTGCAAAAGATCAATGGCTTAGCTTATCAGTTACTGCAAGTAGTTAATGACACCTTAAAGATAGAACAACAAGTGATAAGGGCAGTAGTGCTTCAACATAGAATGGTATTAGATCTCCTAACCATGAAGGAAGGAGGAGTGTGCAAAATGATTAACACTTCCTGCTGTTTTTACATTCCAGATCTCAGCGCTAATATTACTGATTATATGAATCATATGTGATCTTCCTTCACTCCGCAGCCTACAGTTCCAGTAGCGGCTGTAGCGTTGCCCATTCTGCTACCCATTCTTCTTCTTTTTCTTCTTCTTCTGTGTTTACCTCCTTTTTTGTCATTGCGTGTCAGACGTCTTTCTAGTGTGTTCACCATGCCAGCGCTCAGCGGCCATGCCAATGACCAACCCCAGATCTGTGAAGACATTCTGCTCCCCAAGATGGGCGGTGCTGGTGATCCACATGAAGACTTCGTAGTGCTATTTGCTGAATAAATGTGTGATAATGTGTGATATAGAATAAAGGGGGGAAATGTTGTGGAAATTTCCCTTACTTCATTTTGTGGAAATTTACTTTGCTTTATTTTACTTTGCTTTATGTTTCTATAGTCACAGCATAACAGTCTGCAGATAAGCATGTGAGTCAGGGACACCAGCTGCTCACATACGGTTCTAACCATAGAGATAGAAGAAGCCTTCAGCGCTCAGGCTAACCAAAACATGAATTATCAGATACTCTGTAGGAGTCGTTTTTCTTTTTTTCCTCTTTCTTCTGTTCTCTGTGTAAGGGGAGGGGGACCGTACTGCGCGTCAGTCCTCTTACTCTGTTATACAGGGGACAGAACTCAATAAACTTTTACTCTTTACTACTCAATGCATAAAGCTGTCTGTGTTTGATGTGCTCTCATTTTCCCACCACATCCATTTAGCAGTACTTCTGAATAACCGAAATGGCTTAAAACAGCTGAGGGGATGTTTGAAACTGAGTGATAAGATGTTCAGCAATTTATATATGATAATACAAGGCAGTAAATTAAATTGGGCTGAACTGGACAATAGTACCTGGCATGAAAAGTATGTCGTAGAGAGAGTAACAAAAAACTCAACCTCTCACCTCGCGCTCTGAGATGTCTCCGTCACTGTCTGTAGTGTCCTCTAGGATACTGCTGCCCTCACTAAAGTGTGTTACCCTGACCGGGTCAAACATCTCTTGAACATATAACTACACAATGGAAAATCAGCTTCAAGTGCTGCATTGAGCTAGAGTGCACTGTAAATGGCCAGATACAAATGGCAATGTCAGTAGTAAATTTATATATGCAGTCATGAAACAGGACCTAGCTGTAGAGCACAGCTTTAAGGTGCATATTATGATGTGCTCTTACCAATCATCCTACTGGCTGTGTCTTGCTCTTTTGGCCAAATGTTTCTCTTCCAAAGCAGACAGACCAGACTTGCTGCTTATTACTCCGTGCACTATAAATAAACCACATGTATAATGCCTTGTAAACAATGGAACAAGGGAAATTTGAATTGTGACTACTCTGCTAAAGGAGCGGATAAGGCAACCCACCCAAACCCCCCGAAAGCTGTTCTGTTATCCCTAATTGCTATGCAATAGTCCTGTGATTAACTCAAAGGCTGGAGAAGTTTCACCTTTCTCTATTTGAATCCTGAAGGCTGTTCGGTTCCGTCGCCCACAATCCATCCTGTGTAATTAAACATTCACATCATAACTCGACCCCGTGTAATAGGGCAAACTCACTCGGATGGGGGAAAGGATTACAGACTACCTGTACTGCTGCCGCAACTCTGCGGCCATTCCAACAACATCCACATACATTCCAGCAACATCCTATTATAGGACACAGTGGGCTTAAGTACACCCATTTAGTAGCATGTTGGACCTTCTTTGGCCTCCAGAACTGCGGCAATTCTTTCTGGCATAGTTTCCACTATGTGCTGAAAATACTCTGCAGGAATCTTGGTCCAATCTTCATAGGATATTTTCTCTCAAATTACATGGAGGGACTGATATGTTCTAAACTGCCTGTTATACTCTTACAGCTGCTTTGAAATGCAAAAAAACATATTTATCTTCCACTCCACTCAAGAATGGCCACACTTGGAATTTCCCTTGGCACATTTAAAGCATTGTGTGAGCCAGATAGCTTCTGTTTTCAACCTTCCAATGCTCTGAGTAGTAGTGTTCCATGCATATGACATGCTTCAACACATCCATGCATGTTGTAAAGAAACACAGTGTAAGCAGTATTAATGAAAGTGCATCTCTACCTCAAACTCACCAGTGTAACAATTACAGTGTGTGAAATCTAATTTTAAATGGCGATCAGCCTTCTTAACAAATCTCCAATAACAAATAAGCAGAACTCACCTTGTTGAGTGTTTGTGTTTGTTTGTGTGTGTGTGTGTGTGTGTGTGTGTGTGTGTGTGTGTGTGCAGTTTTAAGCATAGCAAGGCACTTCAGGGTTGCCAGGTGGAGCCTTCCTGAAGACCCTGATACTGAAACAGCATTAAAAGCTGCAATGGCACTGTAGTTGTTTTTATCTGCACTAATACTGCTTTGAACTCTTGCACTCTTACATACAGTAAGTTTCTGTGTACCTTTAGTAAATAAAGGGATTCTATTCTAATATTACAAATCACTATGTCCAGTGTTTTGATAAATGGCATCTTCAAATTATCTTTGCTGTTTCTTTGCATTAAACTTTAAACCTGCCTTTTAATGAGTCCACAATATTATACAGGATAGTCTTGACTATAAAGCTATTTTGAATTAAACTTAAATGAAACAAATTTTATAAATGGGTTGTTGTGTTTGTAGGTTTGATTCAACACAGGATCAGACAGGTTCCTATAAGTGGAAAAAAAAAAAAAATTATTTCTGCTGAACCTCAGTCTGCAACCAGCTATTCATCAGAGAGAGACTATTAACAGACCTATAAAGAAACTGATGTCATATGATGAACAAGTTTTCCTGCTGGATCTGTACTCTCATGTGAAGGACTCTGAGACTCAAACAGGCAGGAGTGTCCTTCCAGTATTACAGCCAGTTTACCAGTCAGCATCTGCAGTCTGGTACATAGACCTAAGAGAGAAAGACCTCCCTCTTCCTAGAAGGGCTGAAACTCCAAACAGTGAAGAAAGCAGTGGAGCTTAATGACTGGTCAGATGAAGAGAGTGAAGTGAGGAGTTTCCTTCAGTGTCTGCCATGTCCCAGCTGAGGTGAGTGTGAAGCTTTTATTAGTACTATAGGAGTTGTGTTTAACTTTGAAACTGATGGTGTCACAGCCATTTGTGGCTGGGAGTCTAAAAGAGCATAATTGGCTGTACTCTTAGGGAGAGAGAGAGTGGCATACGCTCTCTCCCTTGTTAATTACAGAGACACCGTGCAATCAAGGGCGTCTATAAGTTCACGCGTCAGAAGGGGGAGGAAAAGACTATTTTCCGAGTACTTAGAATAACATTCCGTACTTTTTGGAGAAAATTTTCTAGAGTGTTTTCATGTAGATAGAGAAATGAGTGGCTAAAATGTCAGAAACATTAAGGGGACAAATGGGGAATACTATAACAGCTCTTTCCATGTGTTAGTGACACCAGATGGTAAAAAAGAGCCCTGACTCTTGCAAACTTCATTTTTTTGTAGAACAAAGAGAAAGATGAATAACTCGCTTTATGGCCTTTTTCCACATACCAATTCCAGTATGCATCCAAACATTGTCAGAAAAGTAGGAGTGCACACTTTGAAAATGGTTATGTGAGGTAATCTCTGTGGCTTTGTCCCTGGTTGTCTAGTGGTTAGGATTCGGCGCTCTCACCGCTGCGGCCAGGGTTCGATTACCGGTCAGGGAAAAACCTCTTTTTTGCTCATATAAAATGACAGATTCTGCATTAAAACATAAAGTTTGTGGGAGTCGGAGTTGAACCGACAGCCTAAGGATGACAGTTTTAACTTCTACTCTACCAATTGAGCTATTGAAAGTGACGTGCAAGTAATCCCACATGTCCAAACACCAGTATGTTGGCAAGAAACACAGCCAGTTTTGGATGTTTCAATTGTTAAGTTCATTTGACACAAAGAAGAAAGATTGCATCGTATAGGTTGTTCAGCTACAAACAGATATATCTTTTGATGACATTTGGAATCATACTGGACTAATCATAAATGGTTAGAATAACATTCAGTGCTTTTGGAGAAAAGTTTCGAGAGTTTTGTCATGTAGTGAGAGAAATGAGTGGCTGAAATATCAGGCATTAAAAGTGCAATTTGCACTCATGGAAAGAAAATTGCTTTCATGTGGACTGCATTGAGATATCGAACTGCCTGTGGAACATAACACCTCTTAAGAGGCTAGATTTGTGCTCTTAAGCTGCGATGGTGATTTTCTCATGGCTTCTAAAAGAAGAGGCTGTGGTCAGGGTGGAGTGAGTCTTTGATAACCAAGATTGTTGTTGTTTTGGCCTTCAAATAGACAACGGCATTACCCAGTGTCAGGTCTTTCTCTGTAAACTGCAGAGAATGATATAGAGGGCAAGAAATGGTCAAGCACAGTTTTATTGGGTGTGTGTCTCTAAAAAACACTAGAGCTCTCTGATACATTTTTGGTTCAAGATTTAATCATCATGCAAATGATTGTGATTAACGCTTTGTCTGTTTAATTCAAATATTATACTATAAACCTAATATTTTAATAGGGTTGGCAACTTTCTAGATCTGATTACTACATGTGTGTGAAGTACAAGTGCTGTAGCTATATGGTATACAATTGTTCACAGTAGCCTAATTATAATATATACAACCAAAAATGCATCTAAAATAAACACCAGAAACCTGGACTAAGGGTAATGTACATAAGTGCATTAAATCTAGGTAGGACTGCCCGATAGATAGGATAACAGCAGAACAATTGTCCCGCCATATAAGCAAAATGAGAGCCTGCTAAGGCCACCAAGAGGGTGCCAAAGACCATGTATTTATTTCTATTTGTTTTTTTATCTATGTTATGTCAGTGGCAGCTCAGATTTCTTCATAGGGCCCCACACAGGCTTGGGCCAGCCCTGGTATCACAGTGTCGTGCACTGGAAAACCATCAAGCCTGTTGATTATGCTACCAGTGTTGTTCATGTAACTGTGTTCTAGTGTTCTAAAACAGAGCTGGAATGTATTCCTGGCTGACGTGCCCTGTTTCTGGTTACAAAAAAAAAAAAAAAAAAAAAATTAATTGGATGAATTTTCAATGAAAGTGCTTCACTCAGCAGCCATTAATGATTCTTCTGTCCAGTATGAATAAATTGGAATTCCTATCCTTGTATCGGGTGTGGCAATTATGTGTAACAATTGTGAAGCACAAAAGCAATAGTGAAATTTTAATATAACAATATAGGTACTATAGAACATGATCTGCATGCATATTAATTAGGCTATGCAAATAACACAAATACTTCTGTAGCACATCATTCATGCCTGTTGAATAGGCAGTTTTCTGCTTTGCAGATACTTGAAATCTTTTACTAATCTTTCCCCAAATCCACTAGGAGCTGCCTTTTACATTAACATGCCAGGAAACACACTGACTGGATGTTTAATCTTTCTAATGGGTAAGCTATATTCTTATAGTCAAGAAAGATCTTTTTTTAATTATTAATCAGTTAAGGAAGTCAAGCTATTGCATTTTGCTGAGATGAAGAAATATTACATAACCCTGTACTGGCCAAATAATTAGATTTGATGTGCTATTTTGTGGCTTAATCCCATAACTGAATTATTCACATGGTTTTATAGCCATGGCTAATACTTGCTGTCAAAATGCTGAGGTTCATAAGAACATCTTTCCTTCATAAAGAAGCTTCCTGTTTTTGAAACTGTTTCAGCATACTAGCTCTTACTGCTCTCTATCTGTTTAACAAATTTTTCGTTGGATTTAATTACTTTCTACCTGGAAACTGGCAACTTCCATGGAAAACTACTTTATCATCACAAACTATATCTAAGGAACTACCACAAACATAAGTAATGTTAACATTTTACTTTTTCATCATGACTTATGTTCTGCTTCAGAGCACTGAATGCAGCATGTTTATTCTTCGTCATTAGTGGCAGTTTTATCTGTGAGAAGTGTAGATGAATTGCTAGTCTGACAGAGAAGACTCTAGCACCAGAAGTGCGCATCCAGACAGCAAGGCAAATGGGTGACGTTACGGCAAAGTAGACGAGCTTCGACCAGCTCATGGGAGCACTACACATCCCCAACATTAAGCAGCAAAACCCCAGAGACCTTCTGCCTGTACTGGCCAGACTTCAGATCAGAAGGTGAGAGAATACAGTCATGTGTTGCGTGGCTCAGATTCTTCACACAGTTAGTAACAGTCCAAACACTTTAATTATACTGTACAGCATGAGACCTGGAAGTGTGTGTGTGTGTGTGTGTGTGTGTGTGTGTGTGTGTGTGTGTGTGTGTGTGTGTGTGTGTCTTCTCCCCAGGCTGAGCTCCAACTTTGTACTGTTCATCATCAGAGAGATCTATCAGACTGGCTCTGCTCACTGTGTGTCCAGCTTGTTGAATTCAGCAGAGAACTGCATCAACCTGAACAGCAGAGAGCTGGACTCTGTCCACTGTGCTGCCCTGCACTTCACCCTCCAGCACTGCACAGCAGTCTCTCTCAGCCTGCTTTTCACCTCCATACCAAAGGCGGAGCTGGAGAGCATTGAGCGACTGCTCTAACACGTCTCCCGTCTCAGGCTTGAACTTTTCTCACAATCAGAATTTTAACACAGAACTGGTCTGTTTAGGGAGTGTTATATAAACGTTTATGTATGTTTATGTGTTTTTCACGAGTTTCCTCAAAAGTCATTTTGTGCCAGTATCATTTAGGTTGTATTGAGACTCCTGTCAGGTAATCAGCAATATCCATGGATATTTACCTCAGGTGTGTTAGGACAGAATAAAATGACTTTCTGGAGGAAATTGGTCAATTTAGGTGAAATATTTATATTAATCTGAAATTAACTGCCCTGCCACTGTCTGTGTGTGTTTTGTTTTCTCCTTGTTGACAGGCTGCTGTTGCTGAGGCTGCTCCACTGCTACAGTGTCTCTGAACTACAGCAAGGGGCAGCAGCAGCAGATCTGCTCTTCGCTCTGCAGCACAGACTGGATTTCTCCTGCTGCTCTGCTCTGGAACTCACAGCAGACACACACACTGACTCTGAGCACTGAGGACTGCAGAGTCGTCTCCATGGTCATCTAGAGAGCGAGCTCTCACACACACTCACGCACAGACACACACACACACACACACACACACACACACACACACACACACACACACACACACACACACACACACACAGCTCACTCTACACGGCTGTGAGGGCAACTCTTCCCCATTTTACACACAGTCACCCTTCAGTAAGCCACTGACTCAACACCACACAAACTAGGGAAACATTCTGGAAAAGGGGAAATAATTTTATCATTTGAAACAAAATGTGTGTAAATAGCATTAATGTTAGTAGTTATGTGAGTGTGTTAGTGTTTTGTGACTCTACATGTTGGTGAATGTTGAGTGTGTTCAGCTGCAATAAAGCCATGCTGCTCCAGTTCCTGTCTCTTCTCTGTGTGGGGACTGATATGGAGTGTGTGAGACGCACTGTGGCTCTCTCCCGGGCTCTGGGTAAGATGGTGGACCTCAATCAGACCCGGCTGGACCAGCAGGCCTGTAGGTCACTGGCGCTGTTTCTGGAACATTCTGAAGGGCTGTCAGAACTGGACCTTAGCCACTGTCAGCTCACTGACCACTGCCCGCAGCTGCTGTTCCCACACCAGCACAAAGCCCACATCCTGGAGTGAGTGGACAAGCGGGAGGAGGGATGTGTAGAGAGTCTTGATTGTTGAGTCCACAGTGAACACTAACATAGATATAACACATTTTACTCTTTTTCTCACAATTTAACACAAAATCCGGCATGTGACTGAACATAGAAGCTGTGTGTGTTCATTGTAAATCATTGTATGTTCCTTGAAAGGCTCTATATAAATGTAACTTTGCTCATTCAGTCATATCCTGTGTTCCTTCAAGGACTTAATTTTTTCAAAAGCAAACAGCAAAAAGCTTGATTTTCTTGGTGATTTTATTTGGAAATGATGACCTCTCTCACTGGCTGCCTGGTTCACTGATCACTGCCTGTACTTGGCAGGATGGACCTCTGTGGTCTACAGCATATCCAGACTGCTTGTAGAAACACATGTTCTCATTAAAAAGAGAAATAAGGCATAACAGACTCTTTATGATTTACAGTTTCATGCCTGATAGATAACAAGTCATGTGTACAAGAACTGAAAGAAATGATATTTTGTTTAAAATGTCAAAATGCATAATTATCTGGCCATTAATGACACAAATATACTATTTATTTCTTTGCTTATTCATTCATTTGCTAATTCAGTCATTCGTTTATTCATTCATTCGTTCATTAATTTAATTCATTGATATATAAATCTACAGGTGTTTGTACTACTACACGGTGATTTAGTAGAGGGAGGTGTGTTTGGGAATCCTGAACAATGTGGTAATTATAATCCGTCTAATTTCAACCTCAGTCACAATGACATCACTGATGTGTCAGCAAAGAGGATCTATGATACTGTCTCCACCAACAACAATATTCACACTGTGAGGTAACTGTGTGTGTGTGTGTTTAGGCATTTAAAATAAGGCTGTATTTATTTGAGTTTAAAATTTCAAATTTAAAAGCCTGTTTTGATTTTATAGGCTCTTCAACAACAGAATTACAGGCATACAAATCTTCCTCTCAGACAAGTGCTTTGAAGTCTGGTGATGTTGATGTGTTGTTGGCACTGTAATGATGAGATTTGATTGTACTAGATTATTGGGACTCTCCAAATTATATTTTTGTTTTACGTGAAAAAAATGTAATGATTAAAAAACAAATTTTAGTTATCTTATGAATTTTAAGATTACATATAAAAATCAAATACTCAAAATTTATTTATAAAGTGCTTTTTAAATTTTTATTTTATTTTATTTTATTTACAACAGGTGTTGTTACAAAGCAGCTTTTCAAATGTCCAAGTCCAAGCCCCCAGTAAGCAAGCCAAGGGTGACAGTGGCAAGGAAAAGCTCCCTAGAGCATGAGGAAGAAACGTTGAGAGGAACCAAGACTCAAAGGGGGCCCATCCTCCTCTGGCTGTTAAAGAGAGACATAAATTAAAAAATTAAATAAGCATTTAATGTTTAGTCCAACTTTCTGGAGGTTCTAGTCTTGTCCCGATAGTGTGCATGTGTCCGAGACCCAAGTCGCAAAAGAACGTCCATTAAGGTCAACAGAGAGTAGCTGGTTGGGGTGGAGGTGGTGTGGGCTACAACAGGGGACATCAGGGGATGATGGGAGTAGCCAAGGCATCTGAGACAGGATGAGGCTCAGTAACATCACGACATCAGGGGTAGGCATACCTCGGCAGAGTCCACTATCAGTCCAGTGTATTAGTGCGATGTTTGATTCCTACTCAAAGAACATGTGATACTTTCAACATTCACATTAGTTATCAATGAAGTTGTGACATCAAGCAAAGGAGGACAGTGAGACATGAGTAGACAAGCACAAGTTGGACTTATTAGGGACAATGAAACAAAACCTGAAGACAAGAAAACAGAAATGAAAGTCTGAGTGAGCTGAACTGAACTGAATCAAACTCCTACCGCTATATGGACCTAGCTCTGTAATATAGTTGAAACTGTAAGTTGCTATAGATAAGCGTGTCTGCCAGATGTAAACAGGAGATCACATTAAGCAGTGAAGTTGTACAGTGTGAACATGACATCTGTCTTTTACAGCAAAATCAGATTATTTTATTATTCTTTAAATGTCTTTAAATGTCTTCATGGTCTAGCAACTCATAATGGCATTAGCACTTGAAAGCAAAAACAAAAAAAAAACAAAAAAAACAAACCAACAGCAAAACCAAAACATCTCAAAACACACTTATTGCATTGAGTTCTGTTTAGACGACTTTTGATTTTATATTAACACATCTACTGTTATCTATTTACCTTTTCCTTTTATCATTATATATGTCATTTTATTTTTTATCCTTTGGGCAATTAGTCTCTTCTCAATGCGTTTTATTTTTTGTGTGCAGAGAGAAGGGGTAAGAAGATGCATACAGAGGTCTGGAAAAGCTGTGCTGTCAAAGGTTAGGGGAAATTAAATAAATAAATGTTCCAAAATGTTTTTTAAATAGTTTAGTAACCAACATTGTAAATTCTAACATTTATGGTTGCCCCCAGCAGTGATCAGTGGTAGCTCAGTGGTTAAGGTACTTGACATGTAGTCAGAAGCTTACCAGTTCCAGTCCTACTGCTGCCAAGTTGCCACTGTTGGTTCTCTGAGCAAGGCCCTTAACCCTCAATTGCTCAAGATATACTCACTCGTAAGTCACTTTGGATATAAGTATCAGGTAAATGTATGATTGTGTTTTTTATAATCTTGTACACATAAATGTCATATTCAACCAGAATATGTAAAACACACTGTCAAATCGTGTTTATAAAAATACGTTTTAGTTTTCTATAACTTGAATTTGTATAGTTTTCTATAACTTGAATTTCTATAACTTCATGTCACTTATGTTGATATGGTTGTTGGCTAAGACAACAATGGCCACAAGAGGGAGACAGAGAGCTTCCCTAGTAATCAATGAAAACAGGCATACCCTGTAACTGTATGCTATACTATTCTTTTATTTTATATTTTTCCTTGATGTCCACTTACAATGTTTGCATGGCTTTATGTTCCAAAAATAATCATAATCTATTTTACACAAATATTTTCCAACCTGTTTATCTTGTAGAATTAAATAGGACATGTATTACATTACAAATAAAGAATTCTGCGCTGCATACACTTAGACATCGGTAATATAACTTGCAGTTATATAACTTCTAGTGAAAATCCTTGAAGCAGTCAACACCATCATCTGAGCGAGCTCCATTTAACCCTCTGAAGTTAAACAAAGAATTGCAGCTAAATTCTACTGTCTTTGTTTTGATTTACTCCCTTGGTGTGGTTCCATTCCTTCGTTTCGTTTTCTGCACCCCTCATAATTTGCACTTGTGTCTGGTTTAATGCTCATTTGACCATGTTTTTAAGCCCTGTTTTAGTTTAGTCTTGTTGCTATTTATTTTAAGTCCAGCTGCTGTTTGTTAATCGAGGCTTTCGTGCATGTGAATATAAGCCTGAATGTTTATCCTCGCCCCTTTATTATAGCCTGCATCCCTAGTTTGTCTTCGTGTACTGCACTTTACTTTAGTTTATCATGAGTTCTCGGACTCTCCATGTTAATAATTTGACCCTGGACTTTGGATTTGCCCCCTAATAAATCTCACTCTTTTCCACACACTGCGTCCGCCTCCTTACCGCTCATCGTTACACTTCCCCAACCTACTATATTTACAGGTTTTTTTGAGGTTTTTTTTCAATCTGTGTAAAATTACATAATTTCTACCGTTTCAGAAGTGAAGGATTTGCGTGCTCTAAATTTTCATCATGCCAATGCACAGAGGTTTTGGTATGGAGATTTTATCCCGATCTATAGGAGCAGGTGTAATGGACTATAGAGTTGACGAGAAAGAAACCATCCGTTTCGCCGCCGTTTATGTCCATAGATGCTGCTATTACCAAAAATACTACTGCGCTGATTCTTAGAGGACAGTTGATTTGACCGGATGTCGCAGCAGTACGGCCGACTACTCCTGATCATAACGCATTCATGACAACTCAGCCCTTTTTACGACTGAGGTGCACACACGACAACGCGTGATCTTGCACCTTTTATGTGTTTTAAGAAAAACGCTCAGTGTTTTAAAGTGCAGCAGCGAATTTTCCTCTAACGCGTTACTAAGCTCTGTGAGCAGAGTAATTTCTCCCATTGTGTTGAAATGAACAGGTGTCTGTTAAACTCATTCATGAGCGTATTTTAACGCGCGTTCAATATCGTCCGAGCTGTAATCTTTTGAATTCTGTAACCATGCGGCGTCATACGTATAACATTCTAGTCGCGTGGTGTGATAGCAACTGCTAGTCAGAATAAACAGAAGACAAGCAGTAGTACAAACATTTAAAAAAGATAAGATTACAAAAGTGAGATGCATTTTTGGCAGAACAGCGTTCATCCTTTTGAAGTTAGTTGCAGCAATTCACACAATTCTCCGACCTACATTGTAAGACATCCTCCTGTTGAGCTGGATATCAGTGTGTTAAGCAGGTTTCTGTTTTGTAGGAGGACGGTAAGCAGCTGGAAGATTCCACCGTGTCCGCGCATCGTAGAGTGAGTTATCAACACAGCTGGCGACTGTTACAACTAACACACCACTTTAAATTTTGATATGAGGCCCTTTTTAGATAGATATTGCCTGTTAGGGATTAGAATGAGGCTCTGCAGCATCTCAGATTGAAAAATATATATATAGAATCTTTGATGGCCGAAGATCTCTAGGGACCGAATACACATTGCTGGGTCATATGTCTCTGCATGTTTCAAATGGGAAACCATAAGGTGGAGGAGGAAGAGACCCTGGGTGAATGTCGGAGGAAGACAAGGGAGGACAACCGACGGAAGGCTGCACGTGTGGGGCGGTGTCTTGGAGGTCTAGACCTCGAGCTAGCAGTGCGAGAACTGCAGAGGGAGAATGTGGAGATCAAAGCTGAACTGAGAAGGCTGAGAGCACAGCTTGAGAAAGTAGGAAAAGTGAAACACTTAGTTACACTGCAGTGCACATCCAACGAAGCAATGTTCTGCTATACACAGGAGATGATTTTAGATTGAAATAAGGAACTATAATTAAAATCCAGGTAAATAGTGAGCATAAATGTGTTAGGGCAAATCAACAAATGGATTGCCTATGACACTACAATATCACAGTCTAACTTATATTATATTTTTGATAGTATATCAAAGTGTGTGCACATGCATGTATTTAATAGTGATGCTAAATTAAATGCTTTTTTCACAGTTGGAAAGCGCAAGGCCCAGTTTCCCCCTGGAGTCTCCCAAACCACGAGACAACAGGTTTCCCTCACTCTCCCTCAGACAGCCTACCAGATTTGCTCCTGGTGAGCCCCACTGGCTCCAAGAAGCCCCATCATCCAGACCCTACAGGCCTTGCCGTCCACTACTGCCTCCCCTGTCCTTTCACTCAGATGTGAGGGCAACACCAAATGCACAGGAGAAGCTGTTCAAGGAGACACATGAGAAGACACATGAGAAGAAGAAATTGAAACATCAGCAAAAAGACATAGAACAGACAACGAAAGAAGCAAATGGAGCCACGGAAGCAAGAAAATGTGAGAAGAAGAGATTTCGTATTACGATTGTATGGAAAGGATTTAAAGGAGTTAAGTCTTTCTTTCAAAAATAGCTGTGTGGTTTAGAATTTCATGTCCTTTCCATATTAACATAACTTTACTCTTTTCCTTTATGCAATAAGCCTGCCAAAAATCATTTTCCAGGCATTTTTCATAGATTTTGAATTGATTTAAATATGAACGTCTAATTTCTCATTTCAAAATGTGCTTATTAGTTTATGTCTGTTTTATAATATAAATAAAGATATTTTATTAAATAAGTGAAAAGTCTGGCATCAGCTTAATAGGTACAGTTGGACCATTTAAGTCCATTTAAGTGTTCCAAGTAAGATCATGTCATGATTTATTGACAAAATATTAAAAATGTATAATTTTGAAAGAATTAACTGCCCTACATTTATTCATTAAGAGGTTCAGGAGTAGAAAAAATGTTAAGAAGCCCCCTAGTCCCCCAGTCCCAGAGTCACATGCGAGGTTTAACCATCAAATATTAAAACCCTGAGAAATGTTCAGTCTGAGATCTGAGTGAATAGTTTAAGGAAGAGATTTGTCCAACCATCCATGTTCTGTTACAAAAATGGAGTTGCGGTCTGGACCTCCTTGACACCAAGAATTGTACAACCGTTTCCCTTTGTAGATGATGAATCTGCCCAACAACATTCCCAGTGATGTGGACGGTTATCTGTTCCCTCCCACTTCCACCTGTAGTCTGGTACATAATCTTACAGGATTTGTCATGGACCAGTGACAAATCCTGTCTCATCTACATTGTAGATATTCTGGGATTTTGTTGTGAAATCTGTGAGATAAGCATATCAAAGCAGTGGGTGAATATTCCAGTATCAGCTGAGGTCCTCACTGTAGCCACAGGAAACTGTTCTGATTTGTGAATGGTCTGCTCAGGATGATCTCACATAAAACAATAAAATGATTTTCTCCCATTGGGGAAAGGGCTCTGAATTCCACTAGCCAGATTATAATCCAGAACAAGATGTAAAACATTTGTTTCAGTGAAGCTCAAACCCCAGTCACACATGACCTGCCAGGATTGTAAGAACACATGGACACATTAGCCTAAGCCATTTTATGATCACATCGTAAATTCATATTTGTCATTCATTTATTCCATCAAACAGCATTTATTTTGCGCATCATAATTTCTTACTTGCAGCCAGTACAGTGAAAACTGATGCAAGTTTGTACTTGAAGGAACTCCTCATTAAAACACTCTAAGGTCATCTTAAATGGAGTGTAGTGGGCTTAAATGGTTTCAAAGTGACTAGTGGTGAAAAAAGACAATGTGTTCATTTTTAAATAAAAGATATATTTACATACATGGAGCCTAAATATAACATGGACTAAGAATCATATTATTATTTTGCCCACGTACAGAAATATTAAGTTATTCTAATTCAAGGATTGCTTGTTGCCTATGGTTGGCGTGCTTTTTGTAGTGCTGTATCATTTAAACCCACCTTTTAAAGAATCTAATTTTTGAAAATATTCAGATGTCCAGAAACTAGATGTCTGCTTATTTGTTAATATGTAAATGTAATTAGAAAACTGTGTACATACGTGGTAATGCTTAAATATAGTTGTATCTGCCAGTGCAGTTTATGCTTTGACCTTTAGATTAGCTGTAATGCTGAGACAGGCAGGGCAAGACACAAGCGTGTTGTCGAACTTTGTTTATTAGGAGGAGCAGAAACATTATCCAAGAGCAGGTTACCAGAATACATGATAAACAAAAAACAAAGTGAGGCTAACCAGGAAGAAGAAAACACAGCGCCGCGGTTCTGGCGGCGTCCGGTGAGCTCTCGCTGGCCCTTGAAAATCCGGGGGAGATGGTGTAAATCTCGCGCCGGGCCGTACCCATATCTGCAGCAGGTCTCCAAGGTGAACAGCCTCTGGCATGTTGGAACAAGTTAGGTAAGGGAAGTCGGCAAGTCAGATCCGTAACTTCGGGATAAGGATTGGCTCTAAGGGCTGGGTCGGTCGGGCCGGGGTGCGAAGCGGGGCTGGGACCGAGCCACGGCTGGGGGAGCGGCCGTCCCGTCTCCTCGCCGTTCCGCCTCCCGCCTGAAAGCGTGGCACGCGGTGTCTCTTCCCCCTCGTCGTCCCCACTGTTCCCTCTCTCCTCCCTGCCGTCCTCGCGGTCGGTCGGGACAGGGCCTGGGACTCTGGGGCGTGCGAGGGTGCCGTCGGGGCACCTCCACGCGCCGCGCCGGACGGCGGGTTGGGTGAGCGGCGGGCTGCGGTGTTGCGGTGGTGACTCTGGACGTGCGCCGGGCCCTTCTCGCGGATCTCCCCGGCTACGGTCCGCGTCGGGACCCCCGTCGGTCACCCTGCGCTGCCCCCGTCTCTTTCCCTTCCCCCTCGCGGGGCTGGGATGGGGCATCGGCGGTCAGGGCTCCGGCGGGGTCCAACCCGGCGCGGTGCCTCGGCCGGCGCCTAGCAGCCGGCTTAGAACTGGAGGAAAGTGATTGTTGTTTGGTGCTGCACACTTAAGATGAGTTAAAACTTTTTGTTTTGTTTTAGCCATTTGACAGTTTTTCAGTGTCAGGTCTGCCCTCATTCATCAACCTGGATGCACCACCAGCTAAAACCGCCAAAGATCCTCTGAATTCTAACCGTTTCCAGAACTGGTTCAGAGGTGAGTCTACCTATTAGTCTACAGTCATTACCGAGGCCTAAACCCCTATCTTTGTGGAGTCTTGCCATCCTTTCATTGTGGGCATTTCTGAAACTTTTTTTCCCGGTGTTTTGTTTGCTACCTGTTTTTTTTGTCTCTGTCTGCTTTTGATTTTAGACTTGCTTCATTTTAGTACTGTTGCTGTCTCCAATTATTTCCTGACCCTTTTGGTCTGTGCCTCTGATGGCGTTTTGCTGAGGGTTTGTATTAATAATAGGTTCTATACCATTAGGTCTAGTGGGTTTGTATTAATAATAGGTTCTGTACCATTAGGTCTAGTGGGTTTGTATTAATAATAGGTTCTGTACCATTAGGTCTAGCGAGTTTGTATTATCTACATGAGGGATAATGTTTGTCTCTGAAAATGTATTATCAGTATGTGCCTAACGCTCCTCTCTATTCCAAAGATGATCCGATTTCCATAATTCTCGTATTGCATAAAACATTTATTTCCATTAAATGTTTTAGCATTCAGGTGGTTGTTTTTCTTTGCAACAGTTATTGGCGTGAAATCTATTGTGCCATATACTCAAGATCCAAAGTCAAACGAGTCCGCACATCAGGTGTTGAACCCATTCGTAGTATTTTTCTGCTTATCTAATATGCCAATATTTTCTCGTAACCATCCCACCAAGTCCTAAAAACACTGAAACCTAAATGCTTAGTAACTATAGTAAAGCTTGTGTCACTGTCTTAATTTATATTCTGCATTAGTTCATCAAATGGTTATTTATTGAGAGTGAGTCTGTATTTTTTAATTGAAAAAAATAAAATTTTGTCAGAACTAAACAGATTTGTTGTCTGGTTTGAAGGCGGTGGTTGTGCTATTTTTCTGGCCTTTCTGCCCTTCCAACTAGTTTCTGTACCCAGTCATTCCATCAAGGGAGGTGTGTTGCTATTGAAATGTCTAATTTCCTTTATCTGTTGAATTCATAACATACATTAGAATTACATTTATTATAGCTGCAGGTGGCAATTAAGGGGTCCAATCATTTTATCACAGCTGCACAACTTGGTTGCTGATCACATCCCACATTAAGTTCACCAGCCTCTGTGGTTGGTTTTGAGGTTTTGTTCCCAGGAATGTTGTATTTTAAATCTAATCTCTCAATTTTCTCTGCTGAATTGCTTTGTATAAATATATTTTTTTCTGATTTGACATGAGTAAGAAATATAGTTCCCCCAGAAGGTCAGTTCACCCCAAATGTACTTGCATTCACAGTATGTTCATATACACCATTGAAGTTTGGTGATAATCTAACACTCTATGGCTAAGTTTTATGCTATTAATTAAGAAAAATCCTGCTCTTGGGGATTGACAGTTAAATACACATATTTTTGAGCATTATTTACGAGAAGATCTGCATTTTTTACATTTAAAGGGTATCTTTAGATCAAAAGGTCACTGACTTGTTTGAAAGGTACATTTGACAAACTAATTTAGGTATCAAAAACAGGCTAAAAAAAGGTTTACGAAACGTTTTGAATTTATTTGTGGAATGGTCACAAAGTATTGTACCACATTTCTCATGCACAATTTGAACACAATGAGATTGACTCATTTTTCTGTTTTTAAATACCTTTTCATATGTCAGAGGGGCTCTATTGGCAAAAATGTCCTATAATTGCCATGCTAGCTCAAAGTCCATAAATCGGTACTCATGTCAAGTTTCATAAGAATTACTCAAAGAAGTATTAATTTTTTTCAGCTGTTTTGAATGAATCAGTACACCTTGGAAGGATTGATAGGTATGTAGGGGCCATATACCATACAAATATCAACATGTTTCAGTCTCATCAACATTTTGATACCAAATTTGTGAAGATTGGAGAAAGGTCCTACGACTAGTGTTACAGTTCATCAGCAACATACAAAGCAGTAGGATATTTAAATTCAAAGTAATTTCTACAAGAATCAATGTTATAGCAGTCCACTGAAGCCAGTTCTATGATTAGCCAATTACCTGAAAAACATTAGCCAATGTTTGAGTCATCCTTAGGAATCTTCCAGCTTGCTTACAGAAGCAGTATGCAAAATTTCATCTTGATCAGAAGAACAGTTGTTGAGAAACAGTTATTTGCATATTATAATGCCCCATATTGACAAAACTGCTACATTTGGTAAGCTACCTCAAAGTCAATACTGGTATAAGTCTTTTAAATTTCATGAAATCTGAACATGTCCTTCAGGAGTGACAGCTAGTTAAAGTTAAAGCCTGACCTTTGTACTACTACTTTGTACTACTATTAGACTGGAATAGGACAGCTGTATTTTTTATGTCAGGTTTTTGTTTAAATAATTATTGAGATTCAGACTCAGATTCAGATTCAAATATTTTGACACAAATTTCACTCAGATTGTGTGAAAATCCTAGGACTGGTATGAAATTAGCAAAAACAAACAAACAAACAAACAAAAAAAGTTAAATCTAATGGGCAGAGCCTATCTGAATTCAGGAAAAGCCAAGGAAGAATAAAATAAAAATAAATAATAATATTTCTATATTCATCTCTGCCTTTTGTTTGGAACATCTGCAAATGTTACATTTAGTTTTAACTGCAGTTCATAAAGGAAAAAGCAAAAATACATTAGAGTCAGAACTTTTGTTTCTTTGTCACACAGTTTTATTATTGTTTTGAATTATTGTATTGTCTTTTAGCACACGTTGGCAAATGTGTCCATCCTTCTGTCAATTGTCCTTGGACCTGTCCTCGGCCTCACACAGCCAGGTGAAAAAGGCTGTCACGGATTTGAGGGCCACACCTTTGCCTCTTGTTTTGCTTGGACAGCAGCTGCTGGTGCACCTTCCTCTGCTCCTCCTGCTCCTCAAGTTTGGCCTCCTTATGGATTTGCTCGATGGTCTTGGGCCCGTGGTCAGCTCGCCGCGACACCCAGTTATGCTAGAAAAGCAAAATCAGCAGATGCATTCTTTTGCATCACCATGCGCTGGAATGGCAAACACAAACACACAAACACAGGCAGAGTCTCTAACCAGTCAAGGTCGATGACGTCCCGGAGCAGGAACCGAATGCGTGAGGAAGCCCTCCTCTCCTTCATTGTCTTTTCTATATATTTAAAGTAGTGATCCATTTTTGGCTGGGAGAGAGAGAGAGAGAGAGAGAGAGAGTGTGAGAGAAAAGTCGACAAATTTCAGGTATTCTTCCCCTTTCGATTCGATCAGGTGTGCTCTCAGCTGAACTCATGTCGCAAGACGTTTATGACTCTTATGTAAACCCTGCTGCCTTGCACGTTGGTCAGTGCTGTAAAGCAGTTCACTGCCACTGTGGGTGTAGCTGTGCTGTCATCAGCTGCACTTGGCTTTGGGGAATCCAGGGTGCAGCAGCAGGAGGCGGCAAACGTGGAGGAGGCTGTGAGAGCAAAACCTTCTAACAGCTGACCAGTCCTGAATAAAAGCCTTTCATTTTGTCAGCTGCAGTAGGAGCAGAGCTAACAACCACACTGACAACTTCTCTAAACAACATGAACTTGGACACTTTTAAAATCATTGCCAAGGCCTAATAATACACTGATATCAGCACAGCATGCTAGTCGCACTATAGATGATGATCCTAATTAGTTGGCTACCCTGTAGTCAGAGTGCAGGCAACAGGCAAGCAACAGAAAACACTGACAGCAAAACTTTTATAGACAACATTTCAACATGCTTGTTTTTTGGTTAAAAGCGTGCATGGAGAAAAAAATATACAATAAAAAAGACCAGGAAAATGAAACACAAATAACTGTCACACTAGGTGGTGACTGAACTGTCAACATTACAACTGTTGTTCCTACCAGAGACAAAATGGACAGTCAAGATACAATATTCAAAACATCTTCATTCAGTTTTGTTGTGTAAAGTACTTGCTGTGAAAAACACATCATGGACAAAATCCGGAAAAATGTGCACAGACGCTGCACTGCAGACTAGCACTCATCTACACATGCACCGTAAACCTTTACATGACATATTAAAGATAATCCGATGCAAGTGCTGAGCATCTGCAGAGAATATTAAATCAATCCAGACCAGGCCCGCGGCCTGCTTACCCTGGCCTTCTCCAAGTCCAGGTCTTTGCCGATGGCTGTGAGGAAGTGGCACAGATGCTCCAGGCTCTCCTCGTTGTGGTTCATGAATAATTTGACCACGCAGTCGTGCATGGTGGCCTCCGACAGCATGCGCAGCTTGAACAGCTCCCCGATGAACTTGATGTTGCCAAGCACCTGGGTAGCTTCCTGCGAATCCTTCGTATGTTACAAAGGAGAAATCTGAAACATGAGTTGAGAATGGCAACTGGTTGTCCAAAGTTATGATCGTGATACCAGGGAGTTCTCAAAGGGAACTGTGAGGTCCTGATAAGGGCTGGGAGTACCCGGGATGTACAGAAGGTTGCATGTTAGCTAGGACAGCTAGCTGGATCATTCGCTTTCTATCCATCTTAAAACTGCCAAAGTCTCGAAGTAAACATCACTAGTGAGTTATTCTACACATCTGGCATTAGCAGAGTGTTACAATAATAACAGTTCACCGCAGCAGTAAAGCAATAAACACTTGTCTTATGTAGCCGACAAGCTCGCAAAATACATCAAGCCCGTTGTCATAGCAACCAGCACTTAGCTTGCTCGAACTAGCCTAGCTAAGATAGCCTTGATGGGCTAACAAAGACTCATTTCTACGCCAGGCGCACATACTACAAATACATATTAGCTACATAACTGTTTCAATAAATGCGTGTATTGCCATGCTATTCATTAATTTTCCTGTATGTGCACAACTGTAGACCGGGGGTTCTTTAACGTAATCCTCTTCGCCATTAGCTTAGCTAGCTAATAAAGCTAAGCTAGTTAGCCAGCCTAGCTAACTAACGGATATGTTTCAATGTGGAGACGCAGTAAGAGTGTCTAATAATTTGAGTTTGTTTTCAGTCGGTACGTACACTCAAACGGTGTCATACAGTTATTGAATAAATCAGCAGAAGCTGTTATTAAAATAATTTTCTGCGTCCTTTCGAGGTCTTACCTTGACAGTGGTGAAGCTTAGCAGTGGTAACCTACATACGATTCGCATTAAAGAAATTCCTCCACAAGGAAAGCTTTGGCTGGGTAGCTGATCTCCTCACACATGTAGGAGCAAGACACATACAAGCATGTGAGCAGCACGGCCTGCAGCTCCTCCTTGGTGGCCACCTCAGCTGAAATGATGTCACGGCACAGCATGAAGAGAAAGACCACGGTGCCTGGAATGAGGACGCTTTGCTCCTGCCATTCTGTCAGTGTCACGTAGCGGTCCACAATGCGCAGCCACTGCACGGACTCGTCAGCAGTCAGGTCCTTCAGCAGGCAGCAACGCCGGCACAAGAACGCACCCAGGCATGTGAGCAGCTCGCTGGTGGAGGACTGCATGAGCAGTCTAGGCATGCTTTCAGTGCTGGCCTGGCCCAGCCTTTCAGGCTTACTCGCAGTGGCAGACTGGGTTAAAGAAACGTCACTAAAGACAGTTCACAACTGGAACCGGATTATGAGTGATAACAGTGGGCTCAACACCTTCCTGTCTTTTGTCCTCATGTTGGTTGATAACGGTACTCACAGTAACTCCATCCAGGCCATCGCCAGAGGCAAGCTTCATGGACCGCTTTGTCTTGGGTGACAGAGCTTTGCCAGAATGTCCTCGGAAGAGCAGGGTAAAGAACTGGCATTTCTTGACTCTGGTCTTCTTTTTCTTTTCTATCTGAGATGCACAGATTGGTATGGACAATGCACTACCCATATTGTATGGACTATTTCGGATCAAGTGGAATGTGAACAGAAGAGAGTAAGGTGGAATTAGTATTTGCGGAGAAAAACGGTATATCGATATTAGTACATCCATGGCTTATTAAATTCCATTTAACTAAATTCCATTACATCCATGGCTTATTAAATTCCATTTAATTAAATTCCATTTAAATTCCATTATGTATTCAACACTGGCTACAGATGTTATGTAACAGTCACCCCAAACGCAATCCACACGCTGTCTTTTCCCCTTTACCGGCACGTGCGCACTTAAACGTTCCAGTGGACCAAGGAGTAAGCATAGTTTAGAACATGCCATGCTGATCCTTGCATTCCGTGGATCAATGCCTTTGGGACAAATATGTTAAATAGGTCATACATGACAATGTGTGTGCTGGTTTTCTAATCAAACAGCAGGCTCCAATGGATAGCAATGCTGACCACTTTAAAATGCACCCATTCTCTTGTTTGACGGCACTTGCTAAAAGGGTTGAACTAACAGAACAAATGAGGGCTGACGTTCAGGTAGTCTGCCACATTAATGTCTAAAGAGCCAGTCACAAAATGCGACAAAATCTGTTCCTCTTTGGCTAAATTGACTGACACTGAACTTTAATTTTTCTGTTGAGTTATCGTTAGCTAGCTAGCTTTGCGAATGAACCTAGCTTGACTATCATGTTAGTGTTTTATTTTCTTTATTTACTATAATTTTTTAACCAACTAATTGTTGCCAGCTTGCTGTGAGACACCAGATCTAAAATAATGGACTTGCTGCGTTGTATTTGTTGAAGCAATGGCAGATATGACGGAAAACTCGCTAGTGCACCCGGGTTACCTTGCCTACTGATGAAAGTACAATCGACCATGGCAGAGACAGAAAACTAGCAATCTAGTTAGTTATCTGATAATATAACTTTACCCCTCTAATATTAAGGGATTACCATCACAGATGCCTGTATGTTCAGAAAACCCATCCCCAATTAGATAGTTTTAAGATTAAATATTTCAATAGAAAAATAAAGATGCAGACTCCAGAATTAGTTGAAGAGAATAGCTGGTCCTGTCCTTTATTGCAACTTAAATATAAACATGCTTTTGAGGGACCCTCCGGAGACTGTCTGAGGGGGAAACAAGAGTTTAATTCTTATAAATTTTTTCAAGGGCAATTATGGAAACAACCCTCCTTTTTTTCCATATTGTTCTTTGTAGTTTCCACCATTATGCTCAAATTACACATGACATTATAAAAGCTAGTCACCTATGAACCTGCGGGCTTATATAGAAGGGAAAATAAACTATGGACTATTCCTGCTCTGCATTCTTGCGTATTTATTTATGCTAGGCTGTACATAACGCAGCCTTAAAAACATGGGATAAAAATCCCGATGTAACACAATTCAGGTTCTGTCTAAATACATGGCTAGCTAGCTAGTTATTTTACAATCCCATTTAGCACATATATCGTCGCGAATGTCCTGAACAAAACGTGCTGTACCTAATCCCCATAAATGACATATCTCTCACTGAATAAAAACTTGTATGCTTCAACAGTATACAGTGGGAGAAATGGCGATCACCTTTAAAAGGATTTCTTACTGTAGGCCTATTATAAACAACATGGAGAAAATAAAAATAAAAATACTTGAGTCAGACCGTGGGCACAGGCTGCTAATAAATCAGGGAAATGAAACTGGATGGACTGCTTAATTTTGTAACAACACAACATTTATGGTGACAAGGATGTTTCACACATACACTCTTAAGTGATGCTGACCTCAATATCCATATTTCACATTGTTACTGTAACACCATAGATGAACCTAAACCTCACATTCTCGTCACATTGATAAGCTTTTTGAAAGTTCCGCTCTGCACGTCTCTGAAAGGCAGGTGAGTTAATCTCCTGGAAACATAAAAGCATGATCCTAAATCTTTCACTTTGTTCTTATATGCGAGTTGTCAATAAATCAAAATTCTTGTTAAAACTCTGGAACTCTGTTGCAGCTCACTCTCTCTGTTTTGCATTGCCAGATCGCTGGACAGGAGTATGGCCAGCTTTGACACACGTGCCCTGCGCTGACCAGTACCGCCAGCAACCACAACACGTGGAGACGTAATCCTCTTTAACTACTTGTCCTTCCTCCACGTATATAGACTCAAAACTCCAGTTTAGAGTGGTTAATGGCACTTACGCCAGTACACTGTACCAGTTTGTTTACCTGTAGTCAGAGATACACAGACCCGTTGGTGCGTATGCGTAACTCGGAGCAGGTGCTGCTCTACAAGGTTATGCTGCTGCTTATTGTCACTCTCTCACGAGCACAAGCCCTCATCTACTTTAACAAGGCTACGTCACTGATAATGTAATAACAAACATGTTTGACAAAATACTAGGTCATGGTTTGCAGTCTGAAGTACTTCTGAACTGCTGAGAGTTAGCCTGATTTGATTTAGCTTGTTCTTAACCTTTGTTTAGTATGTTACGTAAAAGCTCATGGAAATATTTCAGATGTAACATGCATGTACCTGACCATTTTCACTGAAAGAGACTGGTAGCTACAGGATTACATGAAGCTACAACCAGAAACGATTTCTAGTCACCGAGCATTATTGGTGTGAATAATTAGAATTTAAATTAATTCATATTTTGTTAATTATGTAAATATGTTGCAATCTTGGAAGACAGTTTGTATTCTGTTTCTATATGACAGTTATATATATTTTTTGTTTGTTTGTTTTCTTAATGTAATTGACAATCATGATCTTATAGTTTGTTTTCTAAGTGTGTTTCCACATTACCTTTGACTGTTGTATGCCTTGTATGACTGTTGCATTTAGCCCCTCATTCCATCTCTAATTTTTGACATGTACTCTTGACATAAGTCTTGCATAAGTGGAAAGTCGATCAACCCCCGTTTAAAAATGGTGAGCTTTTACTGTCACGTTAATAACATCACGCACGCGCACACATAATGCTTCAACTGTCCAGCACTTTAAATATCTTCTGAACATTATGGAGGGTGTGCATAGTTACCAGTTCCCTTCCTGCAAAAGGGTTATCTTAGGTTGCTGTAAAGACTAATGCACATTTGGAATCCTTTCTTTTGCTGAGATGTTACTAGCTCACACGATACTCAAAAATGAGCACAATCATTGAAATGCGGATATCACTGCATACAGGGGTGCCTAACCATAGTCATGAATAACTGAATATAAAAGGCTGAACAATCTACTATAAGCAATTGCATATTTCATTAGTTTTTTTTTAAATAAGCTGTAGTAATTTCAGGAGCTCAGGCAGGGGCATATTTATATTTATGAGTGGCTATGCAACACCCACTGAAATAAAAGCTGAGGATGTCATTGCAGAGGTAGGAGGAGCCAGAGCAGAATATTACAGAATATGACATTGCTTGAATAGTGATTCTGTCTGTCCTGGGGGTATTATTGAAACCCAAAGGCTGAAAGGATGGAGAGAGAGAGAGAGAGAGAGAGAGAGAGAGAGAGAGAGAGAGAGAGAGAAAGAGAGAGAGAGCGAGCGAGCATGTGTGACCATATTCTTGTCACGGTACGGCCCTTTCCCCCAAACGTCTCCCCGTGTGTGTTTGCTTGTGTGTGTGTGTGTGTGTGTGTGTGTGTGTGTTCATCTGTGTGGCCACGCCCCCTTGTGTTTCATGCCTGCTCTTCGTTGTGTTGTTATTGTTTGCGTATATAAGTCTTTTGTGTAAACGTTAACGTTGTCAGTGTTTGATCCCATGATAGCCTTAGTGCTACGTTGTCTTCCATGTCTCTAAATAAACATCGTTGTATGCATCACGGCTCCTCTTTTGTATGCTGCCAAGCCTCCCTGCGTTACAATTAGGATAAAAATTGATAAAATACTAGGTCATAGATTGCAGTCTGAAGTACTTTTGACCTGCTGAGAGTTAGCCTGATTTGATTTAGCCTGTTCCTAACCTTTGTTTAGTATGTTGCGTAAAAGCTCATGGAAATATTTCAGATGTAACACACATGTAACTGACCTAGTAGAGCAAAATTACAGAATTGTAAGGAGGAAGTGACGTTCTTGGGGCATATCATTAAGGGAAATACACACAGGCTGTCTCAAAACCGAGCACAAGCCATAATTTCGCTACCTAAACCATAGTGGCATACTCCCCTCTTACTGTTTTAGTCCCACACGCAGTACACCGAATGCTGCAGGACCAAAGAGTGTCACACCTAACAGTGTGACACTAGACTGCACAGTGTACGATGGTGCTTGGATGCACACACCTACGGGCAAACCTTGCCTACCTGAATCATACATGCAGGGCCTAATCAGAATTGCTCATGGGCGTAGCCATATGAGCAAAGGGGGAATCGTGGACAGCATATTAAAGTACTGGTTTGCGCCAGAACTCATAATACTTACCCAAAACTTTTGTTCCAGCTGTCTTGTTTGTGCGCAGCACTCCCCAAATGGAGTACGGTGGACAGGACCACACCAAGTCCTGTTAACAACCCACACTGCTGTCAAAATAGCAGGACGAGGAACCTGGGTACATCACACACACTGTAAGACAGCTCCGACACCAGACCCAACAAATCAAGAACACTTTATTTACCTATCTCTGCCTATTCAGCCTATAGAGGTTTAGCACAACCACTTAAATTGCCTTTCTCAGGCATTTCAGCTCTGAGTACTTTTTGAATGAAGCACAATACAGGGCAGCCAATTATAAAGGAGCTCATTTACCTTACATCCGTCTTAAAGGTGCAGTAGCAACAGGTGTCTGTTGAATTCCGAGCGATATGTATAGAGGTTGGAAATTGGTTGTGTAAAAATGAATTGTGATTGTTAAACCAGGTACTACATACAGAGTATATAGTATATAAACAGAGTATATAGTTTTACCAGATGATCGTGTTGATCTTTGATCTCCTGGTTCTTCATCTCCAGAGCCACTTTCAGACTCATAATGTCCTCCTCTATGGGCTGGTATAACACACACACACACACACACACACACACACACACGCACACGCACACACACGCGCACACGCACACACACACGAATCATCACTACAGCCAGTACAATGGAAAGGTGGGAATGTGTACTGAATGTGTACTGCTGCTATAAGTGAAAGGTTGAGGTACTGGTGGATGTGTACTGACACTATAAGGGATCTCTACCTGCAGTGGCAGTCTGAGCTTCTCAAGTTCTTCCTCCAGAGATTTCTTCTCCTGTTCACAGGCCATTTTCATATCTGCCAGAGCAAGTATCATTACTGCTGGATATATATATATATATAAATATATATATATATATATATATATATATATATATATATATATATATATATATATATATATATAGATATATATATATATAGAACACAGATTGTATATACTACATAATTCCTACAGGAAATATAAAATATAATATATATAGTACTATACATTACTTACTCTTGATGGACCTGTTATGCTCCTCCTCCTCCTGCTGTTTCTGCAGGAGCTTTGTCTCCTCCTGCTGCTTGTGTTTCAGCATCTCCTGAAGAACCTGCAGCTCCTTCTGCTTCTGCCACCTCAACTCCTTCAGCTGCTCCAACAAACTGTTCTCCAACTCCTCCTTCTCACACCGCAAACACTCCAATCGGGCCACAGGCCCCACTACTGACACAGAACCACACACACACACACACACACACAGAGACAAACAGAAACACAGACAGACATATGAAATTAGAAAGCCATATAGTGTAGAAATAGATTGATGTTATTCAGGGACCTCATTTATAAAACTTTGTGGATTCCAAAGTGAAAGTGTGTGTATTCTGCACAAATAACAGGAAATGGCATATACCCACCCAAAAATTTGATTTCTAAAGCCTCGACTATGAATTATTGGGAGATAGAGGCGACAATGCAGCGCTAAAGACAAAAAAGGAATTTTAACCACAGGTATGAGTGGTAGCAGCAGCAACCGCAGGTGTGAGTGGCATTATATTTACATTTACCCTCCACATCCTTTGTGTCTGTGTATTCGTCCTCGATGCGTCCAGCACACCATCTCCAGAAACACCTCATTTTTCCTCTGTCCTCTTCAGTGTCTTTCCACAGACTGATCTGTAAAGGTGTTGATGGGATTCCCCTCACGTGTGACATTGGGCCACAGGACATATGGGGTTCTAAAGTTCCAAGAGTGTACATGAGTTGTTTTTCTTTGAATTTCCTAATTTCATTGCTGCCATAGCAACAACTGGCAATGCAAACAGATGTGTCATTAATGCAGTGACTCTACCTCAACCTGGATTGATTAACCATGTACGGCTCACCGGAGACTGTGATACATATAACATCCCAAAGTGTACTTAATTCTGAGCAAAATCTAACTAGCCTCATTACTGCTGAACTATGAGGGGCCATTTAGGGAGAAATCAGGGAAACACTACTTGTACATACATATGAAACATTTTCACATAGCCTACTACTTACATTTGTGTATAATAATTTAAACGTGCATATATACGCACTTGCCCACTCAATCTCTGGTGCGTAAACATAGAGTTGCACTATGCTTATGTTGGTATGGGGGTGTCTGTGTGTATATAACAATTTTCAGTGCGCCCAGAAGTCATTTCATTGTAATTTCAAGGCAGATATTTCACATGTGTACAGTGTGTATAATAGACAGAGGATGACTGTTGAACTATTAAAACTCCGTCAACAGCAGTTTTTAATGTTGAGGTTTTTTTCTCTCTGTGTAAAATTACATAATTTCTGCTGTTTCAGAAGTGAAGGTTTTGCGTGCTCTAAATTTTCATCATGCCAATGCACAGAGGTTTTGGTATGGAGATTTTATCCCGATCTATAGGAGCAGGTGTAATGGACTATAAAGTTGACGAGAAAGAAACCATCAGTTTCGCCGCCGTTTATGTCCATAGATGCTCATATTACCAAAAATACTACTGCGCTGATTCTTAGAGGACAGTTGATTTGACCGGATGTCGCAGCAGTACGGCCGACTACTCCTGATCATAACATTCATTGCAACTCAGCCATTTTTACGATTGAGGTGCTCACACGACAACACGTGATCTTGCACCTTTTATGTGTTTTAAAATGCAGCAGCGAATTTTCCTCTAACGCTTTACTGAACTCTGTGAGCGGAGTAATTTCTTCCACTGTGTTGAAATGAACAGGTGTCTGTTAAGTACACTTTAAATAGAAAATAAAGACGCAGACTCAGAATTAATTGAAGAGAATAGTCAGTCCCATGTTTATTCTGAGCTCAATGTTACAAACGAAGCATAGTCTGGAATATGTCGAACAATCACACAAAGAACACACATTTTTTATACAGTTTTCAGAACTGATTATGTAATTGCCCCACCTTCTTTACATACTAGTGTTTGAAATCTCCACCACAATGTTCAAACATACATTATTCAATATATGCAAATTGAAGCTTGACACCATTATATCCCTTTGGAAGATTTTCCTTTTTTTTAAACAAAGATGATCTCAACTCACACCACCAAACACCTGCAAGATGATGTTGCTGGTCAGTATCACCCCGTGGTAAGATAATAAACCTTGTTTAGCCACAGAACTCTCAAAGAGGCTTTCAAGTCTATTAAAAACTTAGATCTTTTGCAACACTATTGAAGGTATTTCTCACAGGAACAGTTCAGCGTACTCTTCCTTAGACTTGTACAGAAGCCTTGAAACCCCCTCCATCAGAGCCTCTGTTCTGCACGTACAGAATCAAAAAGGTCTCTGACCTTAAGATATCCCAGAAACATTATTCATTTTTTGCTTTCAAACTCAGTCTTGCACAACTCTGCACCTATTACAAAGAGCTTCAAAGCCTTTTATAAACGTTATTACCTCAACAGGAAATAGATTTTGGAAAAGAACAAACATGTCTGGAAGATGTTCAGTGCTCCCAAAGTGAGAAATATATACTGTATATCAGTGTTCACACAGAGGATTTGGAAAGGACTGTGGACATATACACCTACCCTTTTCTTGTCCAGTTGTTTGGCGAGCAGATAAGTAATGAACTACATTTCAAAAGCATTTGTGCAGAAGCCACTGTTCAAGTGCCTCTCTGTGCAGTGAGGATACATTTCGTAAGGCAGCGCGACTTCCACAAAAGTTTAAGTTCACGGAATTCAAAGTACAGAGCGCAATTACACAATGACATCTAACCATAACGTAAAAAAGGGGACTATCTCATTCATTTTTCAGGAATGCTATGTAAAGGTTTATGAATTATACTTAGAAAAGTAAAACTATTCAATGATGAATTCTTTTAAGTACAGATGCCAAAACAGAGGGTTGAACCCAGGACCTTTAGATCTTCAGTCTAATGCTCTCCCAATTGAGCTATTTCAGCTAATTTACAATAATATGGTGTGTATTCAGAAAATGACTTTACCACTGTGAAATCCATAGACCGGTCAGGCAGGACCATAAACCTTTTTTTAATAACAAATGTAAGTCTAGTTTTATCCCTCTTACAACTTTTATTTCACTGTTTATATTTTACACTGTTTTATCGGTTTTTATGTTGTATGATTTTATTATCCAGTGTTTTATCTTTACGTTTGTAATATTTTTTTATCATGATTGTGTGTTGTTCAGTCTATTATCCTCATCTTCTATTCATAGTGAACCACAATTGCTGCAAACATCCTCTTCCTTTCCTCCCATTCTTTTCCTTTCTCATCTCTTCCTTCTCCTTACGTTCTTGGGCTTTTTTCAGCTCCTTCTGGCGTTTTTCTGCCTCCTTGGCTGATTTTCTTTGCTCTTTGGCTTGCTGCTTCAGCAACTGTTTCTGATTCATCTCCTCCAACATTGCGAACAGTCTCATCACCCTCTCCCGGTGCTCCCGTCTTTCCTTCCATTCCTTTTCCAGTTTCTTACGTTCTTTAATTTCCATTCGCTTCTCTTTTTCTATTGCCTTTCTCTCCTTTTCTCTGACTTTTTCCTCTGCTTTTTCGATCTTTTTCAGAATGTTCGACAGGTTTTTATCCATCTTCTTTTTCAGGGCCGCTTCACTTGTCTGCTGGATTCCATCCTGTTCTTCCTCCATAAGAACAGCCTGCAATTTCTCCACTCCCAACTTAAACTGGGAAATCCAGCCTCTCTGAGGGAACAGATACCAATTAATTAACCTCTTAACCAACAATTAAGCTCTCCTATTCATAACAGCCCAGACAACTGCTGCCACACACTCTAAAAGCTTGCTGTCATTGTGACTGCTTAGACTGCTACCTGTACACCTAACAAAAATTAATGTTTCATATTGCAGAGAAAAGATTATGCTTACATGGTACATAGAATGTTATTAAAATGACTTCATTCTGGTTACCATGACATTAAGAATGGGATGCTTTGAAAATACCAATTCCAGACAAATAAACAGAAAAGTAGAGATGATGCATAAAATGGCTTCTGTATGAAAATATCTTATCATACATTTACTCACATCTGCAGGAGATGTTGCCACATCTCTCTCCTTCTTCAGAGTCTGCTGCTCCTCCCTCATCTTACTCAGCCACTCTCCTGGCTTTGCCTCATCCGCAGCCTTGTGGTGTCCCATGTGGAACAAGGGGCAACTCAAACTGCGATGAGGGGGAATGGTGCCAACATCTATATTGTTGGTTTCAGTATCCTCCTGCAAAACAGCAATGTGCTTTGACCTCTGATACCAAGCTCTATAGGAGGGTGTCCAGCATGTAAATTGTATCTAAAAAGGTGTGAACTTGCTGCTACTAACCTTAAAAGCATGCATTCTGTTTTGCCAAAAATCCCGTCAGTTTAAAACCTGTGGAACATGGTAAACAATGTTAGTTTTCAGCTCATGAGACACAGCATTGGAAATACCCAAGACAATTGCCAATAATTGCCCTACATTTGCCCTAAACCATAGATGCAATTTACACTGTCCTCACCACTTTGTGAAATACATGATTTTGTCCCCACAACTTCTTGAAAGTGTATTAACAAAATATTTGTATTTCTTTCACAAGTTTGTTTTTGCTTCATTTATTAAATATAATTCGATTAATGTGTTGTTTTGGTGTATAATCCTATTATGCTTTTAATGACAATCAGAACACGTTCGTGCTGATATGTTGTCACGCTAATAAACGCAGTACAACTGACGTTTCTTGAATTATGGTTCAATCAAAATAAATAGAAAACAATTTTACTACAAAAAAAAAAAAAAAAAAATATATATATATATATATATATATATATATATATATATATATATATATATATATATATATATATATATATATATATATAAAAAACCATAGTTTTAGTTTGGAGAAGTGGGCAAGACGGGAGTCGAACGCAACTACACATTTAGTGCTTTATTGGGCAGAATAAAGACTAGATAAAACAATCCAAAACACGATAGGCCAAAAGGCAGGAACCGTACGAACAGGGATCAAACGCGCTCGCTGTACCAAACGAAACTTCGCAAATGGAATACCAAACAAGAGGCTTTATATGCGAACATGAATCAAGGTAATAAAGGGCAGGTGTCGTTAGATGTCCGGGGATTGGGAGCGACACGGTGCCGATACTCCTTGTGTTGTTCAACGCCGATGACAGACTTAAGCAGTGTGTCCATAACACCTTTCATAAACTTGTTTCAGTCGGAGTTCATTTCTTTTCAGTAAACGCGCGTGCCCGAGGATTTGATGTCTTAAAGGGACGTGAACTTGAGGGGCGCCAGAACTGATTGGACACCCGCTCTGAATTCTTGTCTCCATGGATCAGTTGCACCAATTGGGATTAATTGCTAAACTGGTAGAAGCTAAAAGATCATTTTCATAGACAAGTTTACGCCTGTTGCACCAAGACCAGTAGCGACGCACGCGCCTATTTAAAACGTGTAATGACCGTTGCTAAGTAATTTGCGCTGCTACTAAGCAAAATTGTTACTGGTACTCACTTTGGCAAGACAGTCCGCTATTTCCTACCAGATTACAGACTAAAGAGGAAAACAAAACCCGCCGACAGTGAAATACATAAATCAATCGAATTATATTCACACAAACCACACATTTATATATGGTCAACTTGCCTATCTTTGCAATGACAGTCTGGCTAATGTTAGCTAGCTGGATAGCTAGAGAATTAAAATTAGACTATGACCAAGTTATCTAGCCGCAGGCCTTTCCCTCTTGTATAGTGCTATTCTCTTTCACAAACTTGCCCTTATTGTGAGAGCAAAAATGGCATCTGGAAATTGTGTTTACCTTGTATTTCCTAAGATGTGACAGTAAATATACCCCCAGGTATTGAATAATATAAGAAATTTACGAGCATAATTAGCTAATATTAATTTATGTATACTCACCGTCAGTGAACGTTCCTGTCTCAACTTGGACACGTTACAAATTGTTTAAAAGCTTTGTATGTCGTCTAGTTAAATGACCGTATCTATTTGTAGCCGAATAGTGAGGACACATGGCAACATTGTGACGTCATAATACCGTGTGCAATGGAAGGCGCTTATAATAGGACTCTACTAATTTCACAAGAACGTCAGTTAATTTCACGGACCTATTTTATAAAAAAATTATTTCATGAATTTTAGGATACAAATTAATTTTAGGCTACATTTCATGGCATTTATTAAATAACACTGAAGAAGCTTCATAGTTAGGATAGCCACTTAGACTCACTAGGCCTGCCATGCTAAGCCCTGTACTGGCTTTAGTTTAGCATGGAACTGCAAATAACTTCCAAAATATAACCGTGATGTTTGTAACGACGAAATGGCTTTTTAAAATCAAAAGCAGGAATATTTATGAAAAATAAATCCACATTATTGCAGGTCAAAAATGCACGTTACTTTTAGGAAATCCCCAGCAGGTTGTTCTCATTTGACCTTTTTCCATAGCAACAGAAAAACTGCTATGAGGTTTATCATTAAACCCTGCCCCGTTCACATAAGGCATGTCATATATAAAATAAATAATTTACTCGGTGGGGAATTATACCGTGTGGTTCATAGATTTTCCCCACATTCCAGTAATTTTATTAAGTACACTTTAAATAGAAAATAAAGACGCAGACTCAGAATTAATTGAAGAGAATAGTCAGTCCCATGTTTATTCTGAGCTCAATGTTACAAACGAAGCATAGTCTGGAATATGTCGAACAATCACACAAAGAACACACATTTTTTATACAGTTTTCAGAACTGATTATGTAATTGCCCCACCTTCTTTACATACTAGTGTTTGAAATCTCCACCACAATGTTCAAACATACATTATTCAATATATGCAAATTGAAGCTTGACACCATTATATCCCTTTGGAAGATTTTCCTTTTTTTTAAACAAAGATGATCTCAACTCACACCACCAAACACCTGCAAGATGATGTTGCTGGTCAGTATCACCCCGTGGTAAGATAATAAACCTTGTTTAGCCACAGAACTCTCAAAGAGGCTTTCAAGTCTATTAAAAACTTAGATCTTTTGCAACACTATTGAAGGTATTTCTCACAGGAACAGTTCAGCGTACTCTTCCTTAGACTTGTACAGAAGCCTTGAAACCCCCTCCATCAGAGCCTCTGTTCTGCACGTACAGAATCAAAAAGGTCTCTGACCTTAAGATATCCCAGAAACATTATTCATTTTTTGCTTTCAAACTCAGTCTTGCACAACTCTGCACCTATTACAAAGAGCTTCAAAGCCTTTTATAAACGTTATTACCTCAACAGGAAATAGATTTTGGAAAAGAACAAACATGTCTGGAAGATGTTCAGTGCTCCCAAAGTGAGAAATATATACTGTATATCAGTGTTCACACAGAGGATTTGGAAAGGACTGTGGACATATACACCTACCCTTTTCTTGTCCAGTTGTTTGGCGAGCAGATAAGTAATGAACTACATTTCAAAAGCATTTGTGCAGAAGCCACTGTTCAAGTGCCTCTCTGTGCAGTGAGGATACATTTCGTAAGGCAGCGCGACTTCCACAAAAGTTTAAGTTCACGGAATTCAAAGTACAGAGCGCAATTACACAATGACATCTAACCATAACGTAAAAAAGGGGAATATCTCATTCATTTTTCAGGAATGCTATGTAAAGGTTTATGAATTATACTTAGAAAAGTAAAACTATTCAATGATGAATTCTTTTAAGTACAGATGCCAAAACAGAGGGTTGAACCCAGGACCTTTAGATCTTCAGTCTAATGCTCTCCCAATTGAGCTATTTCAGCTAATTTACAATAATATGGTGTGTATTCAGAAAATGACTTTACCACTGTGAAATCCATAGACCGGTCAGGCAGGACCATAAACCTTTTTTTAATAACAAATGTAAGTCTAGTTTTATCCCTCTTACAACTTTTATTTCACTGTTTATATTTTACACTGTTTTATCGGTTTTTATGTTGTATGATTTTATTATCCAGTGTTTTATCTTTACGTTTGTAATATTTTTTTATCATGATTGTGTGTTGTTCAGTCTATTATCCTCATCTTCTATTCATAGTGAACCACAATTGCTGCAAACATCCTCTTCCTTTCCTCCCATTCTTTTCCTTTCTCATCGCTTCCTTCTCCTTACGTTCTTGGGCTTTTTTCAGCTCCTTCTGGCGTTTTTCTGCCTCCTTGGCTGATTTTCTTTGCTCTTTGGCTTGCTGCTTCAGCAACTGTTTCTGATTCATCTCCTCCAACATTGCGAACAGTCTCATCACCCTCTCCCGGTGCTCCCGTCTTTCCTTCCATTCCTTTTCCAGTTTCTTACGTTCTTTAATTTCCATTCGCTTCTCTTTTTCTATTGCCTTTCTCTCCTTTTCTCTGACTTTTTCCTCTGCTTTTTCGATCTTTTTCAGAATGTTCGACAGGTTTTTATCCATCTTCTTTTTCAGGGCCGCTTCACTTGTCTGCTGGATTCCATCCTGTTCTTCCTCCATAAGAACAGCCTGCAATTTCTCCACTCCCAACTTAAACTGGGAAATCCAGCCTCTCTGAGGGAACAGATACCAATTAATTAAGCTCTTAACCAACAATTAAGCTCTCCTATTCATAACAGCCCAGACAACTGCTGCCACACACTCTAAAAGCTTGCTGTCATTGTGACTGCTTAGACTGCTACCTGTACACCTAACAAAAATTAATGTTTCATATTGCAGAGAAAAGATTATGCTTACATGGTACATAGAATGTTATTAAAATGACTTCATTCTGGTTACCATGACATTAAGAATGGGATGCTTTGAAAATACCAATTCCAGACAAATAAACAGAAAAGTAGAGATGATGCATAAAATGGCTTCTGTATGAAAATATCTTATCATACATTTACTCACATCTGCAGGAGATGTTGCCACATCTCTCTCCTTCTTCAGAGTCTGCTGCTCCTCCCTCATCTTACTCAGCCACTCTCCTGGCTTTGCCTCATCCGCAGCCTTGTGGTGTCCCATGTGGAACAAGGGGCAACTCAAACTGCGATGAGGGGGAATGGTGCCAACATCTATATTGTTGGTTTCAGTATCCTCCTGCAAAACAGCAATGTGCTTTGACCTCTGATACCAAGCTCTATAGGAGGGTGTCCAGCATGTAAATTGTATCTAAAAAGGTGTGAACTTGCTGCTACTAACCTTAAAAGCATGCATTCTGTTTTGCCAAAAATCCCGTCAGTTTAAAACCTGTGGAACATGGTAAACAATGTTAGTTTTCAGCTCATGAGACACAGCATTGGAAATACCCAAGACAATTGCCAATAATTGCCCTACATTTGCCCTAAACCATAGATGCAATTTACACTGTCCTCACCACTTTGTGAAATACATGATTTTGTCCCCACAACTTCTTGAAAGTGTATTAACAAAATATTTGTATTTCTTTCACAAGTTTGTTTTTGCTTCATTTATTAAATATAATTCGATTAAATGTGTTGTTTTGGTGTATAATCCTATTATGCTTTTAATGACAATCAGAACACGTTCGTGCTGATATGTTGTCACGCTAATAAACGCAGTACAACTGACGTTTCTTGAATTATGGTTCAATCAAAATAAATAGAAAACAATTTTACTACAAATATATATATATATATAAAACCATAGTTTTAGTTTGGAGAAGTGGGCAAGACGGGAGTCGAACGCAACTACACATTTAGTGCTTTATTGGGCAGAATAAAGACTAGATAAAACAATCCAAAACACGATAGGCCAAAAGGCAGGAACCGTACGAACAGGGATCAAACGCGCTCGCTGTACCAAACGAAACTTCGCAAATGGAATACCAAACAAGAGGCTTTATATGCGAACATGAATCAAGGTAATAAAGGGCAGGTGTCGTTAGATGTCCGGGGATTGGGAGCGACACGGTGCCGATACTCCTTGTGTTGTTCAACGCCGATGACAGACTTAAGCAGTGTGTCCATAACACCTTTCATAAACTTGTTTCAGTCGGAGTTCATTTCTTTTCAGTAAACGCGCGTGCCCGAGGATTTGATGTCTTAAAGGGACGTGAACTTGAGGGGCGCCAGAACTGATTGGACACCCGCTCTGAATTCTTGTCTCCATGGATCAGTTGCACCAATTGGGATTAATTGCTAAACTGGTAGAAGCTAAAAGATCATTTTCATAGACAAGTTTACGCCTGTTGCACCAAGACCAGTAGCGACGCACGCGCCTATTTAAAACGTGTAATGACCGTTGCTAAGTAATTTGCGCTGCTACTAAGCAAAATTGTTACTGGTACTCACTTTGGCAAGACAGTCCGCTATTTCCTACCAGATTACAGACTAAAGAGGAAAACAAAACCCGCCGACAGTGAAATACATAAATCAATCGAATTATATTCACACAAACCACACATTTATATATGGTCAACTTGCCTATCTTTGCAATGACAGTCTGGCTAATGTTAGCTAGCTGGATAGCTAGAGAATTAAAATTAGACTATGACCAAGTTATCTAGCCGCAGGCCTTTCCCTCTTGTATAGTGCTATTCTCTTTCACAAACTTGCCCTTATTGTGAGAGCAAAAATGGCATCTGGAAATTGTGTTTACCTTGTATTTCCTAAGATGTGACAGTAAATATACCCCCAGGTATTGAATAATATAAGAAATTTACGAGCATAATTAGCTAATATTAATTTATGTATACTCACCGTCAGTGAACGTTCCTGTCTCAACTTGGACACGTTACAAATTGTTTAAAAGCTTTGTATGTCGTCTAGTTAAATGACCGTATCTATTTGTAGCCGAATAGTGAGGACACATGGCAACATTGTGACGTCATAATACCGTGTGCAATGGAAGGCGCTTATAATAGGACTCTACTAATTTCACAAGAACGTCAGTTAATTTCACGGACCTATTTTATAAAAAAATTATTTCATGAATTTTAGGATACAAATTAATTTTAGGCTACATTTCATGGCATTTATTAAATAACACTGAAGAAGCTTCATAGTTAGGATAGCCACTTAGACTCACTAGGCCTGCCATGCTAAGCCCTGTACTGGCTTTAGTTTAGCATGGAACTGCAAATAACTTCCAAAATATAACCGTGATGTTTGTAACGACGAAATGGCTTTTTAAAATCAAAAGCAGGAATATTTATGAAAAATAAATCCACATTATTGCAGGTCAAAAATGCACGTTACTTTTAGGAAATCCCCAGCAGGTTGTTCTCATTTGACCTTTTTCCATAGCAACAGAAAAACTGCTATGAGGTTTATCATTAAACCCTGCCCCGTTCACATAAGGCATGTCATATATAAAATAAATAATTTACTCGGTGGGGAATTATACCGTGTGGTTCATAGATTTTCCCCACATTCCAGTAATTTTATTAAGTACACTTTAAATAGAAAATAAAGACGCAGACTCAGAATTAATTGAAGAGAATAGTCAGTCCCATGTTTATTCTGAGCTCAATGTTACAAACGAAGCATAGTCTGGAATATGTCGAACAATCACACAAAGAACACACATTTTTTATACAGTTTTCAGAACTGATTATGTAATTGCCCCACCTTCTTTACATACTAGTGTTTGAAATCTCCACCACAATGTTCAAACATACATTATTCAATATATGCAAATTGAAGCTTGACACCATTATATCCCTTTGGAAGATTTTCCTTTTTTTTAAACAAAGATGATCTCAACTCACACCACCAAACACCTGCAAGATGATGTTGCTGGTCAGTATCACCCCGTGGTAAGATAATAAACCTTGTTTAGCCACAGAACTCTCAAAGAGGCTTTCAAGTCTATTAAAAACTTAGATCTTTTGCAACACTATTGAAGGTATTTCTCACAGGAACAGTTCAGCGTACTCTTCCTTAGACTTGTACAGAAGCCTTGAAACCCCCTCCATCAGAGCCTCTGTTCTGCACGTACAGAATCAAAAAGGTCTCTGACCTTAAGATATCCCAGAAACATTATTCATTTTTTGCTTTCAAACTCAGTCTTGCACAACTCTGCACCTATTACAAAGAGCTTCAAAGCCTTTTATAAACGTTATTACCTCAACAGGAAATAGATTTTGGAAAAGAACAAACATGTCTGGAAGATGTTCAGTGCTCCCAAAGTGAGAAATATATACTGTATATCAGTGTTCACACAGAGGATTTGGAAAGGACTGTGGACATATACACCTACCCTTTTCTTGTCCAGTTGTTTGGCGAGCAGATAAGTAATGAACTACATTTCAAAAGCATTTGTGCAGAAGCCACTGTTCAAGTGCCTCTCTGTGCAGTGAGGATACATTTCGTAAGGCAGCGCGACTTCCACAAAAGTTTAAGTTCACGGAATTCAAAGTACAGAGCGCAATTACACAATGACATCTAACCATAACGTAAAAAAGGGGAATATCTCATTCATTTTTCAGGAATGCTATGTAAAGGTTTATGAATTATACTTAGAAAAGTAAAACTATTCAATGATGAATTCTTTTAAGTACAGATGCCAAAACAGAGGGTTGAACCCAGGACCTTTAGATCTTCAGTCTAATGCTCTCCCAATTGAGCTATTTCAGCTAATTTACAATAATATGGTGTGTATTCAGAAAATGACTTTACCACTGTGAAATCCATAGACCGGTCAGGCAGGACCATAAACCTTTTTTTAATAACAAATGTAAGTCTAGTTTTATCCCTCTTACAACTTTTATTTCACTGTTTATATTTTACACTGTTTTATCGGTTTTTATGTTGTATGATTTTATTATCCAGTGTTTTATCTTTACGTTTGTAATATTTTTTTATCATGATTGTGTGTTGTTCAGTCTATTATCCTCATCTTCTATTCATAGTGAACCACAATTGCTGCAAACATCCTCTTCCTTTCCTCCCATTCTTTTCCTTTCTCATCGCTTCCTTCTCCTTACGTTCTTGGGCTTTTTTCAGCTCCTTCTGGCGTTTTTCTGCCTCCTTGGCTGATTTTCTTTGCTCTTTGGCTTGCTGCTTCAGCAACTGTTTCTGATTCATCTCCTCCAACATTGCGAACAGTCTCATCACCCTCTCCCGGTGCTCCCGTCTTTCCTTCCATTCCTTTTCCAGTTTCTTACGTTCTTTAATTTCCATTCGCTTCTCTTTTTCTATTGCCTTTCTCTCCTTTTCTCTGACTTTTTCCTCTGCTTTTTCGATCTTTTTCAGAATGTTCGACAGGTTTTTATCCATCTTCTTTTTCAGGGCCGCTTCACTTGTCTGCTGGATTCCATCCTGTTCTTCCTCCATAAGAACAGCCTGCAATTTCTCCACTCCCAACTTAAACTGGGAAATCCAGCCTCTCTGAGGGAACAGATACCAATTAATTAAGCTCTTAACCAACAATTAAGCTCTCCTATTCATAACAGCCCAGACAACTGCTGCCACACACTCTAAAAGCTTGCTGTCATTGTGACTGCTTAGACTGCTACCTGTACACCTAACAAAAATTAATGTTTCATATTGCAGAGAAAAGATTATGCTTACATGGTACATAGAATGTTATTAAAATGACTTCATTCTGGTTACCATGACATTAAGAATGGGATGCTTTGAAAATACCAATTCCAGACAAATAAACAGAAAAGTAGAGATGATGCATAAAATGGCTTCTGTATGAAAATATCTTATCATACATTTACTCACATCTGCAGGAGATGTTGCCACATCTCTCTCCTTCTTCAGAGTCTGCTGCTCCTCCCTCATCTTACTCAGCCACTCTCCTGGCTTTGCCTCATCCGCAGCCTTGTGGTGTCCCATGTGGAACAAGGGGCAACTCAAACTGCGATGAGGGGGAATGGTGCCAACATCTATATTGTTGGTTTCAGTATCCTCCTGCAAAACAGCAATGTGCTTTGACCTCTGATACCAAGCTCTATAGGAGGGTGTCCAGCATGTAAATTGTATCTAAAAAGGTGTGAACTTGCTGCTACTAACCTTAAAAGCATGCATTCTGTTTTGCCAAAAATCCCGTCAGTTTAAAACCTGTGGAACATGGTAAACAATGTTAGTTTTCAGCTCATGAGACACAGCATTGGAAATACCCAAGACAATTGCCAATAATTGCCCTACATTTGCCCTAAACCATAGATGCAATTTACACTGTCCTCACCACTTTGTGAAATACATGATTTTGTCCCCACAACTTCTTGAAAGTGTATTAACAAAATATTTGTATTTCTTTCACAAGTTTGTTTTTGCTTCATTTATTAAATATAATTCGATTAAATGTGTTGTTTTGGTGTATAATCCTATTATGCTTTTAATGACAATCAGAACACGTTCGTGCTGATATGTTGTCACGCTAATAAACGCAGTACAACTGACGTTTCTTGAATTATGGTTCAATCAAAATAAATAGAAAACAATTTTACTACAAATATATATATATATATAAAACCATAGTTTTAGTTTGGAGAAGTGGGCAAGACGGGAGTCGAACGCAACTACACATTTAGTGCTTTATTGGGCAGAATAAAGACTAGATAAAACAATCCAAAACACGATAGGCCAAAAGGCAGGAACCGTACGAACAGGGATCAAACGCGCTCGCTGTACCAAACGAAACTTCGCAAATGGAATACCAAACAAGAGGCTTTATATGCGAACATGAATCAAGGTAATAAAGGGCAGGTGTCGTTAGATGTCCGGGGATTGGGAGCGACACGGTGCCGATACTCCTTGTGTTGTTCAACGCCGATGACAGACTTAAGCAGTGTGTCCATAACACCTTTCATGAACTTGTTTCAGTCGGAGTTCATTTCTTTTCAGTAAACGCGCGTGCCCGAGGATTTGATGTCTTAAAGGGACGTGAACTTGAGGGGCGCCAGAACTGATTGGACACCCGCTCTGAATTCTTGTCTCCATGGATCAGTTGCACCAATTGGGATTAATTGCTAAACTGGTAGAAGCTAAAAGATCATTTTCAGACAAGTTTACGCCTGTTGCACCAAGACCAGTAGCGACGCACGCGCCTATTTAAAACGTGTAATGACCGTTGCTAAGTAATTTGCGCTGCTACTAAGCAAAATTGTTACTGGTACTCACTTTGGCAAGACAGTCCGCTATTTCCTACCAGATTACAGACTAAAGAGGAAAACAAAACCCGCCGACAGTGAAATACATAAATCAATAGAATTATATTCACACAAACCACACATTTATATATGGTCAACTTGCCTATCTTTGCAATGACAGTCTGGCTAATGTTAGCTAGCTGGATAGCTAGAGAATTAAAATTAGACTATGACCAAGTTATCTAGCCGCAGGCCTTTCCCTCTTGTATAGTGCTATTCTCTTTCACAAACTTGCCCTTATTGTGAGAGCAAAAATGGCATCTGGAAATTGTGTTTACCTTGTATTTCCTAAGATGTGACAGTAAATATACCCCCAGGTATTGAATAATATAAGAAATTTACGAGCATAATTAGCTAATATTAATTTATGTATACTCACCGTCAGTGAACGTTCCTGTCTCAACTTGGACACGTTACAAATTGTTTAAAAGCTTTGTATGTCGTCTAGTTAAATGACCGTATCTATTTCTACCTATTTGTAGCCGAATAGTGAGGACACATGGCAACATTGTGACGTCATAATACCGTGTGCAATGGAAGGCGCTTATAATAGGACTCTACTAATTTCACAAGAACGTCAGTTAATTTCACGGACCTATTTTATAAAAAAATTATTTCATGAATTTTAGGATACAAATTAATTTTAGGCTACATTTCATGGCATTTATTAAATAACACTGAAGAAGCTTCATAGTTAGGATAGCCACTTAGACTCACTAGGCCTGCCATGCTAAGCCCTGTACTGGCTTTAGTTTAGCATGGAACTGCAAATAACTTCCAAAATATAACCGTGATGTTTGTAACGACGAAATGGCTTTTTAAAATCAAAAGCAGGAATATTTATGAAAAATAAATCCACATTATTGCAGGTCAAAAATGCACGTTACTTTTAGGAAATTCCCAGCAGGTTGTTCTCATTTGACCTTTTTCCATAGCAACAGAAAAACTGCTATGAGGTTTATCATTAAACCCTGCCCCGTTCACATAAGGCATGTCATATATAAAATAAATAATTTACTCGGTGGGGAATTATACCGTGTGGTTCATAGATTTTCCCCACATTCCAGTAATTTTATTAAGTACACTTTAAATAGAAAATAAAGACACAGACTCAGAATTAATTGAAGAGAATAGTCAGTCCCATGTTTATTATGAGCTCAATGTTACAAACGAAGCATAGTCTGGAATATGTCGAACAATCACACAAAGAACACACATTTTTTATACAGTTTTCAGAACTGATTATGTAATTGCCCCACCTTCTTTACATACTAGTGTTTGAAATCTCCACCACAATGTTCAAACATACATTATTCAATATATGCAAATTGAAGCTTGACACCATTATATCCCTTTGGAAGATTTTCCTTTTTTTTAAACAAAGATGATCTCAACTCACACCACCAAACACCTGCAAGATGATGTTGCTGGTCAGTATCACCCCGTGGTAAGATAATAAACCTTGTTTAGCCACAGAACTCTCAAAGAGGCTTTCAAGTCTATTAAAAACTTAGATCTTTTGCAACACTATTGAAGTTATTTCTCACAGGAACAGTTCAGCGTACTCTTCCTTAGACTTGTACAGAAGCCTTGAAACCCCCTCCATCAGAGCCTCTGTTCTGCACGTACAGAATCAAAAAGGTCTCTGACCTTAAGATATCCCAGAAACATTATTCATTTTTTGCTTTCAAACTCAGTCTTGCACAACTCTGCACCTATTACAAAGAGCTTCAAAGCCTTTTATAAACGTTATTACCTCAACAGGAAATAGATTTTGGAAAAGAACAAACATGTCTGGAAGATGTTCAGTGCTCCCAAAGTGAGAAATATATACTGTATATCAGTGTTCACACAGAGGATTTGGAAAGGACTGTGGACATATACACCTACCCTTTTCTTGTCCAGTTGTTTGGCGAGCAGATAAGTAATGAACTACATTTCAAAAGCATTTGTGCAGAAGCCACTGTTCAAGTGCCTCTCTGTGCAGTGAGGATACATTTCGTAAGGCAGCGCGACTTCCACAAAAGTTTAAGTTCACGGAATTCAAAGTACAGAGCGCAATTACACAATGACATCTAACCATAACGTAAAAAAGGGGAATATCTCATTCATTTTTCAGGAATGCTATGTAAAGGTTTATGAATTATACTTAAAAAAGTAAAACTATTCAATGATGAATTCTTTTAAGTACAGATGCCAAAACAGAGGGTTGAACCCAGGACCTTTAGATCTTCAGTCTAATGCTCTCCCAATTGAGCTATTTCAGCTAATTTACAATAATATGGTGTGTATTCAGAAAATGACTTTACCACTGTGAAATCCATAGACCGGTCAGGCAGGACCATAAACCTTTTTTTAATAACAAATGTAAATCTAGTTTTATCCCTCTTACAACTTTTATTTCACTGTTTATATTTTACACTGTTTTATCGGTTTTTATGTTGTATGATTTTATTATCCAGTGTTTTATCTTTACGTTTGTAATATTTTTTTTATCATGATTGTGTGTTGTTCAGTCTATTATCCTCATCTTCTATTCATAGTGAACCACAATTGCTGCAAACATCCTCTTCCTTTCCTCCCATTCTTTTCCTTTCTCATCTCTTCCTTCTCCTTACGTTCTTGGGCTTTTTTCAGCTCCTTCTGGCGTTTTTCTGCCTCCTTGGCTGATTTTCTTTGCTCTTTGGCTTGCTGCTTCAGCAACTGTTTCTGATTCATCTCCTCCAACATTGCGAACAGTCTCATCACCCTCTCCCGGTGCTCCCGTCTTTCCTTCCATTCCTTTTCCAGTTTCTTACGTTCTTTAATTTCCATTCGCTTCTCTTTTTCTATTGCCTTTCTCTCCTTTTCTCTGACTTTTTCCTCTGCTTTTTCGATCTTTTTCAGAATGTTCGACAGGTTTTTATCCATCTTCTTTTTCAGGGCCGCTTCACTTGTCTGCTGGATTCCATCCTGTTCTTCCTCCATAAGAACAGCCTGCAATTTCTCCACTCCCAACTTAAACTGGGAAATCCAGCCTCTCTGAGGGAACAGATACCAATTAATTAACCTCTTAACCAACAATTAAGCTCTCCTATTCATAACAGCCCAGACAACTGCTGCCACACACTCTAAAAGCTTGCTGTCATTGTGACTGCTTAGACTGCTACCTGTACACCTAACAAAAATTAATGTTTCATATTGCAGAGAAAAGATTATGCTTACATGGTACATAGAATGTTATTAAAATGACTTCATTCTGGTTACCATGACATTAAGAATGGGATGCTTTGAAAATACCAATTCCAGACAAATAAACAGAAAAGTAGAGATGATGCATAAAATGGCTTCTGTATGAAAATATCTTATCATACATTTACTCACATCTGCAGGAGATGTTGCCACATCTCTCTCCTTCTTCAGAGTCTGCTGCTCCTCCCTCATCTTACTCAGCCACTCTCCTGGCTTTGCCTCATCCGCAGCCTTGTGGTGTCCCATGTGGAACAAGGGGCAACTCAAACTGCGATGAGGGGGAATGGTGCCAACATCTATATTGTTGGTTTCAGTATCCTCCTGCAAAACAGCAATGTGCTTTGACCTCTGATACCAAGCTCTATAGGAGGGTGTCCAGCATGTAAATTGTATCTAAAAAGGTGTGAACTTGCTGCTACTAACCTTAAAAGCATGCATTCTGTTTTGCCAAAAATCCCGTCAGTTTAAAACCTGTGGAACATGGTAAACAATGTTAGTTTTCAGCTCATGAGACACAGCATTGGAAATACCCAAGACAATTGCCAATAATTGCCCTACATTTGCCCTAAACCATAGATGCAATTTACACTGTCCTCACCACTTTGTGAAATACATGATTTTGTCCCCACAACTTCTTGAAAGTGTATTAACAAAATATTTGTATTTCTTTCACAAGTTTGTTTTTGCTTCATTTATTAAATATAATTCGATTAATGTGTTGTTTTGGTGTATAATCCTATTATGCTTTTAATGACAATCAGAACACGTTCGTGCTGATATGTTGTCACGCTAATAAACGCAGTACAACTGACGTTTCTTGAATTATGGTTCAATCAAAATAAATAGAAAACAATTTTACTACAAATATATATATATATATAAAACCATAGTTTTAGTTTGGAGAAGTGGGCAAGACGGGAGTCGAACGCAACTACACATTTAGTGCTTTATTGGGCAGAATAAAGACTAGATAAAACAATCCAAAACACGATAGGCCAAAAGGCAGGAACCGTACGAACAGGGATCAAACGCGCTCGCTGTACCAAACGAAACTTCGCAAATGGAATACCAAACAAGAGGCTTTATATGCGAACATGAATCAAGGTAATAAAGGGCAGGTGTCGTTAGATGTCCGGGGATTGGGAGCGACACGGTGCCGATACTCCTTGTGTTGTTCAACGCCGATGACAGACTTAAGCAGTGTGTCCATAACACCTTTCATGAACTTGTTTCAGTCGGAGTTCATTTCTTTTCAGTAAACGCGCGTGCCCGAGGATTTGATGTCTTAAAGGGACGTGAACTTGAGGGGCGCCAGAACTGATTGGACACCCGCTCTGAATTCTTGTCTCCATGGATCAGTTGCACCAATTGGGATTAATTGCTAAACTGGTAGAAGCTAAAAGATCATTTTCAGACAAGTTTACGCCTGTTGCACCAAGACCAGTAGCGACGCACGCGCCTATTTAAAACGTGTAATGACCGTTGCTAAGTAATTTGCGCTGCTACTAAGCAAAATTGTTACTGGTACTCACTTTGGCAAGACAGTCCGCTATTTCCTACCAGATTACAGACTAAAGAGGAAAACAAAACCCGCCGACAGTGAAATACATAAATCAATAGAATTATATTCACACAAACCACACATTTATATATGGTCAACTTGCCTATCTTTGCAATGACAGTCTGGCTAATGTTAGCTAGCTGGATAGCTAGAGAATTAAAATTAGACTATGACCAAGTTATCTAGCCGCAGGCCTTTCCCTCTTGTATAGTGCTATTCTCTTTCACAAACTTGCCCTTATTGTGAGAGCAAAAATGGCATCTGGAAATTGTGTTTACCTTGTATTTCCTAAGATGTGACAGTAAATATACCCCCAGGTATTGAATAATATAAGAAATTTACGAGCATAATTAGCTAATATTAATTTATGTATACTCACCGTCAGTGAACGTTCCTGTCTCAACTTGGACACGTTACAAATTGTTTAAAAGCTTTGTATGTCGTCTAGTTAAATGACCGTATCTATTTCTACCTATTTGTAGCCGAATAGTGAGGACACGTGGCAACATTGTGACGTCATAATACCGTGTGCAATGGAAGGCGCTTATAATAGGACTCTACTAATTTCACAAGAACGTCAGTTAATTTCACGGACCTATTTTATAAAAAAATTATTTCATGAATTTTAGGATACAAATTAATTTTAGGCTACATTTCATGGCATTTATTAAATAACACTGAAGAAGCTTCATAGTTAGGATAGCCACTTAGACTCACTAGGCCTGCCATGCTAAGCCCTGTACTGGCTTTAGTTTAGCATGGAACTGCAAATAACTTCCAAAATATAACCGTGATGTTTGTAACGACGAAATGGCTTTTTAAAATCAAAAGCAGGAATATTTATGAAAAATAAATCCACATTATTGCAGGTCAAAAATGCACGTTACTTTTAGGAAATCCCCAGCAGGTTGTTCTCATTTGACCTTTTTCCATAGCAACAGAAAAACTGCTATGAGGTTTATCATTAAACCCTGCCCCGTTCACATAAGGCATGTCATATATAAAATAAATAATTTACTCGGTGGGGAATTATACCGTGTGGTTCATAGATTTTCCCCACATTCCAGTAATTTTATTAAGTACACTTTAAATAGAAAATAAAGACACAGACTCAGAATTAATTGAAGAGAATAGTCAGTCCCATGTTTATTATGAGCTCAATGTTACAAACGAAGCATAGTCTGGAATATGTCGAACAATCACACAAAGAACACACATTTTTTATACAGTTTTCAGAACTGATTATGTAATTGCCCCACCTTCTTTACATACTAGTGTTTGAAATCTCCACCACAATGTTCAAACATACATTATTCAATATATGCAAATTGAAGCTTGACACCATTATATCCCTTTGGAAGATTTTCCTTTTTTTTAAACAAAGATGATCTCAACTCACACCACCAAACACCTGCAAGATGATGTTGCTGGTCAGTATCACCCCGTGGTAAGATAATAAACCTTGTTTAGCCACAGAACTCTCAAAGAGGCTTTCAAGTCTATTAAAAACTTAGATCTTTTGCAACACTATTGAAGTTATTTCTCACAGGAACAGTTCAGCGTACTCTTCCTTAGACTTGTACAGAAGCCTTGAAACCCCCTCCATCAGAGCCTCTGTTCTGCACGTACAGAATCAAAAAGGTCTCTGACCTTAAGATATCCCAGAAACATTATTCATTTTTTGCTTTCAAACTCAGTCTTGCACAACTCTGCACCTATTACAAAGAGCTTCAAAGCCTTTTATAAACGTTATTACCTCAACAGGAAATAGATTTTGGAAAAGAACAAACATGTCTGGAAGATGTTCAGTGCTCCCAAAGTGAGAAATATATACTGTATATCAGTGTTCACACAGAGGATTTGGAAAGGACTGTGGACATATACACCTACCCTTTTCTTGTCCAGTTGTTTGGCGAGCAGATAAGTAATGAACTACATTTCAAAAGCATTTGTGCAGAAGCCACTGTTCAAGTGCCTCTCTGTGCAGTGAGGATACATTTCGTAAGGCAGCGCGACTTCCACAAAAGTTTAAGTTCACGGAATTCAAAGTACAGAGCGCAATTACACAATGACATCTAACCATAACGTAAAAAAGGGGAATATCTCATTCATTTTTCAGGAATGCTATGTAAAGGTTTATGAATTATACTTAAAAAAGTAAAACTATTCAATGATGAATTCTTTTAAGTACAGATGCCAAAACAGAGGGTTGAACCCAGGACCTTTAGATCTTCAGTCTAATGCTCTCCCAATTGAGCTATTTCAGCTAATTTACAATAATATGGTGTGTATTCAGAAAATGACTTTACCACTGTGAAATCCATAGACCGGTCAGGCAGGACCATAAACCTTTTTTTAATAACAAATGTAAATCTAGTTTTATCCCTCTTACAACTTTTATTTCACTGTTTATATTTTACACTGTTTTATCGGTTTTTATGTTGTATGATTTTATTATCCAGTGTTTTATCTTTACGTTTGTAATATTTTTTTTATCATGATTGTGTGTTGTTCAGTCTATTATCCTCATCTTCTATTCATAGTGAACCACAATTGCTGCAAACATCCTCTTCCTTTCCTCCCATTCTTTTCCTTTCTCATCTCTTCCTTCTCCTTACGTTCTTGGGCTTTTTTCAGCTCCTTCTGGCGTTTTTCTGCCTCCTTGGCTGATTTTCTTTGCTCTTTGGCTTGCTGCTTCAGCAACTGTTTCTGATTCATCTCCTCCAACATTGCGAACAGTCTCATCACCCTCTCCCGGTGCTCCCGTCTTTCCTTCCATTCCTTTTCCAGTTTCTTACGTTCTTTAATTTCCATTCGCTTCTCTTTTTCTATTGCCTTTCTCTCCTTTTCTCTGACTTTTTCCTCTGCTTTTTCGATCTTTTTCAGAATGTTCGACAGGTTTTTATCCATCTTCTTTTTCAGGGCCGCTTCACTTGTCTGCTGGATTCCATCCTGTTCTTCCTCCATAAGAACAGCCTGCAATTTCTCCACTCCCAACTTAAACTGGGAAATCCAGCCTCTCTGAGGGAACAGATACCAATTAATTAACCTCTTAACCAACAATTAAGCTCTCCTATTCATAACAGCCCAGACAACTGCTGCCACACACTCTAAAAGCTTGCTGTCATTGTGACTGCTTAGACTGCTACCTGTACACCTAACAAAAATTAATGTTTCATATTGCAGAGAAAAGATTATGCTTACATGGTACATAGAATGTTATTAAAATGACTTCATTCTGGTTACCATGACATTAAGAATGGGATGCTTTGAAAATACCAATTCCAGACAAATAAACAGAAAAGTAGAGATGATGCATAAAATGGCTTCTGTATGAAAATATCTTATCATACATTTACTCACATCTGCAGGAGATGTTGCCACATCTCTCTCCTTCTTCAGAGTCTGCTGCTCCTCCCTCATCTTACTCAGCCACTCTCCTGGCTTTGCCTCATCCGCAGCCTTGTGGTGTCCCATGTGGAACAAGGGGCAACTCAAACTGCGATGAGGGGGAATGGTGCCAACATCTATATTGTTGGTTTCAGTATCCTCCTGCAAAACAGCAATGTGCTTTGACCTCTGATACCAAGCTCTATAGGAGGGTGTCCAGCATGTAAATTGTATCTAAAAAGGTGTGAACTTGCTGCTACTAACCTTAAAAGCATGCATTCTGTTTTGCCAAAAATCCCGTCAGTTTAAAACCTGTGGAACATGGTAAACAATGTTAGTTTTCAGCTCATGAGACACAGCATTGGAAATACCCAAGACAATTGCCAATAATTGCCCTACATTTGCCCTAAACCATAGATGCAATTTACACTGTCCTCACCACTTTGTGAAATACATGATTTTGTCCCCACAACTTCTTGAAAGTGTATTAACAAAATATTTGTATTTCTTTCACAAGTTTGTTTTTGCTTCATTTATTAAATATAATTCGATTAATGTGTTGTTTTGGTGTATAATCCTATTATGCTTTTAATGACAATCAGAACACGTTCGTGCTGATATGTTGTCACGCTAATAAACGCAGTACAACTGACGTTTCTTGAATTATGGTTCAATCAAAATAAATAGAAAACAATTTTACTACAAATATATATATATATATATAAAACCATAGTTTTAGTTTGGAGAAGTGGGCAAGACGGGAGTCGAACGCAACTACACATTTAGTGCTTTATTGGGCAGAATAAAGACTAGATAAAACAATCCAAAACACGATAGGCCAAAAGGCAGGAACCGTACGAACAGGGATCAAACGCGCTCGCTGTACCAAACGAAACTTCGCAAATGGAATACCAAACAAGAGGCTTTATATGCGAACATGAATCAAGGTAATAAAGGGCAGGTGTCGTTAGATGTCCGGGGATTGGGAGCGACACGGTGCCGATACTCCTTGTGTTGTTCAACGCCGATGACAGACTTAAGCAGTGTGTCCATAACACCTTTCATGAACTTGTTTCAGTCGGAGTTCATTTCTTTTCAGTAAACGCGCGTGCCCGAGGATTTGATGTCTTAAAGGGACGTGAACTTGAGGGGCGCCAGAACTGATTGGACACCCGCTCTGAATTCTTGTCTCCATGGATCAGTTGCACCAATTGGGATTAATTGCTAAACTGGTAGAAGCTAAAAGATCATTTTCAGACAAGTTTACGCCTGTTGCACCAAGACCAGTAGCGACGCACGCGCCTATTTAAAACGTGTAATGACCGTTGCTAAGTAATTTGCGCTGCTACTAAGCAAAATTGTTACTGGTACTCACTTTGGCAAGACAGTCCGCTATTTCCTACCAGATTACAGACTAAAGAGGAAAACAAAACCCGCCGACAGTGAAATACATAAATCAATAGAATTATATTCACACAAACCACACATTTATATATGGTCAACTTGCCTATCTTTGCAATGACAGTCTGGCTAATGTTAGCTAGCTGGATAGCTAGAGAATTAAAATTAGACTATGACCAAGTTATCTAGCCGCAGGCCTTTCCCTCTTGTATAGTGCTATTCTCTTTCACAAACTTGCCCTTATTGTGAGAGCAAAAATGGCATCTGGAAATTGTGTTTACCTTGTATTTCCTAAGATGTGACAGTAAATATACCCCCAGGTATTGAATAATATAAGAAATTTACGAGCATAATTAGCTAATATTAATTTATGTATACTCACCGTCAGTGAACGTTCCTGTCTCAACTTGGACACGTTACAAATTGTTTAAAAGCTTTGTATGTCGTCTAGTTAAATGACCGTATCTATTTCTACCTATTTGTAGCCGAATAGTGAGGACACGTGGCAACATTGTGACGTCATAATACCGTGTGCAATGGAAGGCGCTTATAATAGGACTCTACTAATTTCACAAGAACGTCAGTTAATTTCACGGACCTATTTTATAAAAAAATTATTTCAGGAATTTTAGGATACAAATTAATTTTAGGCTACATTTCATGGCATTTATTAAATAACACTGAAGAAGCTTCATAGTTAGGATAGCCACTTAGACTCACTAGGCCTGCCATGCTAAGCCCTGTACTGGCTTTAGTTTAGCATGGAACTGCAAATAACTTCCAAAATATAACCGTGATGTTTGTAACGACGAAATGGCTTTTTAAAATCAAAAGCAGGAATATTTATGAAAAATAAATCCACATTATTGCAGGTCAAAAATGCACGTTACTTTTAGGAAATCCCCAGCAGGTTGTTCTCATTTGACCTTTTTCCATAGCAACAGAAAAACTGCTATGAGGTTTATCATTAAACCCTGCCCCGTTCACATAAGGCATGTCATATATAAAATAAATAATTTACTCGGTGGGGAATTATACCGTGTGGTTCATAGATTTTCCCCACATTCCAGTAATTTTATTAAGTACACTTTAAATAGAAAATAAAGACACAGACTCAGAATTAATTGAAGAGAATAGTCAGTCCCATGTTTATTATGAGCTCAATGTTACAAACGAAGCATAGTCTGGAATATGTCGAACAATCACACAAAGAACACACATTTTTTATACAGTTTTCAGAACTGATTATGTAATTGCCCCACCTTCTTTACATACTAGTGTTTGAAATCTCCACCACAATGTTCAAACATACATTATTCAATATATGCAAATTGAAGCTTGACACCATTATATCCCTTTGGAAGATTTTCCTTTTTTTTAAACAAAGATGATCTCAACTCACACCACCAAACACCTGCAAGATGATGTTGCTGGTCAGTATCACCCCGTGGTAAGATAATAAACCTTGTTTAGCCACAGAACTCTCAAAGAGGCTTTCAAGTCTATTAAAAACTTAGATCTTTTGCAACACTATTGAAGGTATTTCTCACAGGAACAGTTCAGCGTACTCTTCCTTAGACTTGTACAGAAGCCTTGAAACCCCCTCCATCAGAGCCTCTGTTCTGCACGTACAGAATCAAAAAGGTCTCTGACCTTAAGATATCCCAGAAACATTATTCATTTTTTGCTTTCAAACTCAGTCTTGCACAACTCTGCACCTATTACAAAGAGCTTCAAAGCCTTTTATAAACGTTATTACCTCAACAGGAAATAGATTTTGGAAAAGAACAAACATGTCTGGAAGATGTTCAGTGCTCCCAAAGTGAGAAATATATACTGTATATCAGTGTTCACACAGAGGATTTGGAAAGGACTGTGGACATATACACCTACCCTTTTCTTGTCCAGTTGTTTGGCGAGCAGATAAGTAATGAACTACATTTCAAAAGCATTTGTGCAGAAGCCACTGTTCAAGTGCCTCTCTGTGCAGTGAGGATACATTTCGTAAGGCAGCGCGACTTCCACAAAAGTTTAAGTTCACGGAATTCAAAGTACAGAGCGCAATTACACAATGACATCTAACCATAACGTAAAAAAGGGGAATATCTCATTCATTTTTCAGGAATGCTATGTAAAGGTTTATGAATTATACTTAAAAAAGTAAAACTATTCAATGATGAATTCTTTTAAGTACAGATGCCAAAACAGAGGGTTGAACCCAGGACCTTTAGATCTTCAGTCTAATGCTCTCCCAATTGAGCTATTTCAGCTAATTTTCAATAATATGGTGTGTATTCAGAAAATGACTTTACCACTGTGAAATCCATAGACCGGTCAGGCAGGACCATAAACCTTTTTTTAATAACAAATGTAAATCTAGTTTTATCCCTCTTACAACTTTTATTTCACTGTTTATATTTTACACTGTTTTATCGGTTTTTATGTTGTATGGTTTTATTATCCAGTGTTTTATCTTTACGTTTGTAATATTTTTTTTATCATGATTGTGTGTTGTTCAGTCTATTATCCTCATCTTCTATTCATAGTGAACCACAATTGCTGCAAACATCCTCTTCCTTTCCTCCCATTCTTTTCCTTTCTCATCTCTTCCTTCTCCTTACGTTCTTGGGCTTTTTTCAGCTCCTTCTGGCGTTTTTCTGCCTCCTTGGCTGATTTTCTTTGCTCTTTGGCTTGCTGCTTCAGCAACTGTTTCTGATTCATCTCCTCCAACATTGCGAACAGTCTCATCACCCTCTCCCGGTGCTCCCGTCTTTCCTTCCATTCCTTTTCCAGTTTCTTACGTTCTTTAATTTCCATTCGCTTCTCTTTTTCTATTACCTTTCTCTCCTTTTCTCTGACTTTTTCCTCTGCTTTTTCGATCTTTTTCAGAATGTTCGACAGGTTTTTATCCATCTTCTTTTTCAGGGCCGCTTCACTTGTCTGCTGGATTCCATCCTGTTCTTCCTCCATAAGAACAGCCTGCAATTTCTCCACTCCCAACTTAAACTGGGAAATCCAGCCTCCAGAACTGCGGCAATTCTTTCTGGCATAGTTTCCACTATGTGCTGAAAATACTCTGCAGGAATCTTGGTCCAATCTTCATAGGATATTTTCTCTCAATTTACATGGAGGGACTGACATGTTCTAAACTGCCTGTTATACTCTTACAGCTGCTTTGAAATACAAAAAAAACATATTTATCTTCCACTCCACTCAAGAATGGCCACACTTGGAATTTCCCTTGGCACATTTAAAGCATTGTGTGAGCCAGATAGCTTCTGTTTTCAACCTTCCAATGCTCTGAGTAGTAGTGTTCCATGCATATGACATGCTTCACCACGTCCATGCGTGTTGTAAAGAAACACAGTGTAAGCAGTATTAATGAAAGTGCATCTCTACCTCAAACTCACCAGTGTAACAATTACAGTGTTTGAAATCTAATTTTAAATGGCGATCAGCCTTCTTAACAAATCTCCAATAACAAATAAGCAGAACTCACCTTGTTGAGTGTTTGTGTTTGTTTGTGTGTGTGTGTGTGTGCGTGTGTGTGTGTGTGTGTGTGTGTGTGTGTGTGTGTGTGTGTGTGTGTGGTTTTAAGCATAGCAAGGCACTTCAGGGTTGCCAGGTGGAGCCTTCCTGAAGACCCTGATACTGAAACAGCATTAAAAGCTGCAATAGCACTGTAGTTGTATTTATCTGCACTAATACAGCTTTGAACTATTGCACTCTTACATACAGTAAGTTTCTGTTTACCTGTGTACATTTCTGTGTACCCTTAGTAAATAAAGGGATTCTATTCTAATATTACAAGTGCTAGAAGTACTGAAACTCCAAACAGTGAAGAAACCAGTGGAGCTTAATGACTGGTCAGATGAAGAGAGTGAAGTGAGGAGTTTCCTTCAGTGTCTGCCATGTCCCAGCTGAGGTGAGTGTGAAGCTTTATTTGTACTATAGGAGTTGTGTTTAACTTTGAAACTGATGGTGTCACAGCCATTTGTGGCTGGGAGTCTAAAAGAGCATAATTGGCTGTACTCTTAGGGAGAGAGAGAGTGGCATACGCTCTCTCCCTTGTTAATTACAGAGACACCGTGCAATCAAGGGCGTCTATAAGTTCACGCGTCAGAAGGGGGAGGAAAACACTATTTTCCGAGTACTTAGAATAACATTCCGTACTTTTTGGAGAAAATTTTCTAGAGTGTTTTCATGTAGACAGAGAAATGAGTGGCTAAAATGTCAGAAACATTAAGGGGACAAATGGGGAATACTATAACAGCTCTTTTCATGTGTTAGTGACACCAGCGTTCCCTCTTTTCCCAGATGGTAAAAAAGAGCCCTGACTCTTGCAAACTTCATTTTTTTGTAGAACAAAGAGAAAGATAAATAACTCGCTTTATGGCCTTTTTCCACTCATGCATACCAAGTCCAGTATGCATCCAAACATCAGAATAGTAGGAGTGCAGACATTGAAAACTGGTTGTCTAGTGGTTAGTAGTCAGTGCTTTCTCTGCCACGGCCCAGGTTCGATTCCCAGTCAGCGAAAAATCTTTTTTTTGCTCATATAAAATGACAGATTCTGCATTAAAACATAAAGTTGGTGGGAGTCAGAGTTGAACCAACAGCCTAAGAATGACAGTTTTAACTTCTACTCTACCAACTGAACTATTGAAAGCGACATGCAAGTAATCCCACATGTCCAAACACCAGTAGGTTGGCAAGAAACACAGCCAGTTTTGGATGTTTCAATTGTTAAGTTCATTTTACTCAAAGAAGAAAGATCGCATTGTATAAGTTGTTCAGCTACAAACAGATATATCTTTTGATGACATTTGGAATCATACTGGACTTTGTGTACATGAATGGAGAAAGGCCATAAATGGTTAGAATAACATTCAGTGCTTTTCGAGAAAGGTTTCGAGAGTTTTGTCATGTAGTGAGAGAAATGAGTGGCTGAAATATCAGGCATTAAAAGTGCAAATTGCAATCATGGAAAGAAAATTGCTTTCATGTGGACCGCATTGAGATATCAAACTGCCTGTGGAACATAACACCTCTTAAGAGGCTAGATTTGTGCTCTCAAGCTGCGATGGTGGTTTTCTCATGGCTTCTAAAAGAAGAGGCTGTCGTCAGGGTGGAGTGAGTCTTTGATAACCAAGATTGTTGTTGTTTTGGCCTTCGAATAGACAACGGCATTACCCAGTGTCAGGTCTTT